>NC_035108.1:218677363-218989202 GCF_002204515.2 Aedes aegypti | reverse complement strand
ACCACATGATATCTAGGAAAGGAAATATTTTACGACATTCTCGTTACAATGGATTCCTCTCAAATTTTCTGGCTATCCAAATAAACAAGTTTATAATGTTTAATTTTGATTTTTAAAATTACTATGGATGTCATACTAACATTCCTACCATTCCCTTGATTAAGGTAGAAACGTGGCCAGTCCTGTTTTGACTTTACAATGTTTGGAAATCTGGATAGTAAACATCGAACATTCTACGCTACTCCCAATTTTGGTCTGTTGGTTCCATATGCGATTTCGTTTGTTCAGATCAATCACGGAGTAGCCACTACGAACAGTACGGTCATCAATGTTACCATTATGGGAATGATGTGACATATAAGCAAAAGGATCGACATTTTAGCTATTAGATTCCAGCAATTGTTTATTTCACTTCATAAGGCGACCTGAATGTTCTTTTGTGTTCAATTTGGATGTCATACTGAGCTGTGTGTGGTTGATTACGTGTATTTCTTCAAACAATTTAAAAGCAGAGAGAGATAGTAAATAATAGTTCTCGTTCTTCGTTAATATTGCACCAAAATGTGCTTCTAAATATTTCGTAAATCTAATTTTGAGAATGTTTACTTCTTTTTTTTTTGTCAAATTTTCACAAACGCAGCAAAAGGCCATTAGTAAACGCTTATGTAATGGTTTTTGAAATCAATAGCTATAAGTGTTACCTAAGGGGTTACTATCATGTCGTCTTACAATTATTTCAGATTTTTTTCAAACATCTTTAATCAATTTTCATTTGCCGTTTGATATAGTGTATTAAGAGTAACTCTCTTAGATGCAATAAATTGTCTTAGTGATAGATACCTACAGCACTTCATTCATCATTACAAACACAGCCCATTTTCCGAAAAAACGAGCGTTAGAAACGCACTGATGGGAGCAGCCAACAAGCAAATTCTGCTATCTATTGGAAAGATCTAAGCAGTTCAACATTTTCAGTTTATAAAGCGTTACAATTGTGATCTCCCTCTTTCCGTAACTTTTCGCACGAAATGTGCTTTGACGAAACAAAAGTTTGAAGGTTACAGATGATGAATTTGAAACTTTGGTATATTTTTTTTTTCCTTCTTTGAGTTATGCTTTGTGTTTCATTCGACTAGGACTCTGAGTAATTCTATTAATTATTTCTTTTGATTGATACACAGGCCAATGTTTAGCATCCCTTTGGGAATCTTCGCAGAGTTACAAATCATATGGCGAGTTACATAAATTGTGTAACTTACCATACGAATTGTGACTCTGTTGAAGATGCTCTAACAATACATCGGGTTACAGAATTGCTTGCAGAAAATCATGCAAACCCGTTTTCGGTGTCAAGTAAGGCAGCAATCCAGGATCAAGAGACGCGATACGTTTCGATTGTTAAATGTGTAAACATTTTTTGAAAAAGGCGAAACCTTAGGCGTTCTTAATCAGCGAATATGTTCATTGAATTACTGTTTCAAAAGACTCACTTCTGTAATTTTCTTATAATCAGTTTCAAATAAATAAATAATAAATATAGATGTTAGGTGTGTGCCACCAATTAACTTTAGTAATTTAAGCAAAAAAAGAGAACTATTGGCAAACATTATGTAACTCGCCAAACAATTAGTAATTTTGCTGGAAATGCTTTTAAGTTCCAGATGATTGGCTATACTTAATATATGCTGAGTTTGCAACCATTCTTCACCTGTCATTGTAAAGGAATATACTTGCACCGTTTTAGAAAATATGTTTTACAAATATAGGTAATATGCTCTCTAAAATTAATCATGACTAAGTAAATTAAGCTCTCGTTATCTGCATAAACAGAAATGAATAATGCATTGGTCTAAGGACCCTACGATGGAACAGAGAGCATAACTCTCAGCAGGAAGACACGATCGAATAATGGATTAAGACAATTACACACAGATGAATGATTCAAAAGCCGGCACCAATGCTGCAATAGCCACAATGGAATGAAATAGGATGTAACACTTTTTTTTTTTATTTGCAAAGCCTTGGGTAAAAATAACCCGTCAAGTGGAACACAGTATAAGCAAAAACAAAATAATTATCTAGTTTTTTTCACATTTTTCGTACAACCTAAAACAAAAGTGCCAATACTGACGTTTGTGAAAACTTGCATGCTGGTTATAGCAGTAGTAATAGTACGTAAAACCATCAATCTACTTTTGAGATCGCTTTCCCTCTTCGTCATAGCTATCACTGTCCTTCATCCTTTGACGTCTGTTTTCGTCGGACACTCCCAGGATTTTCGCAACCTTGGACTGCTTTACTAAATCCAGCGCCTGAAAAAATAAAGAAAAATACATTGTATGTAATTGATGATGATTTCACAGTATTTACTTGTTGTTTGTGTAGCGGAATTTGGGGCAAGTGTGCCACCTTAAGCAAATTGATCTCTAACTTTGCCCAAAGCTTATAAAATCCACTTATTTAGCCTCATGATGTTAGTTTCACATCTTTCCATAACCACTGTATCATTCAAATAGAAAATAACTTCAAAAAGTATTAGTTTTGGAGGTTCTCAAATACCATCCAAAATAACCTATTTTTTGACACTATGGGGCAAGTGTGCCACCCATATGGGGCAAGACGGCCACCGAATGAACATCGCATGTAATTCTACTTGTAATAAAATTTTCTTTATTTCCGAATAATATTACTTACAAAGCATACGCTAATCGATAATTTAAAAAAATAATTTAAGTTTACCGTAACAAGGGGATGATTTATAACAAGATTCAAAACATGCCTAGCTCTCTATTACTCAATTCGAATAACTTAAATGGTTGTTTTTGTCTCCATTCAATAGAATATATGTATTACCGTTATATTACTGTGAATATGTATAATACTACACTAGATCAGCACTATATAACGGTAAAATGTTGATGTAGATATGTAAAACGGTACTTAATAAGCCGAAAACCAGAAACCACTACTGGTGCCTCATTTTGGTTTATTATTATGATTTTAATGATGATGATTACATTTTTATAAATTTCACTTCAACAATTCTCGTTTACCAAATAGGTGGCACACTTGCCCCAATAAGTATAGATTTCAACCAAACTAGATTTCGTATGTAGAACTGAATCCTCTTTTCATTCAAATGCCACAATAACTTACACATTTGAATAGTTTCACGATCTACAGTACATAAAAAAAAATCTGTTAATAATTTACCATTTACCATGCTATTTAGAAACAACGAAATCTTATAAAAATCTACTCAAATTTGGTTGTCTTTGCAAAAGTCGATGTAAATACGTGAAAAATAAAGCAACTTTCATCATATTTTGATAATTGTATTGTGAACTATAAGGGAACATATTGCTAAGCTCAAATAGAAAATATATATTGTAGTTTTTATAAAAAGCAGGGGTGGCACACTTGCCCCTATGGCACACTTGCCCCAAAGTCCGCTATAAAATCGCATACAGTCAAAAGATAGACGGGGTTGGTGGTCTAATGGCTACCGCTTCTGCTTCATAAGCAGAAGGCCATGGGTTCAATCCCAGGCTCGTCCCTTTCCTCGTACTTTGTAGTTGTATCCAAGCATGGGAAAATTCACTCACTCACCCGAACGCTACCGATAAAATATCTGCAAAGTATCTGCTGCCACCGAAGGTTCAATGACTGCCGAACGCTACTAGGGTGAGCGCAATCCCGACGAATCGCAAACGATTGAGATAAACCGAAATTAAAAGATATATGGAGCGGAGAGAGCACCTATCCGCTCTTGAATGGGAGACACGAAAGAACGCGTTCGCCATTCAATCACTGAAAGCTTCCTACGAAATGTACAGATTTTGCGTTCACTGAATCATTTCGCCTTGTGGATTCCCAGTCAGTGAACGCTCTTCACTTCTCAAACACGAATGCCACTCGTGCGGAATCGGAATGTAAAGAATCATTCGCTACAGCAATCGGATGCCTTCGGCACAAGGAGTCGGTAGCGAATCATTCTGTTGCCATTTTTTTCTAACTTGTCGCTCGGCGAACAAGAAGAAAGCACATTGGAAATTGAAACACTCCGCTTGGCTGGAGAAACGGCAATCTCGCTCTTGACTGCTTGTGGAAGTGAGATAGAGAAACGCAATATTCGAGTGAATGTTTCCCATGCTTGGTTGTATCTTTCACTTGCTTCTATCTACCACTCTTAATATATCCCAGTTGATGTATCTATCACAGTTCATAGCATTTGTTAGAACCAGAGACGGACAGAAATAAACTGTTTCCCTACGTTTCCATTCGTTCATTATTATAGCATGCCTTCCTTTACGCCTGATACATAGGCAGTCTGCTAACCAAACCAGCAAGCCTCTCTGCCATAAAAAATTATCCCACCCTTTCACCCTTCCCGCATGAACTGGCGTTGACGCAGTGGTATATACGGTCAACCGTGGGAGCCAGTTGAATGCATCATCAATTCCTTCCCCTTCCCCTCATTGGTCTGCATTCTGACGTGGCAGGCACCATTGTTGCCTAAAAATAGAAGATCACCAGCACTTATACACTGAGGGTGCCTGTTAATCCCAAGCAGTCATCTGGTTAGTTCCTTGTGTAAGTGCAGCTGATCTGGCGATACTGGAGTAGCAACCACGGGCGGCCAATCAAGCTCAATCTCAAGCTCAAAATCGCATACAGTCAAAAGATTATCCTATCCATAATTCAACGGGAAATGACATAGTTGCTACAGAATAACTACAGCCAACACTGTATAAGTTCTTGGAAAGATTGCCGTAAGTATTTCTTGACGAATTACTAGAATATGCCTCAAGAACTATCAGGATATTCCTAAAGAATCGTTATAAGAATTAATAAATTAAATCGGTCGCATCGTGCACTGAGTATGATTATAGCAAAAATCTTCCAATTAGCAGGAAATGTGCCTCTGGAGTCGGCCTTCTGTTATTTCAAAAAAAAAACATCAGCTAGTGTTGAGAAATATTAAAAGTGAGACTACTGTGAAAGTTCATTTGCAAATGAAATTTAAAATATTCGTAAAGTGTTCATAATTAATACCAATGCGAACTTGCTTGTAAACAACTTTGTATGGAGTTTACAATAAATATTTTCAATTAGATTATTTTAAAACTATGAAGTAGGTATATAATATTCTGGGGATTCTCGTATCCACTGGTTTTTAGAGTAATGCAAATGGGAAGTATGCACTTCAACAGAAAAGTAATCGCCTATCTCGATGCGTGGGAAATTTCTTGCAACAAATGCTCAAGAAAAGCATTTTTCTTTGATCGCAGTATGCAGTTCAAAAGAAATGTCAATTCAAATGGGGCTCACTGTAGAAAATTTCATGACCATTTCTTTCCGCAGAAACATTTACTTTTCTTGAGCTGAATAGCATACTTAGCTAAAGCTTGAAATGATTCTGAAGAAATTCGGCTGTGCTCGTGTACATACACGTCACATGTCACCAACACTACTTAAAGAGTGCTGGTGGAAAATATAAACAAAGATCAGCTGTTTCCAGCAAAATCAAATGGCAGTATTTTCCACCAACAAATTTGCACTTGCGTTCGTGACACCGCTCGGCGAGAGCTGAGTTTGAAGTTTTTATAGAGATTACTATGGAAAACGCAAACCTTTTGGGTTCGATCCTCTAACTGCTCTTCATAATAATCTATGGAAAAGTGAACACAAATACCTTATGTTAAATCTTCCCAGCTTCAACTTTGCCGAAGACCACATTTTGATTGGACGTCAGGATAAATTGTTATTCATCATCATAAAGTGGGTTTGCATGTAGCATGCTTCACCAACTGTTCGGCAGGCGACAGTGGTGCTCCTGGCGGATAGAACAGATCAAAATAATCCAGGCTACTATGTTCTACAGCAAAAAAGCAGTGTTTTTGAATGAAAAACTCGGCATGATTTCGACTTTACTATCTACAATACCAAATTATCCATACGTTCAATCAAAATGTGGTCTTTTACAAATTTGTAGCTGGGAAGATTTTCTTTTATTTTTAAGTTTGTTTACTACATACTCAATCTACTACTTAAAATCAAGATGGCGTCAAAATCCAAGATGGCCGCCAGATTATGTGCCTTAAGGGGAAGTAGGCCGTCATTGAAATTTGTACGCGTCGTTGCTAATTGTTGCTAATTCATCTCACGATTTCGAATAAAAAAAAAACCAGTTGGTTTTGCACTGGCACAGCTGAAAAAGTATCGGCATACTTTATGCATGTTAGCGCGTACAGTGATACTTTTTCAAGTCAATATAAACTATCAAGACTGAGTTTTATCACTTTGAAAAGCAAGCTGAAAAGTCAACATTGTAGCCAAAACGAATGACGAGCTACTTAGCCTTAATTAGTACTCTTATTCTTCATTCGACTCGAAGAAAACTCGATTGAAAACTTTTTTCTTTGTTGTACAAAAAGTGATGTTTTCATTGATTGCACTCGCCATATACGACAAAATCGTAGAATATGATTTAGAAAATCGTACATTTCATACGGTAAGTACCATTGCTAACCTAGTTTTTGTAGCCTATCTTACTCATTTTTTTTTCTCAGCTTTCTGCTGATGACCTCAAAGTTCTCATTGAGCGGTGCGCTAATGGTGAAAAAACGGGTTTTCTAACCAAATTCAAAATGACCGCCAAAATTTGTTTAGTCTCAGATGAAAGCTACAGGGGATATTAGACATATAACGTGAATAAACAGCTAAGATTTATTAAAAAATGGGCCTTTTCGCAAACTATTTAGCTAGCTGTCGTACGAGGGGTCCACCAATTTAAGAAAACCAAAAAGTCGCAAATCTATGAATTTTGGTTTTTGATTTTTATAATTTTTATTTTTGAACATCCCTGTCCTTCTTCATTTTTTCTTGAAGCTTCATCTAGTTACTAATTTTTAGCAATAATAAAAATTCAAGTTTTTACGTCACTTAAAAATAAATCTAGATTTTTTTATTTTCCGTTTTATATACGGAAAAACAGGTTTGAAATTATTTCAATGCGACCAAGCTCTTCTTCTGTGGTAGATTGATCGTAGAAAAATATGAAAGGTATTGCGGCGCTCATTTTAAATCTACATCCAGCGGCGGCGGTAACGCGCAGAAGATAGGCGCGCAATTCAAACGCAACGTCAAAATTCAAGTAGGCTTGGATTTTTTCGTTCTTCAAGAACGCATGGACAAATTTGCTAAATCTGAAACATTTGGTGATTTTCATTATAACTGCGACGGTATATCGACATTTTCAGATAATCGCATTACGTGGATTTATCTTGCAGAGCACAATACGATTTTTTATATTACATGTTTAATGAACCCCAGGCTTTTGTACGTTATATAAGAATACAATTTTTCAAACAATTTTCAAAATTAAAAAAAGGTTTCAAAAGTCATAAAAAACTTTTCTTATATGCGTGTTATGAGACAAGGTTTAAGCCAAAAATAAAACCATTTTGATTTCCGAGCAACGAAAAAATACATAAAATTCCAAAGTGTACCCCGTCTAAAGGCGGGGTTTGGGTATTAGAGGGATAATTAAATCTGCCAGATATTAACAGATCATAACCGCGTGATTCAAAATAATCAAGTCCAAGATTACTTTTCGATCATATTAACTGTGATTGTCCAATGTCCATCACCTTGTGAAACGCTCAAACTTTCAATGCTGAATAGTTCGAAATTTTAATTTTCGAGTTGTAGCATCAAGGGGACGATATATCCTTCCCGACCAGACGGAAGAAACAAGATTATAACAGAATGTGTTCCTCTGATATGATTTTTTTATATCACCAGTTGTTATAAAATATGTACCATTAGTAGTTAAAATAACAAAAATTCGAACAAAATTTGCACCAAATTAAACTAAAATATAACAAACCCTATTACAATTATATCAAAATTATTACGGAATGTGTTGCCAGGATGTTACAAAATAACTAAATTATTGCAAACTATGTTACTGTTTATGACATCGGATGTTATTTGCAACAAACTTATAGATGCGATGTCCAAAATATAACAAATGTTGTTATAAATGTGTTACTAAAAATATAACAAGTTGAGGACAAAGCCATTTTGATGACAAAATTTTATCAACTTTTGTTATTTTTAACTGCTGCTGATAGGAATGTGTTATAATCTTGTTATGTGGTTCTGGTCGGGTTGCGAAACATGTTGCTTTACGATACGAAAATCAATGTTTACCCTAAGGGCATGAGCGGCTACTGGTGCACTGATGGTATAACATTTTATTTATTTATTGTTAGTTTACATCAACAGGCAAAGTAAGGCCCCAATTATGTTGGTAGTTAAAAACAAAGCCAAACATACAAGTCGAAACGAGAAAGGTCCGATCTACAAATAACACATATGAAAGTCAAGAGTTAAAACTTAATCTAAAGCACATTCTATGTCGTTTTCAGTTGTTTCATCCACCAAAAAAAGTTGTAAATCTTCGACGTAATGTGGCTTGAGAAGTCCTACATAGGAAACTAGCAGGTAGGTTTTTGAGAGAGCCGATCATTATCCAGTATCATCTTGGATAAATAAATTCCGGCAGTATAACTGGCAGACTCACCATCTGTTTATTAATTTTACGGCATCGTGCGTTTCAGTTAAAATATAATAGCTGTGGCAGATAATGTGTAAAATGGTTTTCAGGCAAAACTAATTAGGTTGATAGGGTCAGGCGGGGCAAGATGCGATTTAAGCCTACTTAAACGTTATTATTTTGGTAAAATTGGTAACCATCCTTATCTTTTACATTATTACTTTGACCTCCAACCATTAAAAGTTTTAAAAAGTGATAAATAGTTTTCCAAATAACACTTTAAAAAATAGCTTTTTTTATCATCGGTCAAAAAAACTGCGGGGCAAGATGGGCACCCCCATTAAAAGATGTAATTTACTAAAGAAAACTATTATTTTTCAATGCTTGCAATATCCCAAGATATTAACTTTAATATCTGATAATATTTATCTTCAACTAACTTTGTTATTAAAACTTTTATCAGAAAATAAATAACTTTTCATAAATTGCTAAGATTTTACTTAAAAAACGATTAAATTTGTTGTTTGTTTGTATATTTTTTAGAAAAATTGTTTTGTGCAAAGAAGATACCGTAAGTCAAGCTCACAGCTAAATGTGGTGCTATAATTTCACACTTTTACTTAATTTTGAACATGGTGCTCATCTTGCCCCAAGGGTGTAAATTTATTAATATAATCAAAACAATTGAAATATTTTTTTAATTTTGATAAAAAGTTTTGCTCCTGATAATCTACAGAAGATTATTATATAACTATACGGCCAAAAACGTATGAATTAATTTGTTTACGCAACAAAAATATCACTATTAAATGAACAAATCTTATATGAAAAGGTAAATTTTTGGACTTCTATGTATTTTGGACAATATTTACGTTGTGCTGTTGATTTTTTAGCTGAAATTTATGGCCATCATATCAATTTACAGCCATTCCATGAAAAACCAATCTAGTGGGTCTCCGAATTCCGTGAAAATTTGCTATTTTGTTCCTTATCCGAAATAAAGATACACGTATTTTTGGATTTTTTGATTAGGGTGACCATTTCCGAAATAGGGTGACCAGAAAAATGGCGATTTTGCAAAATTTTTATTTAAAAAAATATTATAACTTTTGAACCGTTTGACCGATTTTCAATCTTTTTGGACGAAATGAAGGCTAAAGATTTTGACTTTTCGGGAAAAATATAAAATTTCACAAAAATTGTGTTTTTTACATGAAAAAACTCAATAGTTTCCGTTTTTTCGTGTTTTGAAGGCCTCAGGACCAAAGGGGCTATTGCTGCTCTCATTTTTTCTTGAAATTTCAGAAAATTTTACGTAACTGTAAAATTTTCAGCGATGTATGTGTTTTAGTTTTTGGAGATATATTTTTTTGAAAATAAAAAATCAGTCATTTTTCATCGGCACACACTGTAGATCTCAACGCATTAGATTCGTAATGTTTAAAAAAAATCATAACTTTTGAACAGCTCAACCGATTTCCAAGCTAAGCACACACAGGCCTTAGTCTTAACTTCTCAGAAAAAATAGAAAAAAATAGAAAACTTTGAAACTTTGTCTGAATAGTTGAAATTTTAAGCTTTCATTCCATCCAAAAAGATTGGAAATCGGTTAAGCTGTTCAAAAGTTATAATTTTTTTTTAAACATTACAAATCTAATGCGCTAAGACCTACAGTGTGTGCCGATAAAAAATGACTGATTTTTTATTTTCAAAAAAATATATCTCAAAAACTAAAAAACATACATCGCTGAAAATTTTACAGTATACGTAAAGTTTTCTGAACTTTCAAGAAAAAATGAGAACAGCGATAGCCCCTTTGGTCCCGAGGCCTTCAAAACACGAAAAAACGGAAACTATTGAGTTTTTTCATGTAAAAAACACAATTTTTGTGAAATTTTATATTTTTCCTGAAAAGTCAAAATCTTTAGCCTTCATTTCGTCCAAAAAGATTGAAAATCGATCGAACGGTTCAAGAGTTATATTTTTTTTTTAAATAAAAATTTAGCAAAATCGCGATTTTTCTGGTCACCCTATTTCGAAAATGGTCACCATAATCAAAAATCCAAAAATACGTGTATCCTTATTTCGGATAAGGAACAAAATAGCAAATTTTCACGGAATTCGAAGACCCACTAGATCGGTTTTTCATGGAATGGCTCTTTAATGATATTCATCAGAACCCAAAATAATGTATTGAAAAAAAAATCGGTCGCTGCTCATCTTGCCCCACATTCCCCTACGTACAACGCTGGATAGACTTCATACGAATTCTAGCACTCACCTCTTTTTTGCTGCGTAGGGCGCAATCCTCTAAGGTATCAGCAGCCTCGTACTTTCCTTGTCGTCTGTAGAGGGCGCCTAGATTCTTCAATGTTGTCGTCACAGTAGGAGAGTCAACTTTAGCTGCTTTGTGCCAACCGCCATATTCTCCATACGGTGTGTTTTCACGATTTTTCGATTTGTTCTCTTCTCTTTCTTCGGCAACCTGTGCGTTCACCCCAAAATAGAATGATTTGTCATATCGAATATTGAAATAAAATCTCGATTAGACATTACCTGCCAGATAGGCTTGTTTTCACCGTTGATCGCTCCGAATTCCCTCTCGTGAGCACGAGTTAGAACCTGCTTGTACAGAATTTCAGCTTCCTTATATTTGCCTTGTTTCAGATAGCAGCTTGCAAGATTGTTCTTGGTCTTTGCGACGTTTGGATCATCAGGCCCAAGCTTCATTTCGTATATTTCCAAGGCTCTTTGGTAATACATCTCCACTTCTTCATACTTTGTCTGAAAAAAGTAGCGAATTAAAATATCACATACATTTATCTGTAATAAGTATTGTATCAGTCTTACCTGGTTCTGACACAAAAGTGCTAAATTGTTCAGTTGTTTTGCAACGTCCGGGTGATTTTTGCCAAGCACATTCTCACGAATTTCCAAAGCTCGCTTGCAAAGCGGCTCGGCATCCTTGTATTTGCCACGTTTACCATAAAGCACAGCGAGATTGTTGAGAGTAGCAGCTACAGCTGGGTGATTTTCGCCTAAGGTTTTTTCACGAATTGCAAGCGCATCATTAAGCAAATTTGCAGCCTCCTTATATTTATTCTAAAGCGTAAAATATAAATAATTGGTAATGCTTAGTTATACATTTAAATTATTTGTGAAAGCAATAGCACAGACAAACAGATGTAACACTAAGGAAATTTTAATCGATTACACTTTAATCGCTCATTTCAAATTGAATTCTAAAAGAAAGTAACAACGAGTGGATGAACCCAGGAGTGTTGGGCTCTTGGCTCGTGAACTGCGGAATGGCGGCGTGAACGTGGCAACAATCCAGGAAATACGCTGGCCCAAAACCGGAGAACGTGAATTCCGAGCGTCGGGTGATTGAGAAGCAGATGTAGCGAGTTATTCCCTGAAAACCGGTAAGCGACCGAGTCTGCATGTTGAGAATGAGGGGCAAGTTCTTCAACTGTAGCCTGATCAGCATATATGCACCGAAGAACGATAAGCCCGATGACATGAAGGTTGAGTTCTATTGAGACTCTCAATTTGAGAGCCTAGATAAGGTGTACGGAGTTTGCCGAAAACAAGATGTCAAGATAGTCATTGGTGACGCAATTGCGTAGATCGAGAAAGAAGACTTCTTACGACCCGTCATTGGAACAGAAAGCCTTAATTTCGTTACCAATGATAATAGCATGTGGCTTGTAATCTACGCTGCTTCTAGAGCGAATATCCCCAAACACACCCCACCCGTGTGGCGATACTTGCTCCCAAATATACCACGTGCTGGTTGATGAGCGACATTTCTCAGATGCCATGAATGTCAGGACCTTTCGAGGCCCTAACATCGACTAGGATTATTATCTCTTTGCAGCTAAAATCCGGGCGCGGGTGAATAGCATCACGAGATCCAGAACTAACAGAACGCTGCGCTTCAGTACCCAACGCTTGTCGACTGATTGGGTAGATGCACAGTATCGCCAGCAGCTAGACGAGCAGTTGGGAAGAATCAATGTTTCTGGAGATGTCACCAGCCTGTGACAACAACGACGCGGAATATGATTGGCACTGGTCAACACCTAAGAGAAAACGACTGGTTCAATGAAGAGTGCCAGGGAGTGACAGACGTGAAGAATGTCGCCAGAAGCTGTATCTTTGTGGCCGATACAGAGCAGCGTGAAAAAAAAAAGAAAAGACAACATGAAGATAGTCTGGTAGCTGAAGCTCAAGATAGCATGAGCCGGAACTATATGCGGAAATTTTATGCAACGGACCATACCAGTATCCGCCATGTGCAATGGTCGAGAAGAAAATTTACTGACGAGAAAAATTTTACGAGAAACAGGATGAACGTTGATGGTGACGATCAAGCTGTGGACCCACCGACCATACGAGAGGTTAAAAAGGCTATCAGCGAGCTGAAGAACTGTAAAGCTGCTGGGAAGAACGAGATCCCGGTTGAGCTTCTCAAGCACGAAAGTGAACAGCTTTACCAGTCGATCCACCGAGTACTTCTGTACACCTGCTGATTGGATAGCTTCATACGCCCAATTTACAAAAAAAGAAAGGGTACAGACTGAAGTGTTCCATTTATAGAGGAGTTACCCTTCTGAATTCGACGTACAAAATATTGTCGCGCATCCTGTTTAACCCTTTAATACCCAACCCGGGGTACACTTTGGAATTTTGTGTATTTTTTCGTAGCTCGGAAATCAAAATGATTTTATTTTTTACTTAAGGCTAAGTAGCCCGTCATTCTTTTTGGCATCAATGATGACTTTTCAGCTTGCATTTCAAAGTGATAAAACTCAGTCTTGATAGTTTATATTGACTTGAAAAAGTATCACTGTACGCGCTAACATGCATGAAGTATGCTGATACTTTTTCAGCTGTGTCAGTGCAAAACCAACTGATTTTCTTTAATTCGAAATCAACAACATCAGCAACGACGCGTACAAATTTCAATGACGGCCTACTTCTCCTTAAACTTGACTTGACTCATAACAGGCATATAAGAAAAGTTTTTGATGACTTTTAAAACATTTATGTATTTTTGAAATTTTTTTGAAAAGTTGCAAAAAATGCCAGAAAGAAGAAGAAATGCCCGGGGTTCAATTAACATGTAATATAAAAAATCGTACCTTTTATATTTATCTACGATCAACCTAGCGCAGAAGAAGAGCTTGGTGGTATTAAAATAATTTCAAATTTGTTTTTCCGTTACTTACACGAAAAATGAAAAAAATTAAAAATTCAATAAGTTAACTCTCCCTTACTCGATATTCCGTACCTCGATATCGAGTTAGAGAAGCATAGTAAAAGTTGGTTTTCATGGCTAACTCGATGGTCCCTTGGAACGCAGTTGCACTGCTTTTGTGTTCTTTAACTCGATATCTCTCTAACTCGATGGTCCCTTCAATATCGAGTAAGGGAGAGATGACTGTATTTTAAAAGTACTGTAAAAACTCGAATTTATTATTTATTAAATTATTGCTAAAAATCAGTAACTAGGAGAGGCTTCGAGAAAAAACGAAAAAGGATAGGGATGTTCAAAAATAAGAATTATAAACACCAAAACCAAAATTCATAGATTTGTGAATAAAAATAAATCATTGCCCAAAACGTGTTTAGAACGATTTTGGATAACTGAAAATTATATTTGGATTGAACGTAAAAAATTGAGTATTAGAGGGTTAACAGACAGAGACCGCTCGAGGAGGCCTTCATCGACGAATACCAAGTTGGCTGGGCTGCTCGACAACGGACCAGATGTTTACCTTGCGAATGATTAGATAAATTCCGGAAGTATAATTTTCAGACTTAACATTTGTTATTGGTTTCAAGGCGGCGGCGTACGATTCAGTGAAAACAAATGAGCTGTTGCAGATAATGTCTGAACATGATTTTCTGGCGAAACTAATTAGGCTGATACGTGCAACGCTGGATGGTTCGAAATCAAGTGTTCGGATCTGTTATTCGGATTACTGTTCAACATTGCACTACAGTGAGGATAGGCCTGACCATGACATCTACAAAACGAAGGACATGGTTGCAAGTAAAGACACAGGTAGGCTTATTGGTGCATGTGCCACGGTGTGCTGAAACGCACATATTATCGAACTTGCATGAACCTCCGATCTTGTTCCACTAAAAGTTAGCCTTGGTAGTCAAAAAAAGCTTGCGAAATATTAAAAAATCTTTCATCGGCAAAACATAAAAAGAAAGTCGATTTTTGTATTTTTGACCTTTTGTCATATATGGATTCATAGGAAAGTATTAGAGTTACACTACTTTTTATGAATTTCAACGGCATTAAGACCAATTTTACATATCTTGAACACGAATGAATTATATGACGTTACAAATTGAGCATTGTTTCTACCTGTACCCACACAATATGACAACCCAGATAACCAAAATGTACGTGTAACGAAATCCCTTGGAGGCTTTGTATGTGCACAATTTCACTTATAAGAAGTCGCGAAAAAGCCTTCTACGTACAAAAGTGGAGGCGATATATGTGCATATATTATGTGATGAATAATAGCATACAATGCGAGTGTATAATTTTTCTACCAAACTAACCTGTGATCTTATGCGACTTAACTTATAAATAGACAAATAGACAATTTACACCGTCTTCGGCCAAAGGCTGCACAGACTGAACAATCACAAACATTAGGCAACGGACAACACGAAACACCCAGTGGTCCAGTGATGAATTTTTCGTTTTCCGAAAAGTTTCCACCGACTGGAGCGGGAATCGAACCCGCACCTCGTGGCATAATACGCCTAAACGACTAACGCCGCTAACCGCAAGGCCACGAAGCCCACAATGATGATAACAATGATAACAAATTTTGATTTGACACCTGCTACGGACTGATTCGACTTCCTTTGTACTAGTGTACGGGACGAAACAAACCCCCCCCCCCCCCCCAGGACCTCTGCGAGTTGGGGAGTTGCCCAGGATGTGGTGAAGTTCGCAGTGGGCTCTGATGAACCTTCATAAAAACCACAAAAATCCGAATGCAACTCTGTCACAGCGACCGGTGCCGCTTAAAGTACCCTAGCCCAAACTAACAGGAGTGCCAACCGGCACATCAGGATTGATACCAGTGAGATCCTGATTATGGCATACTGGTCGCGATACAAACGGACAAGGCATGGAATTACGAGTAGGAGTGCTTCGAGCACATTGAGACCAACGCCAGTACGGCCCCAATTATGTATACTGGCAGCGCACGACAAAGGACAAGTAACGGTATATGTACTGGATAATATGCTTTGAGGCTGACAGCGGCGACATTCTACTCCCTTAGTAGGGTCGGGTGACACTGGCTCGAAACGGACCTGCGCCGATCCGGCTCTGAACATAGTACCCCATAAAGGACTATGTCAACCCTAGCATGGCCTCCCTGCTTGCATAGATAACCATGGGATTATAAAGGCGACTATTCCAGCGGAGATGGATAGCGGCTCTTAGGAGGACCCATAAGAGATGATCAACCAAAACAAACAACTAGCGGAATGTGAAGGAGAGGCTTCTGGACCTATCAGTAACCGTCTAAGGTTCCCGCCAAGGAAGGAGGCGACCAACTTTATTGAAAACAGTGTGGGCTAAAGCCTAGATATTGTGACGACGGCAGGCACTGGCCGCTCCAGTGCAACATGTGTGGTGACCGATGGCCCGGGACTAATCGAGGCCATGGATCGCAATAGGGAGTACCTCCCTAAAATGCAGGTAGCTGCTGAGCAACTTGATGTCATCATCGAATATGTTAAAAGCAAAACAAATATCAGCAAAGACTTGAAAACAAGTCTACTGAAATTGCGACAATCAGTCCTAGCTGCAAAGCAGGACTAGGAGAAAGCCAAGGAACAACTGGGCAAGGTAGAAGGCCAAAAAGACACTAGGTCGTGTCAGACCGAAGTGTTTTCCTTCACAGGCAACGCGAATATATCTGATGATATTATTCGATACGCGATGCGGAAGAGGGAAGCTTCCGGGGATGAATACGTGGCGAAAAGACGTATGGTTGCTAAGGGAAAAGTGACCTACGCGGCCGTCCTCCAAAGCGGAAAAGCTGGCACGAGCCAAGCCCCGCGATCAAGAGGACATGGCAACAAAGGAGAGGCCAACACCAATCCTAAGGCCAAGAAAGCCAAGAAAAAGGAGCCACGGGTTAACCGGAACCAGGCAGTGCATCCACAGGAACCACGGGAGCAAGGCAACAGCAACCCGTGGATACGAGTTGGAAATAAGAAAAAACAGAGGAAACCGAAAACGGAGCCCAAGGAGAGCGCTAAACCGAAAACAGCGAAACGTAGGAATTTAGGCGAAGCCCTCGTTATCAAAACGGAGGAAGCAAAATACGCCGAGGTTCTGAAGGCGATGCGAAGCACAGAGAAGCTATCGCCATTGGGCGCAGACGTGCGAAGCATAAGGCGAACTAGGATTGGTGAAATGATCCTAGTCTTAAAGAAGGACGCCAAGGAAAAGGGTGCAGTCTATAAGCAACTGGCACAAGAAGTACTTGGTGACGAGGTTGATGTAAGATCCCTTACTGCTGAAGCGACTCTCCAGTGTAAAAATCTGGATGAGGTCACCGATGCAGCGGAGGTCTCGGCTGCCCTCAAAGAGCAGTGTGACATCGACGTAGCCAGTAAGGCCATCCACCTTAGAAAGGGCCCGCAGGGCATCCAGGTGGCGGCGATCAGGCTGCCGGTCGCAGAGGCCAACAAAGCGAAGAACTTGGGCATACTCAAGGTAGGCTGGTCGGTTTGCCGGCTGAGCATACAACAGCCTCCTGAAGTTTGCTTCAAATGTTTCGGGAAGGGCCATAAGTCGTGGAATTGCAATGGTCCCGACAGAAGTAAGATGTGCAGAAAATGCGGCGCTGAAGGCCATAGGGCAAGCGATTGTAAGCAAATCGCTAAGTGCCTAATATGTGTCGACAGAGCAGACAACGGACACTTAACGGGCGGACCCAGATGTCCGGGCACAAGCGGAGTATCAAAGCAGCCAAAACGGAAGTAACACAGTTAAATTTAAACCACTGTGATGCAGCCCAGCAGCTGCTTTGGCAGTCAGTCTCGGAAACCAAGACTGACGTGGTGTTATTATCGGACCCATACCGCATACCAGCCAACAACGGGAACTGGGTGGCGGATAGGTCTCAACAGCTAGCAGCTATAGGGACGACAGGACGATACCCAATCCAAGAAGTAGTCTCTAGCTCAAATGACGGTTTTACGATAGCAAAAATCAACGGCGTGTTCTATTGCAGTTGTTACGCGCCCCCAAGGTGGTCGATTGAGGAATTTTCCCACATGGTTGACAGGATGATGGCCGAACTAGCTAATCGGCAGCCAGTAGTGATAGCTGGCGACTTTAATGCATGGGCAGTGGAGTGGGGTAGCCGCTGCACCAATCAAAGAGGCCAGCTATTGTTGGAATCCCTGGCCGCATTAAATGTAGAGCTGGCAAATGTGGGTACAGCGAGTACCTTCCGCAGAAATGGTGCAGAATCGATCATCGACGTGACGTTTTGTAGTCCTAACCTTTTAGGTACCATGAACTGGCGAGTTGATGACGGTTATACTCATAGCGATCATCAATCGATTCGCTATAGTATAATACCAGGCGGGCAGAAGGCAGCGCGATGTAACTCGACCCAAGCCCGAGGATGGAAAACAGCGCGCTTCGACGGCGAAGTATTCACTGAAGCCCTGAGGCGCGAACGAAACACTCTGGACCTAAACGGTGAAGAGCTAGTTGCTATGATATCACGAGCGTGTGATGCTTCCATGCCGAGAAAAGCCCCTCCTAGAGAGAACAGGCCGCCAGTGTATTGGTGGTGCGAATCAATTGCAAATCTTCGAGCAATCTGCCTTCGGGCTAGACGAAGAATGCAACGCGCACGCACAGAAGTACAAAGAGAGGAACGCGGTGCAGCATTCAGAGAGGCAAAGTTGGCTCTCAAAAAGGAAATCAAGAGTCGAAAACGGGCATGCTTTGAAAGTCTATGCGAGAGTGCCAATTCTAGTCCATTGGGTGACGCCTACAGAGTGGTAATGGCTAAGACCAAAAGAGCCATAGCGCCCCAAGAGAAATCGCCCGAGTTGCTGCGATCGATAATCGATGTACTCTTCCCACACCATCCCATAAGCCCATGGCCCCCAGCGCCGTATGCGGCAGATGAAGGAGAAGAAGTGGCGAGAGTGACGAACGAAGAGCTGGCAGAAGTCGTGAAATCATTCGCGTCAAACAAGGCACCGGGACCCGATGGTATCCCGAATGTTGCCTTAAAAGCGGCAGTGAACACGGATCCGGACATGTTCAGAACCACGATGCAGCGCTGCATTGATCAAGGAATCTTCCCGGATGTATGGAAGCGACAGAAATTGGTGCTACTACCAAAGGCGGGGAAACCACCAGGTGACCCGTCGGCGTATAGACCTATCTGTCTACTAGATACGACGGGCAAGTTATTGGAGAGGTTGATTCTCAACAGACTAGTACCGTATACGGAGAGTGCGGACGGCCTGTCCAGCAACCAGTTTGGATTCAGAAAAGGTAAATCTACTCTGGACGCCATCCAGTCGGTCGTTCAAACAGCTGAGGTGGCAATCGAGCATAAAAGGAGCGGCATCCGTTACTGCGCGGTTGTCACTCTGGATGTGAAGAATGCGTTCAACAGCGCAAGCTGGGAAGCAATAGCACACGCGCTTCACCGCCTCAAGGTACCGGTGCAGTTGTGTAAGCTTCTAGAAAGCTATTTTGATGGTAGGATTCTACTGTATGACACAGAGGAGGGACAGAAAAGCGTTCGAATTACCGCGGGAGTACCTCAAGGTTCAATCCTGGGCCCGCTGTTATGGAATGCGATGTACGATGACGTACTGAGGCTGCCCCTTCCGACGGGTGTTAAGATTGTTGGCTTCGCCGACGATATCACCCTAGTGGTCTATGGTGAATCGATGGAGGAAGTAGAGTTGACAGCAGCGCACTCTATTTCCCTGGTTGAGGAATGGATGAAGTCTAGGAAACTAGGACTGGCCCGTCACAAGACTGAGGTGGTGGTGGTCAACAACCGCAAGTCCGAGCAACGGGCGCTTATCTCGGTAGGTGATTGCACCATAGAGTCCAAGCGATCCCTTAGGCATCTTGGGGTAATGATCGATGACAAGCTGAGCTTCGCTAGCCACGTTGAATATGCCTGTAAGAGGACATCTACGGCTATAGCGGCGCTTTCGAGGATGATGTCTAACAGCTCTGCTGTAATTGCCAGCAAACGCAAGCTGCTGGCAAGCGTGGCGCTATCCATACTAAGGTATGGAGGACCAATCTGGTCAAAAGCGCTTAGAACGAACAGAAACCTAAAGCGGTTGGAAAGCACGTACAGGATAATGTGCTTAAGAGTAGCAAGTGCATACCGGACGGTATCTAAAGAGGCCGTGTGCATCATAGCCGGGATGACGCCCATCGGGCTCATCATCAAGGAAGATGTTCAATGCTTCAACCAAAGGGGTACTAGAGTAGAGTGGGGCTTATTTCCAAAAATCTTCCGTGGTCAGGATTTACAAAGTGGAAAATGATCATCGGTCCCAAAATAACATCCTGTGAAAAAATGAGAATTTTTGGTGAAGGTTTAGAGGTGGCGCAAAGGGCGTAAGTGCAGTTTTCCATTTTAGTGATCTCTGAAAATATTTGGTATGCTTTTCAGCTTGTTTTGGTGATTTTAGGACCCTTGAGGGCAAAAAATCACCTCAAAATTGCGATATCTCCACTCCTTTAGATGATATTTGACGAAATATATTTTATGCATGCGATTTTTGGCCCTTGAGTAGGCTACGCTGACTGATTACTACGAACCCGAATAAGCATATGAATAGCTGAGGAGGATTGCTATGCTAGTAGAATGGAACAAAGAGCAAAGAAGAATGAGATAAAGAACAACGAACACAGCAGAATGTAAGGTGGGGTGGGTTAAACAGGTGGGAGGGTTTAACTGATGATATTATATTAGAATAAACTGCGGAACCGTGAAAATGTCTCGGTTGCATATATTAGATGTGATTATATGCAAGTTTTACCACTTATTTAGTATTTTAGAATGTCCGTCTGATATAAATCCAGCAATTGCTTTTATAATCTGCAAGAAATTACAGAGGGGGGCCTATACAGGCTCAAAATCCGTTCACTTCATACAAATAGAAGGCGTTGTATATGAAGTGGAAGGGTTTATATTGATTTCTTAGGTGCACGGATTTTGATCCCGCACGATATATCCTTATAAGGTAACTCCATAAACGATTTCTGCTCTCTAGCAATAACACTTCCTTTTAAGAATTCCCACAGGAATTTCTGGTTTATGATGCCATTTTAGAAATTAATTGCGTTTGGGCTTCCAATACTTCACTTACGCCACAACACCTTCAACATAACTTCGGACAAACAAATGCAGTTGAAGTTCAATACATCGTTCTACACCTGTATTTGAAATTGATGTATATAAACAACAGCAGAAGGAAAAAGTCGGTAATCAAAATTCAAATTAGTGCACGAGCTTCTATAGGGTGCAAGAGATAAAGCACTTCAGGTTGAAAACCTCTCGAATAAAACCAAATCTCCGGGATGTATATTTTGCAAATGTACCTTTCGATAAATTGCTATCAACATTCAGGAAAAAAACAACCGTACGATTATCGAACTAAAGCAGTAAAGTGTATTATTGACATGCATTTATCTATATCTACCTGGAGAATAACGATGAAACTTCGCATGGAGTTGAGGACATTATAGCCGTTACTGCAATTTGTCCATAGAGAGTAATCTAAAATCATACGCATGGGTCGAAAACTAGAGATTGGTCAAAAATTGGTGCTCTTTCCCTACTTAAAGAAAAAGTGCTCGAAATATTTCTGAGGTAGGTAATATTAATTATAAGTCAATATAATCTTCGTTTTCTACTGGAACTTTTCTCCATTGCGAAAAATCGAGATTTTCCAAGATTCCTCAGTTACGTTCAAGATATCACTAGTTTCACCCTCCCACCTGTTTAACCCACCCCCCTTACATTCTTCTGTGTTCTTTGTTCTTTCTCTCATTCTTCTTTGCTCTTTGTTCCATTCTAGTAGCATAGCAATCCTCTTCAGCTATTCATATGCTTATTCGGGTTCATAGTAATCAGTCATTGTAACCTATTCAAGGGCCAAAAATCGCATGCATAAAATATATTTCGTCAAATATCATCTAAAGGAGTGGAGATATCGCAATTTTGAGGTGATTTTTTGCCCTTAAGGGTCCTAAAATCACCAAAACAAGCTGAAAAGCATACCAAATATTTTCAGAGTTCACTAAAATGGGAAAACTGCACTTACGCCCTTTGCGCCACCTCTAAACCTTCACCAAAAATTCTCATTTTTTCACAGGATGTTATTTTGGGACCGATGATCATTTTCCACTTTGTAAATCCTGACCACGGAAGATTTTTGGAAATAAGCCCCACCCTAGTACTAGAGGAGTCCGCGTCACGTGTAAAGAGGAAACGCTCAGAAGCTGGCAGCAGGAATGGGATAACTCCACTAAGGGTAGATGGACCCATCGACTAATACCAAATGTGTCAGATTGGTATGGTAGAAGCCATGGGGAAGTGAACTTCCACCTGACGCAGTTTCTGTCAGGACATGGTTGCTATAGACAGTACCTGCATAGGTTCGGGCACTCAGAATCTCCTGCGTGCCCCAATTGTGCTGGTGTAGAGGAAACAGCGGAGCATGTCGTGTTCGATTGCCCCCGTTTCATTGTTGTGAGAGGTCGCATGCTCGTGTCCCTCTCCCGACAATATTATAGAGAGAATGTGTGCGGATGCCGAGTGCTGGAATGCAGTAACTACGGCTGTCACTCACATTATGTTAGAATTGCAGCGTCTATGGCGCGCCGACCAAGAGTTGGCTGCAGAGGATTAGCCCTGCCGAGGCTGGTCCCTTGTAACAGTGTTTAAGTCGGCTAGGAGAAGCAGTTTGCCTAGGCTACTTCTGCTACACGTGTTGTGCTATATGCACTGGTCCCTTCCCGAAGAAATACCGTAAGGTGGTTCCGGGGAGATGAGGGTCTGAGTCCAAGGGTCATGTCGATGCACTGTTCACCACTTGAGCAATTCTAAATGAATTGCTCATGCACAGTGCATAGGCTGGTTTTAGCGGGTCGTCGTTGGTGCGTCATCCCCGCATTCCCTGAGTTATCTTCTCAGGGGATCTGTTTGCAGATTTCCCCCTTGTAAAAAACAAAAAAAAAACAAGCCGAGTTAAACAATGTTACAAGGGACCAGCCTCGGCAGGGCTAATCCTCTGCAGCCAACTCTTGGTCGGCGCGCCATAGACGCTGCAATTCTAACATAATGTGAGTGACAGCCGTAGTTACTGCATTCCAGCACTCGGCATCCGCACACATTCTCTCTATAATATTGTCGGGGGACGTGTCCCCTCCGCATGTAGTGAGCATGCGACCTCTCACAACAATGAAACGGGGGCAATCGAACACGACATGCTCCGCTGTTTCCTCTACACCAGCACAATTGGGGCACGCAGGAGATTCTGAGTGCCCGAACCTATGCAGGTACTGTCTATAGCAACCATGTCCTGACAGAAACTGCGTCAGGTGGAAGTTCACTTCCCCATGGCTTCTACCATACCAATCTGACACATTTGGTATTAGTCGATGGGTCCATCTACCCTTAGTGGAGTTATCCCATTCCTGCTGCCAGCTTCTGAGCGTTTCCTCTTTACACGTGTCGCGGACTCCTCTGGTACCCCTTTGGTTGAAGCATTGAACATCTTCCTTGATGATGAGCCCGATGGGCGTCATCCCGGCTATGATGCACACGGCCTCTTCAGATACCGTCCGGTATGCACTTGCTACTCTTAAACACATTATCCTGTACGTGCTTTCCAACCGCTTTAGGTTTCTGTTCGTTCTAAGCGCTTTTGACCAGATTGGTCCTCCATACCTTAGTATGGATATCGCCACGCTTGCCAGCAGCTTGCGTTTGCTGGCAATTACAGCAGAGCTGTTAGACATCATCTCAGCTTGTCATCGATCATTACCCCAAGATGCCTAAGGGATCGCTTGGACTCTATGGTGCAATCACCTACCGAGATAAGCGCCCGTTGCTCGGACCTGCGGTTGTTGACCACCACCACCTCAGTCTTGTGACGGGCCAGTCCTAGTTTCCTAGACTTCATCCATTCCTCAACCAGGGAAATAGAGTGCGCTGCTGTCAACTCTACTTCCTCCATCGATTCACCATAGACCACTAGGGTGATATCGTCGGCGAAGCCAACAATCTTAACACCCGTCGGAAGGGGCAGCCTCAGTACGTCATCGTACATCGCATTCCATAACAGCGGGCCCAGGATTGAACCTTGAGGTACTACCGCGGTAATTCGAACGCTTTTCTGCCCCTCCTCTGTGTCATACAGTAGAATCCTACCATCAAAATAGCTTTCTAGAAGCTTACACAACTGCACCGGTACCTTGAGGCGGTGAAGCGCGTGTGCTATTGCTTCCCAGCTTGCGCTGTTGAACGCATTCTTCACATCCAGAGTGACAACCGCGCAGTAACGGATGCCGCTCCTTTTATGCTCGATTGCCACCTCAGCTGTTTGAACGACCGACTGGATGGCGTCCAGAGTAGATTTACCTTTTCTGAATCCAAACTGGTTGTTGGACAGGCCGTCCGCACTCTCCGTATACGGTACTAGTCTGTTGAGAATCAACCTCTCCAATAACTTGCCCGTCGTATCTAGTAGACAGATAGGTCTATACGCCGACGGGTCACCTGGTGGTTTCCCCGGCTTTGGTAGTAGCACCAATTTCTGTCGCTTCCATACATCCGGGAAGATTCCTTGATCAATGCAGCGTTGCATCGTGGTTCTGAACATGTCCGGATCCGTGTTCACTGCCGCTTTTAAGGCAACATTCGGGATACCATCGGGTCCCGGTGCCTTGTTTGACGCGAATGATTTCACGACTTCTGCCAGCTCTTCGTTCGTCACTCTCGCCACTTCTTCTCCTTCATCTGCCGCATACGGCGCTGGGGGCCATGGGCTTATGGGATGGTGCGGGAAGAGTACATCGATTATCGATCGCAGCAACTCGGGCGATTTCTCTTGGGGCGCTATGGCTCTTTTGGTCTTAGCCATTACCACTCTGTAGGCGTCACCCCATGGACTAGAATTGGCACTCTCGCATAGACTTTCAAAGCATGCCCGTTTTCGACTCTTGATTTCCTTTTTGAGAGCCAACTTTGCCTCTCTGAATGCTGCACCGCGTTCCTCTCTTTGTGCTTCTGTGCGTGCGCGTTGCATTCTTCGTCTAGCCCGAAAGCAGATTGCTCGAAGATTTGCAATTGATTCGCACCACCAATACACTGGCGGCCTGTTCTCTCTAGGAGGGGCTTTTCTCGGCATGGAAGCATCACACGCTCGTGATATCATAGCAACTAGCTCTTCACCGTTTAGGTCCAGAGTGTTTCGTTCGCGCCTCAGGGCTTCAGTGAATACTTCGCCGTCGAAGCGCGCTGTTTTCCATCCTCGGGCTTGGGTCGAGTTACATCGCGCTGCCTTCTGCCCGCCTGGTATTATACTAAAGCGAATCGATTGATGATCGCTATGAGTATAACCGTCATCAACGCGCCAGTTCATGGTACCTAAAAGGTTAGGACTACAAAACGTCACTTCGATGATCGATTCTGCACCATTTCTGCGGAAGGTACTCACTGTACCCACATTTGCCAGCTCTACATTTAATGCGACCAGGGATTCCAACAATAGCTGGCCTCTTTGATTGGTGCAGCGGCTACCCCACTCCACTGCCCATGCATTAAAGTCGCCAGCTATCACTACTGGCTGCCGATTAGCTAGTTCGGCCATCATCCTGTCAACCATGTGGGAAAATTCCTCAATCGACCACCTTGGGGGCGCGTAACAACTGCAATAGAACACGCCGTTGATTTTTGCTATCGCAAAACCGTAATTTGAGCTAGAGACTACTTCTTGGATTGGGTATCGTCCTGTCGTCCCTACAGCTGCTAGCTGTTGAGACCTATCCGCCACCCAGTTCCCGTTGTTGGCTGGTATGCGGTATGGGTTCGATAATAACACCACGTCAGTCTTGGTTTCCGAGACTGACTGCCAAAGCAGCTGCTGGGCTGCATCACAGTGGTTTAAATTTAACTGTGTTACTTCCGTTTTGGCTGCTTTGATACTCCGCTTGTGCCCGGACATTTGGGTCCGCCCGTTAAGTGTCCGTTGTCTGCTCTGTCGACACATATTAGGCACTTAGCGATTTGCTTACAATCGCTTGCCCTATGGCCTTCAGCGCCGCATTTTCTGCACATCTTACTTCTGTCGGGACCATTGCAATTCCACGACTTATGGCCCTTCCCGAAACACTTGAAGCAAACTTCAGGAGGCTGTTGTATGCTCAGCCGGCAAACCGACCAGCCTACCTTGAGTATGCCCAAGTTCTTCGCTTTGTTGGCCTCTGCGACCGGCAGCCTGATCGCCGCCACCTGGGTGCCCTGCGGGCCCTTTCTAAGGTGGATGGCCTTACTGGCTACGTCGATGTCACACTGCTCTTTGAGGGCAGCCGAGACCTCCGCTGCATCGGTGACCTCATCCAGATTTTTACACTGGAGAGTCGCTTCAGCAGTAAGGGATCTTACATCAACCTCGTCACCAAGTACTTCTTGTGCCAGTTGCTTATAGACTGCACCCTTTTCCTTGGCGTCCTTCTTTAAGACTAGGATCATTTCACCAATCCTAGTTCGCCTTATGCTTCGCACGTCTGCGCCCAATGGCGATAGCTTCTCTGTGCTTCGCATCGCCTTCAGAACCTCGGCGTATTTTGGCTTCGCCTAAATTCCTACGTTTCGCTGTTTTCGGTTTAGCGCTCTCCTTGGGCTCCGTTTTCGGTTTCCTCTGTTTTTTCTTATTTCCAACTGGTATCCACGGGTTGCTGTTGCCTTGCTCCCGTGGTTCCTGTGGATGCACTGCCTGGTTCCGGTTAACCCGTGGCTCCTTTTTCTTGGCTTTCTTGGCCTTAGGATTGGTGTTGGCCTCTCCTTTGTTGCCATGTCCTCTTGATCGCGGGGCTTGGCTCGTGCCAGCTTTTCCGCTTTGGAGGACGGCCGCGTAGGTCACTTTTCCCTTAGCAACCATACGTCTTTTCGCCACGTATTCATCCCCGGAAGCTTCCCTCTTCCGCATCGCGTATCGAATAATATCATCAGATATATTCGCGTTGCCTGTGAAGGAAAACACATCGGTCTGACACGACCTAGTGTCTTTTTGGCCTTCTACCTTGCCCAGTTGTTCCTTGGCTTTCTCGTAGTCCTGTTTTGCAGCTAGGACTGATTGTCGCAATTACAGTAGACTTGTTTTCAAGTCTTTGCTGATATTTGTTTTGCTTTTAACATATTCGATGATGACATCAAGTTGCTCAGCAGCTACCTGCATTTTAGGGAGGTACTCCCTATTGCGATCCATGGCCTCGATTAGTCCCGGGCCATCGGTCACCACACATGTTGCACTGGAGCGGCCAGTGCCTGCCATCGTCACAGTATCTAGGCTTCTGCCCACACTGTTTTCAATAAAGTTGGTCGCCTCCTTCCTTGGCGGGAACCTTAGCCGGTTACTGACAGGTCCAGAAGCCTCTCCTTCACATTCCGCTAGTTGTTTGTTTTGGTTGATCATCTCTTATGGGTCCCCCTAAGAGCCGCTATCCATCTCCGCTGGAATAGTCGCCTTTATAATCCCATGGTTATCTATGCAAGCAGGGAGGCCATGCTAGGGTTGACATAGTCCTTTATGGGGTACTATGTTCAGAGCCGGATCGGCGCAGGTCCGTTTCGAGCCAGTGTCACCCGACCCTACTAAGGGAGTAGAATGTCGCCGCTGTCAGCCTCAAAGCATATTATCCAGTACATATACCGTTACTTGTCCTTTGTCGTGCGCTGCCAGTATACATAATTGGGGCCGTACTGGCGTTGGTCCCAATGTGCTCGAAGCACTCCTACTCGTAATTCCATGCCTTGTCCGTTTGTATCGCGACCAGTATGCCATAATCAGGATCTCACTGGTATCAATCCTGATGTGCCGGTTGGCACTCCTGTTAGTTTGGGCTAGGGTACTTTAAGCGGCACCGGTCGCTGTGACAGAGTTGCATTCGGATTTTTGTGGTTTTTATGAAGGTTCATCAGAGCCCACTGCGAACTTCACCACATCCTGGGCAACTCCCCAACTCGCAGAGGTCCTGGGGGGGGGGGTCCGTTAAGCCCCTGGACTGTCGTCCCTGCTGCCCCACCAAAAAAAAACGCATAATGCGAAGCCATAAGGGTGAAAAATTTAAACTAATTTACAACATCCTTATAATCCCACCCTTATTTAGCCTCAGGTTTGAGACTGAAGAAGGGAAGCCGATTGTCTCGGAGAAACACAAGGTCACCTGCACCATTGCTCCGGGTAGCACAGGAAGGGCACAATACTGTAGAGGGCGCCCTGGTACTCCACAGGCTCCGTTTGCGGTTAGGTTTTTTTAGACCCCCCTAACCATTCATTCTTAGGCACGGTAAGCTTAAAGCGGCATGAATTAGGGGTCACCTGTGAGATGGACTTATACCACCGGAACAGGCAGTCCGTAGTGTTAATTCTTAGCCAATTGAAACAACCGCTACCGACACTACACGGCTATCTAGGCTGTTCGGGAAAAGGAAGTTAACATTGATGATTAACTCCTGACGTGCCCAAACATCCCACATGCTAAATATACGTATGAGTAGATAAGTGAATGTACATAATTTGTATCAAGTTAAGACTATATAATGTACTGTTAATCGTGTTATGAACTCTCTTTCAAGACTTTTGCGTATAAGCACATGAATAAAGGATATATACTGCCGTGTTTAGCCCATCCCAAGTAGCAAAATTAATTTTATGCTATTCTTGAAGTATTCTCTAACACTTGTTCTATAATACCAGAAATAGAACCATTCATTCTTCAAACCTACGCCAACCCAATTATAAACCTCTCATAAGACTGAAGAGGCCCATACTCAAGACGGTGTTGCGTTCTTACAGATAAGTACGAGAGTTTCATAAAACTGTTGCCAAGGTCACTTGTTCTTATTGAAAATGAAGTTTTATGTGATGCATCCGAAGTGTTCTTGAAGAAGTGTTTAAAACCAAATGTACTGGGTGAAGATCACTATAAAACCTAGAAGAATATGCAAATATACGATAAAACTATCATAAACATCAATAAAACTAGTTAGAATCAAAATTGTTACTTGGGATGTGTCTCCATTTCTGGGATTTCCTATTCTGATTGGATAACTCTGTCTCATATGTCAATAAAAAAGTATTGATCTGATACAACCATTATAATGAGTTCCATAGGTATGGAAAAAATCTAGACACCTGATGAAAAAACATTCATAACTTTTTAACTAAGGTACCGCGGGGCAAGTGGGTAAATGGGGTAAGTGAAAACAATTGATATATTTTACTGAATATGTGAAATAACGTTTTAAACTCATGCGTAAACCTTCGAGGCAATTGAGAACATTACGATAGGTAAGAAATTTTTGAGATTTTTCAGCCATTATTGCATAATAGAGCGAAAAATTGTTAACCTGTCAACTGTTACTCCGTAACAAGTTGGCGGCGTACAATCTTATTTTAATATTTTCAGTGGAAAAAAGTTGCGGAAAATAATTTCCTGTACCACTTCTTAGTTGTCCTCTGTGACAGTTTCAAACTGCAATAAAAAAAGTTTTAGAATTAATTCGACGTAGACCTAAAAATAACTAAATTAAAACACCGTCAATTTTCTTATCAGGTGGGGCAAGTGAAAAGTATATCATTAGAGATTGAATTTGTGTTTTCTCTTTAAGTAGCCATAAGTAAACATGGTTCGCAATTATCATAGAAAAACATAACGTGCTGATAATTCAAGAAACACTACTCAAGCGTTAAAAGCTTTTAGAAATCATGGAACTTCTCCAAAATATGTTGCCAAACATTACAATATTAATATGTCTACTTCGGGCAGCCAATTAAAAGGAAGACTTTGACTGAAAAGTTGCAATATTAGAGAACACACGGAAATCTCGTGGAATGTCTATGTAAAGCTAGTTCAAAACATAAAAATGGGGTGTAGGTCTATCCACATAAAAAAGATTCTAAATACGTTATTGAAGGATTCCGTTTGATTTCTCCCGAAGAGTTATCCAACGTTATATCCGACTTTCTCAAAAACAAATAACGAGCGGTGGAAATTCTACAAAGTAGAAATGCAATTGCTGTCCTATGATGTAAGAACTAACATTGGAAATGTTGCAGTTATCATTTTGTCGAATCATTTCAACTAACATAACTGAACAGAAGAAAATTCAAGTGAAAAGAATAACATTGTCTTTGTTTACATGTTACTTATGTTATTGTTCATTGGGAAGCCTTAACAAATGTTAAAGCTAATAGAAATCGTGAATGTAACTGTTTGTTTTTGAATTTATTATTCAAAACGGTAAACTTTTCACTTGCCCCACTTTTGGGGCAAGTGAAAAGTAAGGCGACATTTTTCAAAAACTTTTTCTGTATTTTTTTCTTCAATTTTTCATAAAAATCAATTTCAGCATGCTGCTTATATTTGGTGGGAGTCAAGCTAAAAAATATACACGACCTCATTTGTTTTAATTTAAAGTCTCTAGGATTTGAAGAATCCCAACTATGCGAAATCCATTACCCACTTGCCCCACGGTACCTTACTACAGAAAACGTTTCGGTCTCCGTAACTTTTGATTTTCATCGCAATCAATGATCAAATCATCTTGTCGCTCCTGCCAAGCTAATTCTTGAGAAGTTTTTTTTTTTTGTGGTAAAACACAGGCCGTTTGTATGAATAGCTAACTCTCAAGTAGCATTGGTAGGTGAATAATAGCTTATCCAGCTTATTATGATTTTTTTTTATTGTATAAAATGCGGTATACCATGATGGGCTAGTCATATTGTGTAAGTGTACGTAGAAAATGATACTCAATCAGAAACGTTAGATTACACTGTTTTTTGAGATATTGGCTATGTAAAATGCAAAAAATGACCATTTGAGTCAACTTGCATGCCAGTTTGACAGCTTGTATGGAAATGTATTTGGTCAATTGGCCACAGAATTCAAACTTCATACGTATACTTATACTTATACGTATACTTATCATAAAAATTCATAATATTTATGATACTCAAAAGCTATTTTTTGATGGTTGTGAAAAGTATAGTATTTTGCCATATAAGAGTAAAGAAGATTTTTTTATGGAGAATGTAAGCACAATGAAAAAAATCGATTTAATCTAAATTCAATCGTTCAATTTTAACCAAATCATATCTAAAATGAAAGTTATTGTCCTATTCTGCCGGCTTGGTGGATTAGATCACAAAAAAGTTTGATAAATCATACTTCAAATTTAATGTAAATATCCAGAATACCAGTGTTTTATGCAACTTTGGCGACCTATAGCCAAAAATTGTGAGCTGCTGGGACATTTATGAGAACGGTATCAGATTCAGCAACCCCAAATCTACTAGAAACATAATTTGATTCTTGAAACACACAAAAATGTCATTTGGGGCTGTCCATTAATTACGTAAGGGTTTATGGGGGGAGGGGGGGTCTGAGATTTCTTACACGCCATACAATTTATTTTTGATTTTCATACAAAAAATCTTACCATGGGGGGAGGGGGGGTTGAAAAACCCTGAAAATTGTCTTACGTAATTAATGAACCACCCCTTTTTTGTTACGTTGTGTAATTCTTTCATGTTAAAAATATGTCAAATTGGTCTTTAAGCCGTTGAAATTTATAAAAATTAGTGTAAGGTACCGTGGGGCAAGTGGGTAATGGAATTCGCATAGTTGAGATTCTTCCAATTCTAGGGACTTTAAATTGAAACAAATGAGGTTGTGTATATTTTTTAGCTTGACTCCCATCAAATATAAGCAGCATGCTGAAATTGATTTTTATGAAAAATTAAAGAAAAAAATACAGAAAAAGTTTTTGAAAAATGTCTTCTTACTTTCCACTTGCCCCAAAAGTGGGGCAAGTGAAAAGTTTACCGTTTTGAACAATAAATTCAAAAACAAACAGTTATATTCACGATTTCTAGTAGCTTTAACACTTGTTAAGGCTTCCCAATGAACAATAACATAAGTAACATGTAAACAAAGAAAATGTTATTCTTTTCACTTCAATTTTCTTCTGTTCAGTTATGTCAGTTGAAATGATTCGACAATATTATAACTGCAACATTTCCAATGTTAGGTCTTACATTATAGGACAGCAATTGCATTTCTGCTCTGTAGAATTTCCACCGCTCGTTATTTGTTTTTGAGAAAGACGGATATGACGTCGGATAACTCTTCGGGAGAAATCAAACGGAATCCTTCAATAACGTATTCAGGGTCTTTTTTATGTGGATAGACCTATACCCCATTTTTATGTTTTGAACTAGGTTTACATAGACATTCCACGAGATTTCCGTGTGTTCTCTAATATTGCAACTTTTCAGTCAAAGTCTTCCTTTTAATTGGCTGCCCGAAGTAGACATATTGATATTGTAATGTTTGGCAACATCTTATAGAGAAGTTCCATGATTTCTAATAGCTTTTAACGCTTGAGTATACTGTTTCTTGAATTATCAGCACGTTATGTTTTTCTATGATAATTGCGAACCATGTTTACTTATGGCTACTTAAAGAGAAAACACAAATTCAATCTTCAATGATAAACTTTTCACTTGCCCCACCTGATAAGAAAATTGACGGTGTTTAAATTTAGTTATTTTTATGTCTACGTCGAATTAATTCTAAAACTTTGTTTATTGCAGTTTGAAACTGTCACAGAGGACAACTAAAAAGTGGTACAGGAAATTATTTTCCGCAACTTTTTTCCACTGAAAATATTAAAATAAGATTGTACGCCGCCAACTTGTTACGAAGTAACAGTTGACAGGTTAACAATTTTTCACTCTATTATGCAATAATGGCTAAAAAATCTCGGTAATCTCTTACCTATCGTAATGTTCTCAATGACCTCAAAGGTTTACGCATGAGTTTAAAACGTTAATTCACATATTCAGTAAAATATATCAATTGTTTTCACTTACCCCATTTACCCACTTGCCCCGCGGTACCTTAACTCTATTATTCTCCTATGAATCCATATATAAAAAAAGTGAAAAATACAAAAATCAATATTTTTTTTCAAATTTTTGCCGGTGAAAAATTTTTTAATATGCCGCAAGTTTTTATGACTACCAAGGCTAACTTTTAGAAGCACAGATTCTGTGCAAAGGGGCTGTACACAGTTTTGTGCAAACGGTGGTAAACAAAACTCAATGAGTGAATTGCGCACAGAGGAGGAACGCTTGGAATGCGGAATTCGTTTCCATTTTTGTTTTGCTTCTGAAAACATTAAAAAAAAACATTCCAATTTTAAAGATTTTCAGAGATTTTTTCATTTGAATAGCCGAAGCGGAAGCAAATGGGGAAAAAACTTTCGCATTTGCGACCACCTTCCGGCTTTTCGCTAGAAAACATCTCAGAAAACTCCCCATCTTACCAACGGCCAACTGTTTGCTGCCACGCGGGATACCATTGACAGTTCCCTTTCCATCGATCTCGGACAGCCGAAGGCGAAAAGTCGGCAACTCACAGAATTAGTGCGACCTACTCAGAATTTTCACTCAGTCAGCCAGTTCTGCATTGGTTGCCTCATTCTGTGTAGTTAGTAAAAAGATCGGAGGTTCATGCAAGTTCGATAATATGTGTGTTTCAGCACACCGTGTGCTGAGATTGTTGTTTGAAGTTTAAAAATTGGTTTACCTTGGAACACTTGTGACATGTGACAACGACGTTTCCCGCGAAGTGAAAAGACGTCTTGCGGCTTTGAATGAGGCCTTTTACGCGCTAAGTAGCCAGTTTAGGTCCCGCAATTTGCAAACGGAAACAAAATTCGCCATTGATTCATCGGGCACGAAGCGTGGACGTTGGAAGAAACGGTGTATTCCACCGTAAAGTGGTACGAGCAACATTTGGTGGGAAACTAGAAAATGGTGTGTGGCGTATGACTCACGAATTGAATCAAATGTATAAAGATGCGAATATAATATTAAGCGTCTGAAATACGGCAGAATTCAGTGGGCTGGTCACTTAGTGCGAATGGCAGAAGAAAGAATTGGAAAAATAATATTCAGCAGGGAACCAAGTAGAGGTAGGCAACTTCGTGGAAGATCACGAATACGCTGGCTGTACGCAGTGGGGGAGGACCTGGTGACCCTAAACGTTTGGGGCAACCTGTTGTAGAAGTATCGACCAAGACCGACGAAGATGGAGATCTACAATACGCCCGGCAATGGCGTGACACTACGCTGTGTCATGTGTACGACCTAACTCAAAAGATGAGCAGCAGTTACAGCATCATTCATATTCTTGGCATTACTCCTCAACCCAAGCTTTTAGCTTAGTGTTCTAGGAGCACTTCCACAGTATTAACCAAATGTTTGCTTTGCCAAGGTAGCCATTTTGCATTCTTATTTGTGCAAGACACATGAACACGTTTGCACTTCATGGCAAAGGATCCTGGATTGACTTGAAACCGAACTAAAATACCTCCAGCATGGCTTTACTCTATGGTCACAGAAGTTACTACAAAGCTAATGAAGGCAATTAACAGCATTTCCATGCTAATCATTTTATCAACTTTTGTCCTAGAAATTGACCTCAAAGGATTCACAACTATGGGACTGCAAGGCAATCGTATTTCAAAGGACACAATTTTGATCTTTGAAGCCCCTCCACAGTTACCCAAAAAGTCAGCACACTTTTCACAACAAATAATCTCATTTTATAATTTTGAGAATTATGCCTATCGTCCATTATGCCAAACATCCATTATGCCAAACATCCATTATGACAAACGTCATTATTCCTATCGTATTTATGCCTATCGCTACTTATGGCCTAACGTCCTTATGCCTAACAGTATTTATGCCTAACGTCGTGGCACCCGATTTTTTGTTTGTTCAAAACTTTTTTACCGTTCGGTGTTTGTGTAAAGTGGCCGATAATTTTTATAGAAAATTGTTCTTAGTCGTTACGGTCTGTTGTCTATGGCAAAAGACTGCCCATAAATGCCATAACAGTCCCACTTGACTTTTGGTCATTTTTTAGTAATATACGGGAAACGTCATTAAATTGCATGTACTTTCATTGTATTATAAGAAAATTAATACGTTTGTTCTAGAAAATGTTAAAAACAATATCGAACTTTGGTCTGTCCCACGTTACTTAATAAACGCATGTCAGTCTCGCGACTTGTGTGATAGAGGACTTGCGAAAATTGTGTTGATTAAGTAAGTCAAGTAAAGGAAAATATAACTTATCCACCAATTGTTGCCCGTAACCCAGGGTGGGTCAGAAAAAATCTACGACAGCACTTAAACGGAAGAACTCGTTTAATTCCGAGCATACCAAAAGCTAATGGGATTTCCTTGGATCGTCCTTCCTCGTAGCTGTACCGGACGGCCGTCTTTGAACAGCCACTCGTTCCCCTCGTTCCACGCACTGGCGTATATAGCTGGTTTACTCTCGTGAATCCAATGCCTAGACGCAAAACGTGTTAGACGAATACGGATTTTCTTCGGTATTTTAAGCCCGTAGTTCATTATACATCCACAAGTGACAAGCTTTACTTGGTGCGATAATCGACGCTTCTTAGCGTTGTGTGTCGCTTTCATGTTGTTGTTCTCTTGCGTTTTTGGAAAATTCATCAACGGCTGTTTGACTTCCGTCTGAGTCCATTTCATCAGTCCCCGTCACATATATAGTGTCCTCCAAGGATTTTAAACAGCTTACCCAATGCTACGTCTGCGGTGGAAACTGAAATATGCCGTCGCCGCCAGCATTGCCGTCCTTATCGTTGAAGCCAGCGAAACTTGTCTTCAGAGCCCGCGTCATTGTACAACGGGACGCCATCGGCCATACTCCTGCACTCATCCTCGGAACTATCAGAAGTACCATAACTTTTCAAATAATCGAGAGCAGACTATTTTCGCGAGTTTGAATGCGGACACTAAACTGTCAAACAACAATAATACACATGTGAAGACCGATGCATCATAGTAAGCACTGATACTGTTATGCGTTTATTCTCGTACATTCAAAAACAAATAAACGCATATTAGTCACGCGTACATTTTTCCGTATACTAACTAAATATTTGAGAAAATTAATAAACAAAATGTATGTAATACTGTAATCAATAGTTCGTTGCACCATTTGAGTTCAAATTTGGGTGCGAAAACATCGCATTTTCAATATAATTTGAGTAAAGAAAGCACGCAGGTGTTCACGACTTCTATCGCGTTTTTCTTGGGTGCGCTGTTTTGCTAGCGTGACTGGTATGCATTTATGGGCAGTAAAGTTCTAAACTATACACAAACCTGATCTCTGTATACTAAAGCCAGGATGTTCAACATAGTTGCGACGTCCGGATGATCGTGACCGCTGGTTCTCTCCAAATCCTCCAGAGCTTGTTTGCAAAGTGGGACCGCTACCTCGTAACGACCTTGAGACGCGTACTGGATAACCAGATTGTGCAATGTCCTCAAGCGCGCTGGGATCTCATAGCCTGCATTGGCGTGGTTTGCAAACTGATTTGGTGGTGTTGGGGACATGGTATGTCTCTCCTCGGACTCATCTTCCGGGAAGAGTTCCACCACTGGGTCCGAGCGTGATTTTTCCTGTTGCTCTTCATTTTCTTGGTTATCGTCATATTTCTTCACGGATGCCATGAACTCCAGATGTTTCTTTTCTTCCTCAAGCTGGGCAACCGTCTGCTCTGACGATTGGAGCTTCTGTTGTGTGTTTGCTAGTTCATCTCGCAGCCAGGCATTTTCCTGACATAATCGTCGCACCTGTGTACGTAACTTTTGCTTTTCGGCCTCGATATTTTGTAGATGAGATGCAAGCACGACAATCACCTAAAATAACCGAAAATCATCAAGATTATAAACTAAGCTTGCAGCAAAAACACTTAGAAATAATTACCTGTGCTTCTCCTAAGCCCAATTCGATGTTTTCAATATTTTTCATAACAATTTCCGACTTATCTGGGTCTTTTTTGCTGCCTTCAGTAAGGTTGGAAATGAGGGTTAAGTGTTCAACCCTTAAGGCTTCCAGCCCTTGAAGAACCGTTTTAGTGTTCGAGACTATTTCTTCTTGACTCATTTGCGTCATGTTGATCAAAATTAGATATTACCTGAAAATGGAAATTCAATGGATTAGATGTAGCTCAATCCTCTTTCAACTGCTGCTTGATCATAAACACTTGGTTTACATGTTTAGTAACATTATAACGTTCTCACCACAACAAAACCGTAACAATATTCAGATAGCCACTACAAAAAACTGAAACAATATGTTGTCGAAATATTCATAAAAATATATAATTGTTAAAATTTTATATCCTGTTTACAAATTTGACTGAAGCGTCCAATAGATTTATATTTATTATTATGATAAATTTAATAAATCTGTTGGTACCGTAAAACGGGGACCTGAAGGTCAGTCAAAGCAGTTATTAACGACGCTGCCGAACGCATTGTCGGATATGTGGAACGGAGATCAAGAAATGATTGGTTCGAAGGGGAGTGCCAGGAAGTTTTGGAAGAGAATACAGCGCGGGCTGCAATGCTGCAGCATGGTACACGGCAAAACGTGGAACGATACAGGCTGAAGCGGAAACAGCAAACCCGCCTATTCCGAGACAAAAAGCGCAGTTTAGAAGAGGTTAAATGGCAAGAGATGGAGAGAAGGAGAGGATGTTCTATCAGAAGCTTAGCACATCCCGCAAAGGCTTAGTGCCGCGAGCTGAAATGTTCCGGGATAAGGATGGAAGCATCTTGACGGACGGACGCGAGGTGATCGAAAGGTGGAAGCCGCACTACGATGAACACCTGAATGGCGCAGAGAACCCAGGCACAAAAAGTCAGGACAGACAGCGAAGGTGATTGCTACGTCAGCACAGCGGACAGTGGAAACCAACCAGCTCCCACGATGGGGGAAGTTAAGGATGCCATTCAACAGCTCAAGAACAACAAGGCCGCTGGCAAGGATGGTATCGGAACCGAACTAATCAAGTTGGGTTCGGACAGGCATCGGCTGATAGCCAGAATCTGGGAGACGGAACAGCTACCCGAGGAGTGAAAACAAGGCGTTATATGCCCTATCTACAAAAAGAGCGACAAACTGGAGTGTGAAAATTATCGTCCAATCACTATCCTAAACACCGCCTACAAAGTGCTATCTCGGATTCTCTTCCACCGTCTACACCTATAGCAAACGAGTTCATGGGAAGTTATCAAGCAGGTTTCAACGACGGCCGCTCGATAACGGACCAGATTTTTTCCGTGCGGCAGATCCTCCAGAAATGCCGTGAGTACCAGGTCCCAACGCACCATCTATTCATCGATTCCACGGCGGCATACGACAGTACTGACCGTGTAGAGCTATGGAAGATCATGGACGAGATATTCCTGGGAAGCTCACAAGATTGATTAGAACAACGATGGGCGGTGTACAAAACTGCGCGAAGATCTCGGGCGAACACTCCAGTTCGTTCGAGTCTCGGTGGGGACTACGACAGGGCGATGAACTTTCGTGCCTGTTGTTCAATATTTCGCTTGAAGGTGTCATGCGGAGAGCCGGACTTAACAATCGAGGTACGATTTTCACGAGGTCCGGACAATTTGTTTGCGGATGCCATGGACATTATTGAGACAAAATATGAAACGACGGCCGATTCGTTCACCCACCTGAAACGCGAAGCAAAATGAGTCGGGCTAATGGTGATTGCGTTGAAAACAAAGTAGAAACTGGTAGGCGAAACTGAGCGCGACATGGTCCGCCTAGGAAGCAGTGTCACGATAGCCGGGGATACCTTCGAGGTGGTGGACGAATTCGTCCACCTCGGATCCTTGCTGACGGCCGACAACAATGTTGATCGGGAAATACGAAGGCGCATCATCACTGGAAGTCGCTCCTACTATGGTGTTGCGATTGGAAATTCCGGAGTTCTTTCAGCAGAAAACACGTCCCGATATATGTGTTAAGCAGCTTAAAGCTAAAAGTATTTTTTATTTAGGATCAGTTTACAAACCAGCTTTACTTTAATTGTACTTACAATTCAGTCTCCGACAACTACTCTTCCAATTCACAACTTGTTCAAACGTATTTTAATTCCTTAATCTGTAAATTCACACTTTTATTGACCTAGTTCATAAGATATATGTAATTCAACTTACAGTGTAAATATAAATATTCGCAATAAACCGTAATTTATCCAAAACAATTTCAATTTTCAATAGCCGACCAATCAACTTTGCTTATCATCGTTGTTATCAATCTATGACATATCGCTTATCAGCTTGCCCGTCATCATCTCAAACGTCAATCCACACTTGGGCCAAATGGCTCACAATGGCTCTTGGCAGGGGTGTCCTTTACGAGGGGCTGTTGCGGTGAACATCCTCCCCGCCGTGTCGCACCAACATCCGGACGGTCGTCACCAGAACTTGCCACGTCTAGCACAGCCAACTTCGTAGCAGGTCTCTTCAAAACACCACTTGATGTTTGTACTTCCGCTCTGCGCGTTACTCCATCCTTTCCCGGAATCGTATGGACTACTCGCCCTCGTATCCACCGATTCCTGACATTTTCATCCGCTATGTAGACAAGATCTCCTATCTCTATCGGTTTTACGTCTTGGAACCACTTAGTCCGGCGTATGATGATTGGTAGGTATTCTACAACCCAACGTCGCCAGAAGTTATCCAAAGTGTGCTTCACTAAATTCCAGCTGTTCTTTAGCGCCATTCCTATGTCTGTAGGGAACTTCTCCGGCTCTCGCACGCCACTTGAGCTCAACAGCAGAAAGTGATTAGGAGTCAGTGATTCACAGTCAGCCGTCTCCAGCGGGATAAACGTTAGTGGTCGGGAGTTAATCATGCTCTCTGCCTCAGCCAACACGGTAGCAAACGATTCATCGTCCAATTTCCGTTCAACGGGAACACACTCTAGTGCAGATTTCACGGCGCGAACCATCCTTTCCCAGCAACCTCCCATATGAGGAGCGGCAGGAGGGTTGAACCGCCACTGTGTTTGGACATTCGTGAATGTGCTGCCCAATTCAGTATAAATCTTGCTGATTTCAGTTTGTAGATCTCGATTAGCTCCTACAAAATTTGTGCCATTATCGGAGTAAACTTCCTGGGGGGCTCCACGCCTTGCTATGAATCTTCGAAAAGCTTTCTTGCACGCATCAGTGGACATGTTTGTGACCACCTCAAGATGTATGGCCCGGATTGTAAGGCAGGTAAAAAGACAAACCCATCGTTTCGCTACACTTCGTCCAATCTTCACTAAATAAGGCCCAAATAAATCTACGCCAACGTACGTGAACGGGCGTACATATGGCTGTAATCGCACTGCTGGAAGCGGGCCCATTTTTGGAGCAATAGGCGTTGACTTGTACACACGACACCACATGCAACGTTTTCTAGCTAGGCGAACTTCTACACGCAAACGAGGCACGTGGAATCTTTGACGTACTTCATTAACTACGGTTTCATCATTGGCATGGCCGTACTTCCGGTGGTAGAAGTCCAACAATAAATCCGTTATTCGATGATTTCTGGGCAGAATAATTGGGAACTTCGTATCGTAGACCAATGCGTGCGCATTAGCAGCTCTACTGCCAACTCGCAATACTCCGAATTCATCGGCGAATGGTGACTGCTTCCAAATACTGCTAGATGCTTCTATTTTCTTCTGGCACGCCGTACTAAGTTCCAGATTACGCTTCAAAACTGCAGTTTCGTTCGGGAATGCTTCATTCTGTGCGATCAACCACAACGTCCGCTCTGCTTTTCGTAAATCCTCGCTTGTCACTCCAACAGTATCTGCAGACCTGGCACTTTTGACTGCGCGTAGGTTATCAACGAAGTGGTGGACGTACGCTACCGCACGCAGCATTCTATCGTATCGAGAAAACCTTTCCACGTCCACTATTGGCAGTCTGACTTGATGGTTGCACATGTACGTTTCTCGCAATTCGCTGTTGCTTTCATCACTGTTGTCTTCTGGAACCGTCGACCAATTCGTTTGATTGCTGTACAGGAATTCTGGTCCTTGGAACCAGCGGCTATCTGTGTTGCATGAAGGGCCTTTCCCCCACTTGGTAGCTTCATCAGCCACGTTGAGCTTTGTGGAGATCCACCGCCATTCATCGACCTTTGAAAGGCTCAATATTTCGTCTACTCTGAAGGCGACAAATTGACGATACCGTCGTGTATCCGATTTGATCCACGAACACACCGTAGACGAGTCACTCCAAAAATGGGTTCTTTGAATCGTTAACGAGTGATTCTCCTCAACCGTCTTTCGCAAGCGTGCTCCTAGCAACGCTGCCATCAATTCCAGCCGTGGTATCGAAATTTCTCGAAGCGGTGCGACCTTCGTTTTCGACGAAACAAGCGCTATTCTGATTTGACCGTGGTCTATGATGCGGAAATAAGCTACGGCTGCGTAAGCCTGAGCGCTAGCATCTACAAACACATGTAGCTCCACGTTTTTGTAGCTCTCTGGGTCGTATCCCGGAAAATAGCACCGAGGGATACGCAGTCCGTCCATCTGCTTGAGTACCGCTATCCACTCCATCCATCGTTCAGCAATCTCCGGCGGAATTTGATTATCCCAGGCAGTTTTTGTCCGCCACACATCCTGGATTATAACCTTCCCTTGAATTACGAACGACGCAATCAATCCCAACGGATCGTAGATGCTCATAACCAAACGCAGCATTTCTCTTTTAGTTGGAATCGCGGTGTCCTCCAGTAGGTTACGCACTTTCTCCCAAGACTGTATCGAAAACGTAAATACATCGTCTTCTTGCATCCACGCCATTCCCAACACCCGCTCGAATGCAGTATTCTGTTCCGATAGCATGTTTTTCGCTGGCTTCCGATTAGCTTCGCTTAACTTCTCGAGCACGGTGCTGTCGCTAGACATCCAATTGCGGATATGGAATCCTGCACGCTTATGTACCTCTATCACTTCCATTGCAACTTGAACTGCTTCCTCTGCCGTATCAAAACTGTCCACGTAATCGTCTACGTAGTGCCGTTTTTTAACGGCCGCTGCTCCTCGTGGGAATACTGCTTCTTGTTCGTCCGCATTCATATTCTTGATATACTGCGCGTGAGCGGGCGAGCAAGCCGCTCCGAATATCGCTACGTCGGATACCATGGTGCTCATCGGCAGATCTGGGGAGTCTCTGTAAGGGAACAACAGCGCACTACGATCCTCCTTGCGAATCGATATTTGCAGGAACATTTCTCTAATGTCTGCGGACACTGCTACTTGCCGCTCCCGGTATGGAAACATTACGGACAATAGCGGGGTTAGAAGATCCGGGCCCTTGAGCAACATGGAGTTCAACGATGTTCCGTCGACTTTTGCTGCTGCATCCCAGATCACGCGAACTTTTCCAGGCTTCTTCTCGTTAATAACGATTCCAATCGGCAGGTACCATGTACGGCGAAGATCGTATTCTTCAAGTTCATCCGTCGTTGCTTGGTGGATATAGCCCTTGACCTTGAAGTCCGCTATTTGCCTACGAAAGCTGTCGTAAAGCACTGGATCTTGTTGTAAACGCTTTTCGAGACACTTGAACCGTTTCTCGGCCATCGGTCGACTGTCTGGGAATTCCACGTAGTCATGTTTCCAGAGCAGGCCCGTCTCGTACTTGTTGTCGCTCAGTCGCCGCGTTGTCGCTTCTAGGATCCGATAGGATCGTTGCTCCTCGACGCCTTTCACCGCTGGCACCACCGCTACACCTAAGCTCTCTACGTCGAAAAAATGGCGAACGTATTCATGTAGATCAGCGTCTGTTGACTCCGCATGAATGTGGAGTTGTCTATGCATCGTAGGCTTTTGCAGACTACCACTTATTGTCCATCCAATTCGGGTCTTCGTTGCAATCGGATCAGTCAATTTGCCCTCACGTAGTTTCAACGTAGCTAATAAATGCGAATTGCTCTGTCCAATCAAGATTCCCGGTACAGCGGAGCGGAAACTCTTGACCGGCAGTTTGCTGAGGTGTGCAAACCGTGTTGAAAGCTCAGCATAGTTCGTTGTCTGTTGTGGCAAGCCAAGATTCTCAACGGTATATACTTCGGACAATCTGTGTCGTTTACTGCCACCTGCTTCGGATATCTCCATCATGACGACTTCTGTTCCAGCAATCGTCTTGATGATGCCTCCAGTCCATTCGATACGCAACGTCTCCGTCTCTCCTCTGGCTCCAAGAGCATCTGCTATTGACCTTTCCACGAGTGTCACCGACGATCCATCATCTAGGAATGCGTAGGTGTCGAGCTGCCCCTTTGTTCCATACAAAGTGACTGGTAGGATACGAAAGAGTGTGGACGACGACAATTGACGATGAACTGTTACAACGGCATTGGTCGTCTTAGTTTCCGCTGGTGGATCGAAATGGAGCAGACGGTGATGTCGCTTAGGACAATCATTAATTCCACAAACTTCCCCTTTGCATGGCCAACGCGCGTGGGATGTGAGACAACGAGCACAAAGCCTGTGTGACTTTACTGCTTTCCATCTGCCATCTAAGTCGAGACCTTTAAACGAGGTGCAGCTCTCGATTTGGTGATTGTCAACGTTGCAAACGGCGCAAAATCTGCTGTTGTTCTTGCTGACATCCTTTTCCTTTTGTTTCCCACCATTTGTTCCAACTTTCTCTGCGTTTTCTCGCAAAGTTGCTTTGGGCTGGTCCGTGGAAACATGAGTGTTGACAAACGATCTTTCTTTCTGTCGATTTCGCTCCTCCTTTGCCGGTTTTTGCGTCACGTTAACTAGCTGAGTAACGCCACTCGCTGCTGATGATACTTTTGCCATGTAGTCGCTGAACACGTTTAGATCTACTACCGGAACTTGTTCTTGGTAGAGCGCCCAGCTAAACTTGACTGTTGCGGGTAGTTTGTCAACCAACTCTTGAAGAAGGATTGGATTCGCCAGATGCCGCTCTAGGCCAACTGCTTTCAGGTGCCCACAGAGATTCTGGATTACCAGTCCAAAGCTGACCAGAGTTTCCAACCGATCCGGTTTCGGAGCAGGAGTTGCCCGAACCTTGGCGATCATGTTGTTCACAATCTGTTCCGGGCGGCCGTATAGCTGCTGCAAAGTAGACAAGACCTGAGGTACTGTCGACGGGTGGAGTAAAAAGCTGCTGACAGAGTCCTTAGCACTACCTCTCAGACTGCGCTGCAACCGCAAAAGGTTCTCCGAGTTGCTGTACCCACAAGTTTCCGTTGAATGTTGGTAACTACTTATAAACAGCGGCCAATCGATTGGATCCCCGGAGAAAATTGGAAGCTCTTTGGTCACAACCTGTCGAGCCGCTAACTGCTGAGGCGAAGGGCCGAGGCCGCTTGCATAAGGCGGTACCAGAAACTGAGACGACATTTGCGGAGGGATATTTGAACCGGAAGAAATCATATTCGAATCACAATGAATAGGAGGATTCATATTGATCATCCCACCAACAGTCTGTCCCGATAACGGAGCGAATTCTCGGCCGTCACCCGACAGAACATTATTGACCGATACCCAAGGAGGGGGTGGAGGAAAAGAGGGGTTTAACTCACTAGCGGAAGATAATTCTGTGCCCAGCGTGTTTGGTTCCAACCACGACGCTGGGGGCGGAGGTAACGGGGGAGAACTGCCGCTGTCCGTTGAACGATCTACGTTGCGACTGATGACCTGTTCCACCTGGTCGTGCAAATCCCAATATTCCTTTTCGGCCTCTCTCCACCGCCGAACGGCTTCCTGTTCGCTTCGACGAGCCGCTTCAATTTGATCATGCAATTGATGTTCCATCTCGCGTAAGCACTGGAGTTCATTCTCCATTTCGGCTAGTTGAAGCCGAAGCGCTTCGCATTCTCGCTCGCTTCGAATGAGTTGGACCCGCATATCTGCTTCCGAATTGCGAGTACGTTCTTTCTCCTCGACGAGCTGCGTTTCCAGGGTCTCAATCTTAGCTTTTAGTGTGGCTTTCTCTAAATCTCGGTGTTCGATCTGAGTGCGCAAATCTTTTTCCGATTCACGAACTCGTCTCAGCTCATCAGCGTGCTGTTTATCTAAACTGCCGATTTGGTGAACCAGCTCCATCTCACGCTTTCGCCGCGTGTCCATATCCGTTCTATGTTTCACCATCAACTCGTGGACGACCCTTAGTTCCGCTTCGGATTGTTGGTGATGTAGCAGGGCGTTCTGCTTTCGCAGCTCTCCGGTTTCAGCACTCCAGCGTTTGTAGCAGTGCCCACCAAAACGATTGATTTTCGGTATCGCGCCGGTTGGCGGCACCTCTTCCAGCTTCAGGATGTCTTCATAGGGCTGTAGGTCCACAAGAGGCAAATTAGACGGATTTTGACTCGGATCACACTTGTTCAGATTCAATCCGACGGCTCCCTCCGCGAAATCCTCCGAATCTTCAATTGTGATGCTTTCTACGGTTTGTGGGATCGATCTCACCTCTGATCCCGTGTTCGCCATAGGTGCATCACCGAGTGGAGGCGACTCGTTTGCTGTTCTTAGGGGGGTCGAAGAGGGGTGTACTCCCTGCGCGTTTACCAGACTTGCCTCGTCCGGATGACCAGAATTCGCTGACGTTGAGGCTTGTATTTGTTGAACGGTGTCTCCACAACCGACAACGCCCGACCCCGTCTGCCTTACCCAATCTTCCGTGCGCTGTATTGAGTTCTGGCTGCTTCGCATACTACGCACACTTCTCTCCTCGTCATGATCCTGCCGACTCAGCAATGCGTGCCTCCGAGCGATGAATTGTTTTTCACGCTCCAACTTTTCTTGAAGTTCTCGTTCACGAAGCTCTCGTTCCATATCAATCCGTTCCCGGCTGAGATCCTCCATTAGCTTCTTCTCATCAGCCATAAGCTGTAGCTCCCGCTCTAATCTCGCCCTACGGATGCTCGACGAACTCGAAATGCCGCTAATTACGCTCGGCGTTGGCTGCGGTACGGAATCCCCACCCGGCATACATTTCCCACACACGAAGCTTATGGTACGTACCGTGGTCGTGCTGACGTTTGCACAGGAGAAATGGAACCAGATACTGCACTTCTGGCACTGTACCATATACTGCTCCGAGTTGTTCGGCCGGTTGCAGCCGCCGCAATCACGTAATTCGCCTCCGTCGTTATCCATCATAGATGGGATGAATGAATTCCTCGATGAATGACTCGACACCCTATCATCACCACCAACGTTGGGGTTAGCATTCGCCTGCTGCGCCCTTGTCTGTGACCGGGTTTGTCTCACGTTTGGCTGTGAACTCATCGTGTACCGGTTGAATTCTTTAAGAATTGTTGCGATTGGAAATTCCGGAGTTCTTTCAGCAGAAAACACGTCCCGATATATGTGTTAAGCAGCTTAAAGCTAAAAGTATTTTTTATTTAGGATCAGTTTACAAACCAGCTTTACTTTAATTGTACTTACAATTCAGTCTCCGACAACTACTCTTCCAATTCACAACTTGTTCAAACGTATTTTAATTCCTTAATCTGTAAATTCACACTTTTATTGACCTAGTTCATAAGATATATGTAATTCAACTTACAGTGTAAATATAAATATTCGCAATAAACCGTAATTTATCCAAAACAATTTCAATTTTCAATAGCCGACCAATCAACTTTGCTTATCATCGTTGTTATCAATCTATGACATATCGCTTATCAGCTTGCCCGTCATCATCTCAAACGTCAATCCACACTTGGGCCAAATGGCTCACAATGGCTCTTGGCAGGGGTGTCCTTTACGAGGGGCTGTTGCGGTGAACATATGGGCTCCAAAAGAAACGTGGGTCGCAGTCGAGGTTGGAGAGAAGCGGCCATGAAACGAGTGATTTGGCGAGGTTTTATCAAGTTAATTGATGTAGAACCAAATAAATAAATAATTGTATCTCTTGAAATAGCAAAAACAATATACATACTTAAATTATTTTACTGTAATCCGTGAATTTTACCGTAATCTCAACAGCTGAACAGTTCGGTAAAATAAAACACCGTTAATCCGTGGAAATTTAACGGATTCCGGTGAAATTTTACCGAAAGCTGTAAAAAATTACCGTACTCCTTTAATTTATTTCACTGAACTTTTCAGCTGTTGAGATTACGGTGAAATTCACGGATTCCTGTAACAATCCTTATAAAAATAGTATTCTGTAAAAATTTTCAGGATTTCCAGCGGTGATTTAAATGTGGCCCGAAAACGAGTAGATTTATATACAAATTTATATTCAGAAATATTGGAAAATGTTCCAAACACGCTAGTTCTGTTGGCTTAGTACAAATGTATTATCGCAAAGTGAAAAATCATTCTTCAAACCATAGTTATCGTAGTTGCTGAAGAGAGGAATTTAATCCGACGAAGGTGGTAAGAGATGTCAATCAATTTATTTGCTTACATTTTCATAAGGGCCTAACAATAAAAACAATAAATTTGTTTTTTTTTAATAGCATCAACATGCGTATGATAATCCTACCGATGTTAGAAGTAGTATTCTAGTTTTTTTATTAAGCTTCAACGCCATCACCTCAAATGGATGACGGAGCTCTATTTATATCATAAGCATTTTAAAAAGGACATAGGAGATGGAATGTTTGAACTTGTTTGAAATTTGAACCGTTCTAATGACCAGGTGCTCCGCGCAACGATTCAACTCTGCTCCGCAAGCCAAAAAATCTGACAACCTCTGGCACAGAGTATTTTCATGCTACGATTAACGAATGTGGAAATGTTCAATTGATAAGCTCTTAGTTAATAACTGTTAAAGGGTGCAAAGCTGAAAAGCAAGCTCTCTCCCAGTTAAAAAAAAACATGCGACATTCGACTTCAAAATTAGTTCTAAGAACTCTACATTTGTCTGTAACGACCAAAATATGTATTAAAGTTATAGACATGCTGATTTTAGCAAATTGTAGGTTTTTACTAGATCTACAACTTTTCCATACACCATACAATTTTAGAAGAATTGTGAAACAAAATAAAAAAAATCTACGCTTCCAATTTACATAGCATAACATGAACACAAAATTGCAGAGATAACCATATCTACTGTTGTTGTTGATTTCGCCAAAATCTACAATATCGTAAACTCACTTATTTCTTAATGCCTAGCCACGTGCTTACGAGTTTTTTTTTTATGTCGTAATTGTCCTCCATTTGCCTAAAGGAACGTTAGAAACCGAATCTGTTTCTATAAATGCAGCAGATGTAAAGTAGCACAATAATTAACATAAATTGGTACTATAAACAGGTGCTTAAATCATATAAAACAAAATATAGAACATACATTTCAACACAACCGTTCTTATCAAAATCATAAATGGGTCAAGAACCTATATACAATATACACGATTGATCCTGATTGAAAGCGATGCGATCAAAGGGCCAAACATTTTTCTCTACATTCACAATTTACAGATATTGCGGAATTCAAAATTACACGAATGAAGGTTTCTATGAGCGATTTGTATGAGACCTTTGCGGCATGATTTGGTAAATCCGTGATTTTTGCTACAGTATTTCGTTCATCCGCGATTTTCGCGACTGTCCGAACAAATCCGCGAAAATAACGAAATTCGCGAATGTAGTAACAGCCCTGAAATTTTTATAGGGAATCTCTATGAAGTGATTTGAGTTCATTTCGTGGAAATATTCAATAGCCCACAATTGGTACACTTTTATGGCTAAAAGTTCTTAATTCATCAATAATTTTGTTTAATAAAAAATAGTTTCTCTCAGTAGTGATTTTATTTTTCTAACTGAACACTTGAATCAAATAATTGATGCAATGTTCAAAACCACCACTATGACTGAAGCAGTCCAAGTTGGTACAAAATTTACAAATCAAATTGTTATTGGACGTTTTTCTAATGGATCCAAATAATAATTTAAATATTTTAAATTGGAATGCTCGTTCTCTGAATGGTAAAGAAGACGAGCTGTTTAATTTTCTAACAGATAATAACATACATATAGCAGTTATTACTGAACCCTATTTGAAACCTGGATCCAAACTCAAAAGAGATCCTAACTTTTCTGTTTATAGTAATCATCGACTTGATGGGGCATGTGAGGGAGTTGCAATCATCATTCATAGGCGTATAAAACATCAACTGTTTTCGTCATTTGAAACTAAAGTTTTTGAAACGTTAGGTGTTTCTGTTGAAACACAGCTTGGTAAATGTATCAATGCTCTGGGCAGCAAGTTAATTTGCTCCAAACTGACTTGCGAAAATTGACTCGCAATAAGTCAAAAATTGTCATTTGTGAGTTTAATGCCAAACATCGGTCATGGAATAATTCGCAAAGTAAATTCAACGGCAAAATTTTATTTGATGAGTGCTCTTCAGGATATTTCTCAATTCAATACCCTGATAGCCCTACATGTTTTTCCTCTTCTAGAAAACCATCTACGATTGATTTGGTCTTAACCGACTCTAGTCATCGTTGCGCGACGCACAGTGGCGCATGGCCGGACAAAACCTCAAAAATTCATGTTCTCAAAATCACTCGTCAATATTTTTTTATAGACTTCTATACTATTAAGCGACAATTTCTCAAAATTTGAGATTGATCTGTTCTATTTTCGATTTTTGGCAGCATCGTAAGTGTGGGAAAGCCAGCTAAATTGGACTGTTCGAAATTCATCAACTATGGTTCACCTAGCAAACTTCACACAGCTGTATCTCAACGAAATTATAACCGATTTAAGCTCAATAGGTCCCATTTGAAATCGTAGTTATGAGCCTTAGTTTTGACTATAGTTATATAATTTTTAACAAATCAAGTTGTTATTTGTAGCAAAAAATGTTTTGCAAAATCTTTCTCCAAAATTTTGGTAAATTTTCAAAACTTCGTACGTTTTATGTGAAGTGTTTCGGGAAAATGAGCCACTCACTATGAAGCAGCAAATCATCCATACTTTCAGACGTGCAATAGTTTTTCTTGCCCCTTTTTGCCCCTAGAGGTGAAAATCCCATTTTCATTTTTCATTATAATTTAACGATTTCATCATTCAAATCTATATAATTTGTTATAATTCGTTTGAAACCTCAGTTAAATTTCTAGAAGGAAGTTGAATTTGTACCTCTAGTTCAGGTTTATGTACAACTTTCTGCCTTACAACAACTAAATTGTAGTAATAACCTTCTTATTTGATTGGATGAAAAAACTTAATTTGGACAAATTTCACTAGAACATCGAATTTTCAATTTGACTGTTATTTCCAACGGGATGATATCAGATATCCAAGATAATTAATAGATTACCGTTATGAAGCGATTTGAGACGTATTTGAGGTTTTGTCCGACCTTTGTATGAAGGCCCGCCACTGTGCGACGCCTGTTTGTAACCATTTGATTACTCATGCTGATTTTGATTCTGATCATGGCCTTGTTACATTTCAAATATCCCATGAAGCGATTCTCAATCCCATCAGCTCCACTTTAAATTAACAATCTTGATGTAAACATTTTCTTACAAACAAAACTTGATATTGACAATCCTCTTGAAACTTTAACAAATTCCATTGTTGAAGCCAGAGGCATTGCAATTATAAAATGTGAAGTAAAATTTGAATCCGTGATTATAGACGATGATCTTGAACTCTTGATCCGCCTTAAAAACGTGAGAAGAAGGAAATTTCAACGCACTCGCGATCCTGCTATGAAAACTATATGGCGATGATGGAATTTTCTACATCCTCATCAAGAAACTTCCAGAGAGCAGCTTATCATTCTTTGTTGATATATTTAACAAATGTTTTCAGTTGGCTTATTCTCCTGACAAATGGAAAAATGCCAAGGTTGTACCAATTTTAAAACCTGCCAAAAATCCTGCAGAAGCTTCTAGCTATCGTCCAATCAGTTTGATTTCCTCCATCAGTAAACTTTTTGAAAAGGTCATTTTGAGCAGATTGATGGTCGACATCAACGAAAATTCAATTTTCGAATGAACCCAATTTTCCAACAAACATTGTTAGAACAATCCAAAGTAATCTGTCAAATTGTACCTTACCTCAAATTGGCTTACCTCAGGGATGTCAAAAATCTTTGTTTGCGGAATGACACAGGCCTCTCCTCCAAAGCACAAAGCCTGCGTGTCATCTGTAGTAGATTGCAAAAAAGTTTGGATATTTTTTCATCAACTCAACTAATAATATTCCCACATAAACCAAAAGCTCTTTATTTGAAACCTTCATGAGGACATGTTGTCACGATGAGAGGGGTTCCAATAAATTGTTCAGATGAAGTTAAGTATCTAGAGCTCATGCTAGATAAAAAATTAACTTCCAAAAATCACATTGAGGACATTCAAGCCAAATGTAACTAATATATAAAATGTCTGTATCCACTTATTACCAGAAAATCGAAATTTTCTCTTAAGAACAAGCTTTTGATCTTCAAACAAATTTTCAGGCCAGCCATGTTGTATGCTGTACTAATATGGACTAGCTGTTGTAATACCAGGAAGAAAGCTCTGCAGAGAATTCAAATAAAATTTTGAAAATGATTCTGAAGCTTCCTCCCTGGTATGTACCAATAAGATACATATAATATAAAATGTTGAAACATTGGAACAAATGTCAAACAAAATAATTGATAATTTCAGGCAAAAATCGTTACAATTTTTTTATTGCCACGATTAATGCGTTATATATTTAGGTTAAGTTTGGTTAACCCCTCTACCGGCAGCTTCATTTTTTACCTCAAGAAAAAAAATCAAATCGCGATAACTTTTTCGTTTCTCGGTATTTTTGCACCATTTTTTCACAAATTCTCAAAAAAACTCTCCTAGTTTAAGAATCCGTGTCGATATTGATGATTGGTGATCTGGTTTTAAAGATATTCCAGTGTTCCTTGGGGGACCGACATTTTCCATATAAAATGTCTTAGGCGGCCATTTTGTTTTACGTCAATTTATCGAAGAAATAAAATGTGGGCTATGCTTGCATGGCATTGCATAAGGAGCTACTCTGAAAAAATCATACAAATTGGTTAAGTATTCTTAGAGAAATATGAAAATTACGATATGCGGTTTTGTGAAGTTTTCAAGATCCTTATTTGGCCAGCGTGGTACCAGCAACATAAATGCTCATAACTCCAAGACGGCTGCACCAAATTGCTTCATATTTTCACAACAAACTCTCATTAATGTATTGTTCCGAAGAGTGAATATCCGAATACGATAAAAATTATATAATCTGAGATATATGTGTGGGTTACGGTTACGCGTCGGTCCCCCAAGGGATTTCGGAATATCTCTGGATCCAGATGTCCAATGATCAATATTGACACAGATTCTAAAACTAGAAGATTTTTTTGACAACTTGTGAAAAAATGGTGCAAAAATACCGAGAAATAAAAAAGTTATCGTGATTCTAATTTTTTATCTAGCGGTTAAAAATGAAGCTGCCGGTAGAGGGGTTAAGTAAATTGAAAACGTGTTTTTTTTTCAACTCACCAAATCAACTCATCTGTAAAAAATTTGAACTGCAACGGCAAATGAAATGTAATATGTTGTTGACAAAATGTTAATAAAAGCTTAAATTTGTTTTACCAAATTAGGATAATAGTGTTGTCTAACACAGAACACAGAAATGTAATATTTGAAATAATACCAATAAAGAATTAAAAAAAGGAAAAAAAAAAGGAATTTGTAGACAGTTAACTCTCCCTTACTCGATATTCCGTATCTCGATATCGAGTTAGATAACCATAGTAAAAGTTGGTTTTCATGGCTAACTCGATGGTCCCTTGGATCGCAGTTGCACTGATTTTGTGTTCTGTAACTCGATACCTCCCTAACTCGATGGTCCCTTCAATATCGAGTAAGGGAGAGATGACTGTATCTGCTAGCGGTGGACACCCTTCGGAAATCTTACACCTCCAACGACACCGAAATGTACAAGATGATCTGTTCAGATCTTCAAAGACTCCGCTACCGGAAATAGCTAAATCCGATCCAAAAGTTTACGATTTTCTTCAGCTGCATAGGGATGGAGTCGACCTTCCAACAACTAGAACTTCTAATTCATTCTGAACCAGAAAAAAATCCTGTTACTGCAATAGCTTATCCAGAAACTGCAAAGCCTACCATAACGGGTTACAGACGAGGAGTTGAAATCGGCTCTCTGTGTGTAAGACAATCAAGAACAACTTCGACTCGACTTCTTTCGCAATTCAATAGAACATAAATGGCTACTACAAAAATCTAGCTGACCTTGAGATGCATGTTAAAGATCAACAGCCAAACATGTTGGCTATTCAAGAACCGCACAAGATTAGGGACCGTTCATTAATAACGTAATGGTTTATGGAAGGAAGTTTAAGAAGTTTAGGAGAGTTCAAGATTTAAGATTTATTACACGCCATGCAATTTATTTTTAATTTGCATACAAAAATCTTACCATGATAACCAATAATATTAAAAATTATGGTTTGGTCTATCCGCTCAATAAATACTTTATCAAAGGATTCCGTTTCTAAAAGTGATTGCTCAAAAGGATTTTCTGAACCAAAGAATATTGAGTTGACTATAAATGAAAGTTTGCATATGATTTCTGTTATTGTTTATTGTGACACTTGAAGAAGTGTTAAAGTTTTTAGAAATCGTAGATCTAACTGTCCTTTTTTTCAATTTTTCGTCCTAAACGACATTATTGCCTAGTACTGAATTGCATTCCGATTTCCGATCGTTGACTTTCGACAGTATTTTCATATAATAGTAACAACAGCGGAATTTACTTATTTGACTGACGACTTTAATTTAGTGCTAGAACCACAATATTTAAACTTGCCTCATTAGTGAAGTTAGTGAAAATGGGAAATAAGTTTTTCAAAACATTTTCGATATTTGTTCTGGAGTTTTTAGATTTAGTAGCTGTCATTCTAAAAAATATACACGACCATATTAATTTAAACTGGAAGTATTTATGATGTCGAGAACCTTAACTATACAATTTTCCATACCCGCTTACAAATTGTTAAAGAAAACCACTAGATAGACAGCTTAGGTAAGGCTCAACAAATGTGATCGATCATACATCAGATTCAAGTTCAATGTTTGAATGTATTGTGGGTGCTCTGCCCACGCCATCCACCAGTCCAAATGCATTTTTATTGTTTCCTTTTGTGTCGATTTGATTGCTACCTGAACCACTTGATGAACTGCATGTCTTTGATAGTTTTCATAAAATAATTAAAGAGCTTATAAACATATGATATCTGTTCCTTGTTATAACATAGCACAAATAAGCTTCTACTGCTAAGTTATCCTTTATTATTTCATGCGAAGCCCAGCTATCAAGTGTATAAAAAAAAAAAATTCCTTGTAAAAGTCAAATTATGTGCAAAGGCGTTCATAGCAGATAAAAGCAAATTATGCTATTGTAGCTGAAAAAAATGAAACCTAGCGTCGAATCTTTATCGAATTGACATCATTTCTATTTCTTCCACACTTTCAGTATGGAGAACGAAATGAAAAAAAAAAACAATCTCACATGAATCAGATTCATGTTGCAATACAATTTAGAAGCAAAACTAACCGAAATCTTTGAATTTGTTAAAAAATTATCATCGCATGAAGTTTCGTAGACTTTGTCAAACTATTATTGTACGCATTTGGGTTTTAGTCATAGCATTTTCCATTTTACCTTCGAGAAAGTTGGAGCTGCTCAACACACGAGCAGAAAATCCGCAGGCGAAAATTTTTCTTCAGTTTTCACCCCCAAACCACTGGCCGAGGCAGGAACTAAACCACTAATCACTGCTTTGATCGTAATAGTACACTTTTGTCCGTCTGAATCGTAAAATTATTCGAAAATATAATCTATTGGAAATGTTTTCACTGAAAATTTTGAGAGAAACTGCTTGAGAAATCTATCGATAATAACACCACCAACATCACGATGATGACAGCAAGCAATGACAGCGATGCACTTTGACAGATTTGACGTATAGCACGGTGAACATGTTTTGTTCAAAAATTGCGTATAAAAAACTATCGCGTTTATATTTTTTAAGGGGCGTATCGTGATCGTCAACCAGGGCTGTGCATTTTCGAAAGCCTTTTACGAGCGCTCATGGCTGCCGGATATAATCTCGCTTTCTGGTAGGGATCAAAAGATTTGACGATTGTCTTGGGTCAGCTCAATACACGGTCGTTTGAGAATACCCTTTAATGGGTGAAAAAATACCCATTTTCGCTAGAAGTGCCTCTCCACATTTAATGAGTAAACACGGTTTACTCATTAACGGGTAAAGGCAGTTTATGTCAAGGAATGGGTATTTTTTTACCCTTTTTTGTATATCAAGCTCGCGGCATAAAAAGGGTAAAAATTTACCCATTTTGAGGACGGTCAATGGAGCTATCAAGAGTAATGATAATTTTGAGATTGTTTTCGTCTTACTTCTAAAAGAAAGTTCCGTTAAACAATGTTTCTATACAATTTATTTCAAAATATAAGTGTAATTTAGCAAAATTTTAAAATACATTCATATCCACTGGGCAGCTCTCGGTATGCCGTATACAAATCTTGGTGCAGCCTAGAAATGCAGAGAAACAGAAAAAAATCCAATTATTACAATAAATGTACCACATCATCACTTACCTTTCAAATTAAGTCTCCTGTGAGTTAAAATAGTTGATTTTTTTTACAAATAAGAACTGTTAATGCACACCATAAACACATGCGGATTGACGAGTTGAATAATCATAACTATTTTTCACCCATTAATGGGAACGCTATTGGTTATTAAAAATGGGTAAATTTTTACCCCTTTCGAGATTTCAAATTCCCCCATTTTCTGACAGATCTGATCGCTATTCGACAATGGGTATTTTTTCACCCATTAAAGGGTATTCTCAAACGACCGTGTATAAAACGACCCATGCCAAACGTCAAATCAACTCATCCCTAGCAGAAAGCGTGACTGTATGCGGCAGCTATAAGCGCTCGTAAAAAGCTGGATAAGGCATTTATGACACGTTTTTTGGCGTTATTAAATTTGCCAACAAACCCTAACAAAAGGGCTCATTCACAAATTTCATAACGCTGAAAAGGGGTGGGTGGGTGTCTTGGCGATGTTACAGCTCATACAAAATTTGTAAAATGGTCATACAAATAGCGTTACGAGGGGGTGGGTGGGTGTCAAAAATGACCATTTTTGGCGTTATGAAATTTGTGAATAAACCCAAAGAGTTTCAACTTCTTTAAAGAGGTATAGATCTTCAACGTTGTTGCATTTATCCTTTGAAATATCACAGTTAAAATCACTTATTTTTACAAAATAATTATTTTTACATTTTAAACATTTTTTACAATATTTATTGCCTTTTGAACTTCTTTTGTTTACTTGTGTCAGTCAAGCTACACAGAAAAAAATTACAGCTAATTTACACGAAAATTGGAATTTGACCAAAATTTTAAAACCGTTGAAAACTACAGTCGCCTCTCCACATCTCGATATCGAAGGGACCATCGAGATAGGGAGAGATCGAGACAAAGAACAAATTTTTGATGAATACTAGATTGAAAACACTCCGTTGCCAAGAAAGTAGTACACAAACAAACGTCATTTTGCGCTCCTAATTTGTTTTGAATCCCAAAACTTTGGTCTAGTAACCTTCGATATTGGTCATATCGACATACGGAGAGAAAATTGAGAACGAAAAATCAACAGAAACACATCGAGATATGGAGATATCGAGATAAGGAGGATATCGAGATATGGAGAGTGAAAATGTATGCAGACTGAAGGGACTTATGAAACCATCGACATAGGGAGAGATATCGAGATGTAGAACATCGAGAGGTGGAGAGTCGACTGTAATAGGGCCCATTCACAAATTTCATAACTCTGAAGGGGGTGGGTGGATGTTCTCGTTCTGTTGCGGCTCATACAAAATTTGTAAAATATTCATACAAAAAGCGTTACGACGGGGGTGGGTGGGTGTCGAAAATGGCCATTTTTAGCGTTATGGAATTTGTGAACAAACCCATACAGTGTTCTAATACAATACATTAAATTGTTATTGGATTGTATATTCAATATAGAATAATTTTGTTTCGACATTCAATTACAATAGAGTCTGTTCACAAATTTCATAACGCTGAAGGGGATGGGTGGCTATCCACAAAATGTAAAAATAATTTTTCAAAATGTTCATACAAAAAGTGTTACGAGGGGCTGGGTGGGTGTCAAAAATGGCCATTTTTGGTTTTATGAAATTTGTGAACAAACCCATACACGGTCGTTTGAGAATACCCTTTAATGGGTGAAAAAATACCCATTGTCGAATAGCGATCAGATCTGTCAGAAAATGGGGGAATTTGAAATCTCGAAAGGGGTAAAAATTTACCCATTTTTAATAACCAATAGCGTTCCCATTAATGGGTGAAAAATAGTTATGATTATTCAACTCGTCAATCCGCATGTGTTTATGGTGTGCATTAACAGTTCTTATTTGTAAAAAAAATCAACTATTTTAACTCACAGGAGACTTAATTTGAAAGGTAAGTGATGATGTGGTACATTTATTGTAATAATTGGATTTTTTTCTGTTTCTCTGCATTTCTAGGCTGCACCAAGATTTGTATACGGCATACCGAGAGCTGCCCAGTGGATATGAATGTATTTTAAAATTTTGCTAAATTACACTTATATTTTGAAATAAATTGTATAGAAACATTGTTTAACGGAACTTTCTTTTAGAAGTAAGACGAAAACAATCTCAAAATTATCATTACTCTTGATAGCTCCATTGACCGTCCTCAAAATGGGTAAATTTTTACCCTTTTTATGCCGCGAGCTTGATATACAAAAAAGGGTAAAAAAATACCCATTCCTTGACATAAACTGCCTTTACCCGTTAATGAGTAAACCGTGTTTACTCATTAAATGTGGAGAGGCACTTCTAGCGAAAATGGGTATTTTTTCACCCATTAAAGGGTATTCTCAAACGACCGTGTACGCTGTATTTTATCCAATACTTTATATCATACATTTAAGATTTATTCCATTCACTGAGAGGTACACTGAGAACAGCGTTGCGGTTGAAAATACTATATTAGAGGGTTAAATTAAATACACAACGCCACTTGATTTGTGCAGACTAAATTTGCATTTATTTCAAATATTCTGTGCATTCAATTTTACCATGGCACCATTTCGACAGTAAAAATTACTATATCATGGTTAAAACTGGCAGCAGACTAGAATCGAACCGAGGATCTTGCGATTGTCAAGCGCGAACGCTTACCGCTCGGCTATCGATGCGGTTGGATCGAGAGGGTACAAAACGCAAATAAAAAGCTTTCTTGATAGCTCAATCATGATTGGAATAGTAAATTTAAAAACTTATTCATGGTTCTCATTACTTCAATGCTTGTTTCAGTGTACGTTTTAATCCGGGAAATCTCGCATAACTTTTCAAAACGTCCTAAGTAACAAATGTAAACAAATCGAGATTATCATTGCAAATCATTTGCGTTGCACCACTTAGCAGCACACTACAACACTCGTTCTGATATATTAACAACAAATTAATCTATTAATAGTTTAACAAAATGACCAATGTTCAAAACTGCATCGTTTTTAATCAATTGTTACATTGGACCTTTGATCAGAGAACCAACCACATGTCCTATGTTACATTTATGAATAAACACGATTCTAATGTTACATTGGACATTCCTGAATAATGCTTTGGAATGGAGTTTAAAAGGTAGAATGATTTGTAGAAGCGTGTCTGAGACACTACCCGGATAAAAAATACAATACAAAAACAATATAACGTATTGAAACAGTACCATTCAATATATTGGAAATACAATACAGTATTTTGTGAAATGACAATACAATTACAGTACAATATATTGTTTTCAACAGATCACTGTATGGTATATGAGATTTTTGCAATATAATGTATGGGTGGTTAAGTATCGTAACAATACAAATATAGATATTTTCTCATACAAATATTTTGAAAACACAATATGATATATTGTTCATGTATTGTCTTGATAAGCAATTCGTGTATTGTTGTACAATACAAAAACAATTCAACAAACTGTATCATGGTTGCATGTCAGCTAATGTCAAGTGACTTTTAAAAAACTACTTATTTTGACTTTTTGAATATTTTCCACCCAACATTTCTTGCTTTTTGAACTTGTTTTGTTTATTTCTTTCAGCAAAGCTACATAGAAAAAAGCAACAGTTGTTTTACGCGAAAATAGGAATTTGACCAAAATTGTAAGGTATAAAACCAATTAAAAACAATACAATGTTCTGTTACAACATATTATATTGTTTTTGAATTGTATATCCAAACATGAATAATATTGCTTCGACATTCACTTACAATACGCTGTATTGTATCCAATACGTTATATTGTACATTAATGGTTTATTCCATTCACTGAATGATACGTTTTTATCCGGGTACTTAGATGTATAGAATGCCATAATAACTGCTTCTCAATCATTTCAGTCGATATTTTCTGAGTCGCACTGCCTCGCAACATTGAAAACGCTCAAGTGACAAAAAGAGAATGAGTTACACAAAACTGTATTTTGGTCTTTTTGCCAAACCATGTTTTACCGTTTCGCTGGATTGGATCAGCTGCAACTTCTTTTTTCATATTATAAGCGCATTGCGTGCATATAGTGGAATGATATTGAGCACAAGATTGAGCATCATGATGTCATTGTATCAATCTGATTTAGATGCATGGTCGATCAAGCATATACATATGCTTCCCGGCAGCAACACGAGCAACGTACATGCGCGACTTGCTCACACATATTTGCAGAGCGATCAATCACCGAAGAGCGGAGAAGCTGTATGTATTTGTTAGGCGTGGGCTTCTTTCTCAAGCTCCTACACTGAGAATAATCCCACTCTAGTTTTTATGTGCTGCACACATATTTTTTTGCAATCAAGCTTTGCACATAAATTATATTGGTATTGCAGATAGAACCAGGAAATCTGTTACCCTTAATTTTGATATGCAATGCAACTACAAGATAAGGGTAGATGCAGTTTAATTCATATGATCTTGCATTTATATTTTATGTGCGTCCACAAATGGTAAACAAATGACGCGCTTTTAAACTGTTTTGTTTTGTTTAGCCTTCTCTAATGATCAAAAAAGAAAAAGAAACAAAAATATTAAGTTTTCTTTGAAACGTTTTATATATTGTTGACTAAAGTATATTTGAATATTAGTTTGACTTCAAATCTGAACAAGATTTCTACTGTAAACCAACGATAACGGAATCCGTTTTTGTGGCGTCATTTTCAGCAATCAGGTTTGTAGTTTTCGTTGTCGACCTGCTGTCTGGCCGAAAATATCGCTTGCCTCCGGGTGTGGGCCAATTGTGGTTGTGGTTGTAGCGTTCGTTTCGAAACCTCCCGCTGGCCGCAAACCAGAAGAAAGATGTTTTTAGAGTTTTGTTTTCAAGGGTAAATGTGAACTTACAGCTTTATGAATAGCGTTTATAATCGTTCCCAAATTAGACAATGTACTGCATCCACTTCCTGTTTATATGATCAAAGTTCATAAAATAACATATAAAGTACAAGATTTTTGGAAACTGAAAACCGATCAGTGGATTTTCAAACAGTTTTTTTTCTGTTGGTTGCAATGCGTTGATCCACGTTCGTCCCACGTGTTGATATATAATTCTACGCATTCAAATCTTAAATGTGAGACATTTCCATTACACTGCAGAGCATGTGGATAATATATGAAGAGACAGTAAATTTTATTGGAAGCTAATAGTATTTAAATGTTGCACATAGATCAAAGTTAGGGACACTAGAAGTCGTTCTATCTGATCTTCGCACATAAAATATAATGGAGATTTAATCTCAGTGTACAACAAGATGGACGGTGTCGTCATCGTCATCATTCCCCACCGCAATTTCTTGTTTCAACCGACGGCAGCACCTTGCAACACAGTCGTCACCACCACCACGTCATGCAGTGGGAAACTCACGCCTGATCATGTGGGCGAAACCGTTATAAAAACGGGGGGAAAATTGAGGGAGAATCGGTGGGAGAGCAAAATGTCCTACATACAGCTCAACGTTTCCCCTCCTTCTGTTGTTACATAGGACATATAGACGGAGGGGAAGAAGTGACGTCGTGGGATTGAATGAATCAAAACAAAGCACAGCTGGTGTCTCCGATTAGCACACCGCAACAAAATGTCGATATTTTCAGAGTCGCTCTGCCTCGCAATATTGAAACGCTCAAATAACAAAAAGAGAACGAGGTACACAAAACTGTATTTTGCTCTTTTTTCCAAATCATGTTTTAGGCTTACGCTGGATTGGATCAGCATTCGCTCAGCTGCCAGTTCTCTTTTCATGTTATCAGCGTATTGAGTGCATGTAAGGAAATGATATTGAGCATCATGATCTTAGGGCTTATTCACAAATTTCATAACGCTGGAAGGGGTGGGTGGGTGTCGTACTGGTGTTACGGCTCATACAAAAGTTGAAGATTATTCATATAAAAAAGCGTTACATGGGGGTGGGTGGGTGTCAAAAATTGTCATTTTCAGCGTTATGAAATATATGAATGAACCCTTATTGTATCAATTCGATTCAGATCCATGGTCGATGAAGCATATACATATGCTTCATGGCAGCAACACGAGCAACGTGCATGCGCGACTTGCGCACATATATTTGCAGAGCAATCATTCACCGAAGAGCGGAGAAGCAGTATGTATTTGTTTGGCATTGGTTTCCTACAACACAATCGACGGCGCCGTCATCGTCATCATTTCCCACCGCTATTTCTTGTTTGCGCCGACGGCTGGTGCCGAATGCAACACAGTCGTCACCACCCGTCGTGCAGTGGGTAACTCACACACGAACAAGTGTGGGCGAAACCAGCATTGAAACGGGGGGAAGATTGAGAGAGAAACAGCGAGAAAGCAAAAAGTCCCAAATACAGCTCAACATTTCCCCTCCTTCTGTTGTTACATAGGACACATAGACGGAGGGGAAAAAGTGACGGCGTGGCATTGAATGAATCAAATTGTTGTTGTTTGTGAGAGACTTGAACCCGAAGGTCATTTGTCCCTTCTTCAAATGAATCAACACAAAGCACAGCTGGTGCCTGAAATTATCACACCGCAACAAAATGAGCAGTTCAACTTGAATGTTGAAGCAGTTCAACGCACGTGGATACAAAATGAAATAAAACATGCTTGCTGTGTGCTCAAATCAAAATGTCCGATGTTACTATAACTGAAAAAAAAATGACCGAAGTGAATGTCCAATGTAACAATTGTTGAAACAGAACGACCTATGTGATTTGTCCTATGTACATATTTTTGGTCAAAACGTCCTATTTGATGTTTTTATAGATTTCAGTGTAATTTCCAAATAAATTGACAAAATTTCATTTCTTACTTCTTCTTCTTTCTGGCGTTACGTCCCCACTAGGACAGAGCCTGCTTCTCAGCTTAGTGTTCTTATGAGCACTTCCACAGTTATTCACTGAGAGCTTACTATGCCAATGACCATTTTTGCATGCGTATATCGTGTGGCAGGTACGAAGATACTCTATGCCCTGGGAAGTCGAGAAAATTTCCAACCCGAAAAGATCCTCGACCGGCTTGATTCGAACCCACGACCCTCAGCTTGGTCTTGCTGAATAGCTGCGCGTTTACCGCTACGGCTATCTGGGCCCCTCATTTCTTACGTTGAACTCTATTACACTGCTTCCCTCTACAAGCAACACAGTGGGGAAAAAATGTTTCATTTTGATATTGAGGATTTTGCCCTCTAATAGACTCACACCTAAATAATTTTGTCACACCAAAATATTCTCCCACCATGTTTGCCATATATTGGATGGTGTCGTAGCTAACAAAACCAACAAGTAACGCACATGTAACGCATTATGTTGGATTGTACATTGAATGCAAGGTGCGTACTTCTATGAAAGTGCCATATAAACTGACGTGTGAGTATTTATTTTTCCACGTTGAAAATGTGCACGAGAATCTATTCCTTAACTAAACGAACAATACAGTTTCAAAATATATTTTCACAACCTTCAAGCTCGATTTACTCGAAATGTGTGAATTGTTAGATAGGCCGTTTTGAAAAGTTACGCGAGAAATCAAATGTTGGGTTGGTAACTTACCCATGTCAAAAACATTACCTTAGGGATCGTTCAAATATTACGTAACGCAACAGGGGGAGGGAGAGGATCTTACATTATGTTACGGTCCATACAAAAAAAACAAATCAATACAGTACCAGAACAACGGCCTAACTGACAAATGTAAACAAATTGAGTTTTATTCACCTAACAGTTTATTTGATAAACTACAATCATATAATGCACAACTGTTTCTGAAAAATAACGTTTTTCACGAAATAAGTGAGAAAAACATAAAGGCGCATTTGATATTCTCTTTCGATACGAACTCTAATGTCAATTTCGCCCACCTTCTCCCCCTACGGTAACCGGGCGCATTTGCGATTGAGTGTTGCAGCAGGGCGCATTTAAAACTGAGTGTGCAGAAGGTCGATAGTGAAGAAGGTTCGTGTGAAAGAGCGTAGCAAAACGGCGAAGCTGATGATAGTCAAACCAGAAGGATGAGGTAGAAAGGCGCAATCGCTGCTGTCAAACTGAAGAAGACGAAAAACCGAGGGGCGCAACAATCCTCAATTTTGATGAATGGCGCATGATGCTTTTTTATTTATTTTAACATGTTGTTCATAATATGAAAATAAATCAAATGGTTTGTTACAAAAGTAATATTGTAATGGATCATACAAAAATGCATCATGCGATTAAATCGATCGGAAACATAGTATAGAATTGAAATTATATCCGCTGAACTTCTAACCGATATTACTGACAATGTATTAGTGTTCACATTCGCCCTAATTCTGACTCTGTATTGAAATAAAATTTTCCTTACAACAGCTGTTACGTGGGGAGGGAGGGGGTCTATAATTGGCAAATTTTTCGTTACGTAATATTTGAATGAACCCTTATTCCGGAATGTGCGGAATGAGATAAAAACTTGTCTGCAAAATTTAGTATCACTAATGTTTAGCGTGTGTTGCGGACAACCTAATCGCCCAATGTTTTCCGTCAAAATAAAAAAGAGAGCCCCGTCGCGAAAAATAGCGTTCATTGTTTATGTTATGTGCTCGTGGATGGTTTTTTGTTTGAAGTTGTGACCGACTGCAGACAATTTTTATTCCCAAGTGCTGTTCAGTGGAATATTTTGCGTAAAATGACGAGTAACAATAAGCCGAAAAAGGTCGATTTCAAAAAAAACGAAAAGGAAACCCCTGACGGAAACCGTCACCAAGCAGAATTCGTGGAAAACGTTGGCCGTGTCGTTTACCGGCTTAACTATTCTTGGCGTTGTGGCCGCTATTACTTATCAGGGCTATCTGGAAACCAGAGTTTCGACACCGTTTAGCCAACACAAGGTAAGATTCTCCCTAAATGCTTCGATAAAATTGCATGCGATAAATAAGCGTTAATTTGTGATCTTTGGAGTAAAATCCGATGATTTTACATACAGTGAGTCAATGTCATATTCGTACAGGGCACTGATTTCATATAAAGTTGGTAAAAAACTATCCAACTATATCGCAATAGAAAATTTCAAAATTATAGACAAAATATGAACCCGTTTCGCAGCTAATTGATTTTATAATGAGAAGACAACATTACTTGAATTATTGGGGATCTGTAGCCTTGAGGTTACGCTTTCGCTTCATAAGCGGAAGGTCCTGGGTTCGATTCCCAGCCCCTCCACAAAAAACCCGTCCAGCCACACCAGAAGACGCCCCACGGAGGACCATGCTTTGGGGAGCACATCCATCCTCCGTCAATATCAGATGGTGACCAGGGTGTCTACTACCTGAAAAAAAACCTAGAAAACCTGGAATTCTCAGGGAATTTTATTTATTTATTTATTTATTTATGCACCATCTTCGGCTACGCCGTACAGACTGATTTCTTAATAACTACTTAATCTAAACCTCTTATTCTAACACTGAATACATTTTTGGACATATTAAAATCAAACTCGTCACAAACATCATTGAACGAACGCAAACACATATCAAAACAGTTGCTGTATCCAAAATTAGATCTATGGAAAGGAATCACGAATAACACTGAATTACGAAGACGTCTGGAAGGAACATTCCACGGAATCAATTCTAACAGATCAGGGCAGTCTATATTGTTTGTGATGAGGTCAAAAATGAACAATCTCTGTGATCTGATGCGCCTTGCAGAGAGAGATTCTAAGTTAATTAACTTAAGTCTTTCCGGATAGCTCGGTAAGTTTATCGGATCATTCCAAGGAAGATGACGCAAAGAAAACCTTAAAAAGCTTTTTTGGATACGTTCAATTGCCAGATTATGCTTTACGTAGAATGGCGACCAAACCGGTGATGCATACTCAAGAATGCTGCGTACTAGAGAACAGAATAACGTCTTAAGACAATAAATATCGGTAAAACCGGAAGCATGGCGACGGATGAAACCAAGCACGGTAAATGCTTTGGCAGTTATGATGCTTATGTGCTCGTTAAATCTCAATTTTGAGTCAATCGTAACACCCAGATCACATATTGAGTCAACCCTTTCCAAAAAATCTAGTCCCATGTTATACTGATGGAGGGAAATGCTATTGGATCGTGAGAAGGAAATTACTTTGCACTTTTTACTGTTTACGCGCATGCCATTATCGTCGCACCAGATAAGCAGTCGATTTATGTCTTCTTGTAGTTCGACACAATTTGCAGAGGAGGCAATCACACGGAAAATTTTTAAGTCATCCGCATATGAAAGATTAAATGAAGAAAGCAGCTCATAAAGGTCGTTTACATAAATGATAAAAATCAACGGACCGAGGACACTTCCTTGCGGGACGCCGGATGGAATATTGAATGTCCTGGAGCGTGTGGATTTCACTTTCACGAAAGCTTCACGATCGGTTAAGTAGGAGCAAAGCCAGTCAGTAAGCCACGCCGGAAAACCAAGATGACTGAGTTTTCTGCAGATGATGTCATGCGGTACTGAATCAAAAGCTTTTGCAAAATCTACATACACTGCATCGATTTGCCGCCTTGATTCAAGTTCACGGGATACAGCTGACACATAGCACATAAGGTTCGATGTTGTGGAGCGGTGCTTCATGAAGCCATGCTGGTTGTTATAGATGATCGGCAGCTTGGTACAAAACTGCGTGTATCAGCTTCTCAAACACTTTGCTTAGGCTGCAAAGTATAGACACCCCGCGATAATTTGCGACACAATTGTAGCTTCCGGACTTGTGAATCGGTGTTATAGATTTTATTCAACCTGGAAAAAACCTGGAAATCTCAGGGAATTTTGGCCATCTTGTAAAAAGTTTAAAACTAATTGGTTAGGGATCGTTCAAATATTACGTAACACAACAGGGGGTGGGAGGAGGTCTTACATAGTGTTACGGTTCATACAAAAATTTAAAATTTTCCATACAAAACCTGTTACGTGGGGGAGGGAGGGGGTCTAAAATTGGCAAATGTTGCGTTACGTAATATTTGAATGAACCCTTATCGTCACAAATAAATAAACATACATACATACAGTCAGGGAAATAATTTTGAAACAGTAATTCATGGTTGAATGTGTCCACGATTAACTATTTCGAAACTATTTTTGCACACTTTATTTAATATAAAAAATTTCGACTTCACCGCTTAAAAATGCTACTTGAACGATTCAGTTCATTAATAAACTTGGACGTTTTCCGTGAAATGCTTTCAAATAATCCACCATGTATTTATCATAAATTTCTAAAATCATCGATTATCCGTAGTTCCAGAAAAAATTGTCTGTTTGTTGCAAGTTATGAATCTGCATGATTAAAATTTTCAAAGGTAGCAGTAATATTAGGGGAAAGGGTGGTAAAATGAACACCTTAAGGAAATCATCTTGTTTCTGATAGAAAAACGAGAAATCTGTATAGTTCTATCGCACAACATCAAAAATAGGGATGTAATCTATAGCAGCGACGTGGATTCAGACTAAAATAGCAAAATTTTCACATATTTTCATCGCTATCAAAAAGCGATGCAAATGTTCATTTTACCTGCACTATGTGGGTAAAATGAACAGCGATTGGTGGTAAAACGAACACCATACAAAAATCGTGAGCAAACCAAATATTTCTGAAAATTTTCATTGCCCCACCAAAAATACATCCATTAATGATTGCAACCCATTCAAAAAGAATTCTAAAGATATCAGATTTGACATCATACCATAACGATATTCATCTCACTGAAAAACCTCAAGTCTTCCGGGCTAAAAGTAACGTCAATTCTATTTTTCAAACGTGGTTTTCTAAAATCTTTGTTTTCATTGATATTTTCACTTCAATTGGCCTACGTATCAACTCGAACACTCAAATTTATGCTCTGAATCGTCTGTGCGTGATAAAATTAATCGAAATTTGTTTTTTCTCGGTAAAAGGCACGGTGTTCATTTTACCACCCCTGTTCATTTTACCACCACTTCCCCTACACAGCTTAACGAAGATAATATTTTCGCGTATCTCAAAGATCAAATGTACCTAGTAAATTTGGGGGTGGTGAATTTGAAGCTAATTTCGAAAATGTTCCAGCACATTACAATTTCAAGCTACGGGTCCTCAAAGTTGTATATAATGCTGAAAGTTAAACTATGATTGGTATATAGTGATCTAACCCACCAATAATTATCAGAATAGGATTATGTAGGATTCAATTTGGTTGGAATGCACGAATAAATGTTGAATGAATTGATCTTTTCAACATACCGCCATCGTCACACAAAACTATTCGTTCCAATTATATGGCAAGATATCATATTTTTCTAATACATCAACAGATAACTTTTGAGATTTGAAAGTATTATGAAATTTGTTGAAAAGTATTCTCTAACACATTAACTTTGAACATTTTAGTAAACTAAGAAAATAAATCTTCATATAAGCTGGTTCTTGCATTTAATGCATTTCAACACCCAACATCTCAAAAACTAAAAAAAAATGAAAACGGCCATGGTTTCAGTAATTCTAATTTAAGTAAACAACAGATATTGATAAAATGAATACTTTTTAATCGAACTTTTGAATAGACCCGCTCTCAGAATATTTTTAAAGCATTCCTGTTTTTCGTAGACATTCTGATGAAATACAAGGAAGGAAGATCTCTAAAGTCTCTGTTTTGAACAAAATGGTCTCCAAAGTCACTATATTAATTATATTGCTTGCAGTTAATCCTGATGCAAAATTATACACAGTAACATTCAGAGACTATAATTTAATCTGGAATACTTTCAAAGATGTCCTCTAGAACTTTCTATAGAGTTCTCTCTACCAATTATCCCAGAAATTCATCCAGTGACTTTTCGAAGGCTGCTTAGAGGAACTTCTCCAGGTTGTGCTCCCGTAATTTCTTCATTTATTTCTTTGGTTTATTTTTTCGAAAAACTTTCCCAAACTATGCACTAATTCTTCAATTGATTCCTCCAGTTGTTGCTCTGAAGAATTTTCCAATGATTCATACACAGAAATTTCTTCAAGAAAATGCACAAAGATTTATTCAATAGTTTTGAAGAAATTCGCTTAGAAATTTTACCAAGGAACCCTACAAGAATTCCTACGCTTTTTCATGTGAATTCCTTTAGAGCTCATGTTTACTTCAAGGAATTGCTCCAACAGTTTCTCGAGGGGTTATTTGAGGAAATCTATTAGGAAGGAAGGCTTTTCCAATAAACTCTATCGTCGATTCATCATAAAGCTACTACAGATTTTTTTCTAGGAATTTCTTCAGCATTTCATCCAAACGTTTTCAATGCATTTCTCGAATAAAAAACCCTTGGAATCTTCTAAAGTTTATTTAAGGTTCCACACCAGTGCAAATTTTTCAGTAATTACTCCGATCATTCTTACACAAACTTCTTTGGGAAATCCTTCCTTCCTTTGGGAATCATTCAAGGAGTTAGAATTCAAAAAATCCTACGGGATAAGCTATTCGATTGAGTTTTGTTTTCAATATCTTAACAATTGATCTAGGTAATCTCCTAAAACTTCCTCAAGTATCTAGAAGTTCTTTAAGAGATCCTTGTTCAACAAGAGTTATGTACTTTAAACCTTATACAAGCTTCATCAGTGTTTCAGGTTTTCTTCTAAAATATTACTCGTCCAGATTTTATCAAAGATTTATTTAATACTTTCTAAAAAAATTTCATTAAATTTATCTGGAGATATTCTTTTAAAAATATTGGAAGGCTAACTTGGGAAATATCTCAAAGAATTACTGGAGTAATTCCTTAAGAAATCTTAGAAGGAATCTCTAGGGTACATCCAGAAAGTATCCATAGAGAAATTTCAAGTTGAAATGTTAAAGATATCCTGGAAAACAATGTTGTAGGGAATTTTAAGAAAGGCAACATTGCATAAAAGTCTGGAAGACTTAAGACTGGAGAATTTTTGGAGGAATTTCTAATGAAATCTTTGAGGTTGTTATATACTAGTTTTAAGTTGAAGGGTTGTAGATCTTTCTCGGTACTAGCAAATGAATAACTGTTTTTAAGTCGGTAGCCGAAATATGAATGACGACTCAAAGCTTATTTTATTATTTCGAAACCTTCCAATGAGATGAAAATATAAGAGGAGACTATCGATGTCTCTTTCATACAATGTCATTTGACACACGGTAAAAAGAAGCAAGGTATTATACTCCGAAAAATGACATTTGGCAGTGACGTCATTCCTATCGCAAACTCGAACGAGTGCAAACAAAGCAAGGCTTGCTCTCTTTTACTATCCTGTAAGCCTCATGCTTGACGATAGGAATGACGACACATGTTTTTGATTGAAAACCGTTGTTTACACGTGGGAATAGCCTACCTTGTTGTGTCTACCGTGATTTGACATATATCTCAGAGGTGTTTTCTGTGGTTCAACTTTGAAAAATCTATATTGTATTCTTGAGGATTCTAAAATGAAATTGTAGGGGAAATTCTTTGGGAAATAATCACTTAAAAAATATTTTTTTTATCAAGTGTTTTGAAGCCATTTAAGACCTATACTGTTAGAAATGAATTCAAATTCATTCAAAATTAATAATTTGATAATCATTAGTATTTAAGAGTTTTTCTTGAGCCTGGAATTATTTATTAAGACCTGGAAAAAACCTGAATACATCAGGGAATTTCATTTCGGTAAACGAGTAGACACCCTGGTGACTGAGACAAAACTGATCCTCTCGCAGGCAGCTAGCCTCACTAATAGCAGAGCTCTCTCCTACCTGCTCGGTGTGAGAGTAAAAGAGTAGGAGAGAGTGAAACTAGATGTAAATATTCGTGATCAAACGTCAACATCCCACCGCAAAATCGCTAGTGTTTGGAGGTGATTTTAACCTCCAAAATGCGAAATCATCACCTCCAACTTAGTTCTAATACCCACCCTATATGAATTATGGAGGAGCGTCGATCGTCGCAAGTTTCTCGTTAAACAGATCAACTGAGTCCGGCACAGTAGTGGCCACGAGCACGGAGTGCCTATAAAAAAAAACATTACTTGAATTTAGTTGAGAGCATTGATATTCTTTTTACTAGAATATATTCTGATGAGTTCTAGCATTATGATGATTATGGACAGCACGGTGTAGGGTAGTTTGTTGCACAACAAAATCCGTGGTTCGATTTATTACTGGTGGCCTTTCGTACTCATGTTGCGTACACTAGAGCAGCGAGCTCGATTTGGCGCACGGGGTCATCTACGCTTAATACCTTCCGGGCCGTTGGGGATCACAGCGTCCACGTATGGACTTCAAATTTTCACCTGGCTTATAACATTTCGCATTTTCGAAACATAAGGGACGGCCTAATGCGCATCGTACTGTGCGTACACGAATTCTCTCTGCTCTTGGAAGTTTAAAAAAAAAATACCTAAAACAATAAAACAGTACTTCTCAGTGCTGAAATAAAAAACGGTACTTTTCAGTGCTACTAAAACAGTATTTTTCAGTACCATTTTTGCTACTATTGATCCCTTTACGATCCTTGTTTGGACTCGTGCCTTCGATTTTTCGTTGGACCCGTTGGTGAAAGCCAAGCTTCTTGGACATCTTCTTGGAAAAAAAAAACCTCTCGAAGAGCACGTCTTCTTTCGTTTATACACCAAACAAAAGGAGGGCAGAATCTCTGAATTCACAACTTCCTTCCAAAAAAAGTGGGTTTTAAAACTGTCACTAGACGTGGTAACAATGGAAGAAAGGACGTTTCCCCGGAATACAAACTTTCTTCCAAGGGTGAAATGAATAATTGTATCGAAATGAGCAATCAGTTCGATGCTCTAGACAAATTTACCGAACACCAAATCGGAGCAGTCTCTAGACGTCTACCACAAAAAGCCGAAACACAGAAATTTTAAAATCAATTGTATTGTAAACCACAACCATTCAGCACCTTTTATGCAATATTTTGAACACCGAATCTATGCTATGCACACTCCAGATATCGGAGACTGCGGCGGCCTTCTGCCTTCTGTTGTGGCATGCTGTTGTGTATGCATGTGGTTACTTGGGTTATGTTCGATGTCCGTGTGACATGGGAACATTTCCAGAAACCTGGAGGAAATTACCAGAACCCCACTCAGTGCCGTCGGTGCCAAAAGTGGGGTCATGGTACAAAAAATTGCCGCATGGATTCTTAATGCATGATTTGCGGAGGTTCCTCTCACGCTAAGGACGTCTGTCCTATGAAAGAAGATACCGATAAGTTCATATGCGCAAATAGCGGGGGCAACCATAAGTCTAATTTTTGGGCTTGCCCTTCGCGTAGGCGACTCGTCGAGGCAGATTTTATTTTTCATTTATGTCGGTAATGTCCGTTACGATAATGGTCGTTTCCGGAATTCCCTTGGTGGAGTATCGAACACTGCTCATTTTTCAGTTAACGATCGCTTGAATAGGAATCATACCCATCAGGAAGATTATAATCATGCTCATTCACAAACAAATTCTAATCCGTCGGGTAACAGTTCGAATCTTTTAATTTCGAATGGATCTACCCAAGGAAAATTCTTTGCCGATATCGTAGCAGGATTTGAATTCCTCCCCTTTTCATACTATGAGTACCGTAGAATGGGGTGAAGTTGATCATTTTTTTGCCACTCCGTTTTATAATTCCTAGTAGGATCCATGTATTATCATTCAAATATTTTTGAATCCTATACTGGTTGAACGTTTATTGCGTTATAAAAACGTAATTTTGACGAAATGTTATCATAATAGTAAAAATAGTTTTAAGAAATCGAAAAGTGGAGTTTTTGATTCCGGGGTGAAGTTGATCAATTACTGCGATAGGTTTCCTTAAGGTGATTATAGAACGAAGCCACACCTCAAACTTTCAAGAGCACAAGTCTTGAGAACCAAACAGCGCTCCGCGTTGAAAATTTATCCCATTGGTCACCACCAGCAAACAAGCAATTTGATTTATTTTCAACGCGAACTGTTGTCAGATTCTCCAGTCTTGTGTACTTGAAAATTCAAAGTTTGGCTTCGTCTTACAATCACCTTAAATAAAGCGATATGCTATTCAAAAGATTTGAAGTCACTAAACCTGAATCGAGTCTCAACAATTACATCTTATTGATAAATCGGTCAATTTTAGAGTTGAATGTTGTAAATTAAAGAATACACCACATTAAACGCTTAAAAGTATGCAATTATCCTTTGAAATAGCAACTTGCTCACAAAAGTTCTTTTTGTTTTTTCTCTAAAATGATTTTTTATGTTCAATGCAAATTCAAAACAGTTTATTTAAATGGTGTTAGTACTTGGCAATAGTAGATTGTTTGGAAATGAACCCTTCAACAGTTCATCAAAAATTTCATAAAAATCTGATTTTACATAGTATAATTATCTTGAATATCGAAACGAATTTCAAAACATCAAGAGGTATCAGGTAATATGACATCACAGAAATTGTGATAATTGAAAATGGATCATAGCTCTCTTAACAGTTCATACATGTGGGCACGGGAATGATCAACTTTTCCCCACTGATCAACTACACCCCGAATTACGGTACCCGTTCATTTTTTTCAAATCAAATGGAAAAACTATGCCGCCACAGGTAATTTCTACTCCGCCTCTTCGTCTAACGAAAATTCTAACGGGAAATAATCAGATAATGTACCCACTTCAAGTGATATGTTTGCCTCTGATTTTAATTTTCTAACTGAACAATTGAATCAAATGAATGATGCAATGTTCAAAACCACCACTATGACTGAAGCAGTCCAAGTTGGTGTAAAATTTACTAATCAAATTTTTATTTGATTACGCTTTTCTAATGAATCCAAATAATAATTTAAATATTTTTAAATTGGAGTGCTCGTTCTGAGTAGCAGAAAGGATGAGCTGTTTAATTTCCTTACAGCTAAGAACGAACATATAGCAGTTATTACTAAAACCTATTTGAAACCTGGATCCAAACTCATAGGAGATCATAACTTTTTTGTTTATCGTAATGATCGACTTTATGGGGCATGTGGGGGAGTTGCAATCATTAATGATGATGTATAAAACATCAACTGTTTTCGTCATATGAAACTACAGTTTTTGAAACTTTAACCCTCTAATACCCACATTTTTGTTTTCGATCTAAATATTATTTTTCGTTGTCTAAAATCATTCTAAACACGGTTTATGCAATGATTTATTTTTCTTCGCAAATTTATGAATTTTCGTTTTTGATTTTATTATTTTTATTTTTGAACATCCCTATCCTTTTCAAATTTTTCTTGAAGCCTTTTCTGGTTACTGATTTTTGACAATAATAAAAATTTGAGTTTTTACTATATTTTTGAAAATATGATTTTTTTAATATTTTTCTGGAACATTTTTTATTTTCCGTGTAACTAACGGAAAAACAGGTTTGAAATCATTTTTAATACCATCAGGCTCTTCTTCTGTGATAGGTTGATCGTAGAAAAATATAAAAAGTAAGATTTTTTATAATACACGTTAAATGAATCCCAGGCATTTGTAGGCTATATGAAAATACAATTTTTCAAACAATTTTCAATAATACAAAAAAGTTTCAAAAATTCATAAAAAACTTTTCTTATATGCGTGTTATGAGTCAAGGTTTAAGCCAAAAATAAAATCATTTTAATTTCCGGCCTACGAAAAAATACACAAAATAGGGTCCTAAAGCCATGTCCCAATTTTAGTACCAAACGCTTAAGTTTAGGCCAAAAACACATGTTTACTCAATTTTCTAATGTTTGCCGTTGGTTTAAGCCCAAAAAACATTTTTTTAGATTTTGTCACATCCTTTGGCTTAAACTTAAATTTTGGGTGTATTTTGTTTTCCGTGTCCCTTACGAAATGTCAGATAGGAACAACCCCAGTGGTAGAACTAAAACCCCTGTGGTGTTTTTGTCGACTAAGCGAACGTCAAACATGATCAAAAGTGTCAAGGTTCATTTATGGACCAAATTTTTAAATTAAAGTTTAAACATGTTATAGCCATTATTTGAGCGGGAAAAATTGCTAAAGTAGTTACAGTAACATGCTTTTTCGTGTTATTGAATAAAAACAAGATTTGATTAAAAATTTTAGGACCCAATTCCAAAGTGTACCCCGTCTAAAGGCGGGGTTGGGTATTAGAGGGTTAAGTGTTTCTGTTGAAACACAGCTTGGTTAATATAATTTCATAGCTGCCTATTTGCCTTTTCAATGCTCTGGACAGCAAGTTAATTTGCTCCAAACTGACTTGCGAAAGTTGACTCGCAATAAGTCAACATTTTTTGTCATTGGTGACTTTAATGCCAAACATCGGTCATGGAATAATTCACAAAGTAATTCCAACGGCAGAATTTTTTTCGATGAGTGCTCTTCAGGATATTTCTCAATTCAATACCCTAATAGCCCTACGTGTTTTTACTCTTCTAGAAATCCTTCTACGATTGATTTGGTCTTAATCGACTCTAGTCATCTTTGTAGCCAATAAGGTACTCATGCTGATTTTGATTCTGATCATGTCCCTGTTACATTTCAAATATCCCATGAAGCGATTCTCAATCCTATCAGCTCCACTTTCAATTATTTTCGATCCGACTGGAATATATATGAAACAAACATCGATAGTAATCTTGATGTCAAATTTCTTTTCGAACAAAACTTGATATTAACAATGCTATGTAACTTTAACAAATTCCATTGTTGAAGCCAGGGGCATTGCAATACCAAAATGTGAAGTAAAACTTGAATCCGTGATTATAAACGATGATCTTTAACTCTTGATCCGTCTTAAAAACGTGAGAAGGCAATTTCAACGCACTCGCGATCCTGCTATGAAAATTATATGGCAGGATTTGCAGAAAGAAATCAAGAAACGTTTTGCACAATTAGGAAACAAAAATATTAAAAATAAAATTTCTCAATTGGACCCTGGCTCTAAGCCCTTTTTGGAAGTTATCCAGAAATTATCTAAAATATTGAACAAACACATCAAAAGCCTATACCGGCATTGAACGAGGAAAACAAATCATTACTATCTAATTGCGAAAAAGCTCAAAAACTTGCTATGTAGTTTGGAAGCTCGCACAATTTTAATTTTGGTCTTACTAGTCCAATTAAAAATCAAGTTACTCAGGACTTCGAAAATATTCTCAATCAAGAGAATGTTTTCGAAAATTCCTAGGAGACTTATTTGGAAGAAAAAGTTATTGAAAAAAAATCAAAAATATGAAATCCACTGGCGAAGCTGGAATTTTTTACATTCTCATCAAGAAATTTCCAGAAAGTAGCTTATCATTCTTAGTTGATATAGGGTTTCAATGCTAGTAATGGAACCATTAGTAGCTGAAATTCATTCTCGACGCTTTTCCGCAATGATATCTCAGACGCATATACGTTTTGTGGATTCCAACAACAAGTTCAATGTTTTTACTTCATAGTGCGCCTATGAAACATACAAAATCATTCGATTTTTCCAGCGAAATATGCATTTGGAAAACTGTTGTCCAAATGCCTATTATGGACCCACCTGGAAATGCGTATTGTGGACCCTCTTGTGTGGTTTCATTTACAAAACCGTTCAAATATCTGTATTTATGCGTCTCAAACCAAATATTTTGCCTGAAACTGCTGACTAACAATGCAACCGAAGTTCCCCCAGTGGATTTTCATATGAAAATGGTTGCTTTGAGTGTTAATTTTATGTTTTTCTGTAGGGGGTTCATAAAAGGCAAAGGGTCCAACAAATGTTTTCTGTTGGCATATTTTCCTGACAAATGGAAAAATGCTAAGGTTGTTCCAATTTTAAAACCAGACAAAAATCCTGCAGAAACTCTGAAAGGTCTGAAAGGCTTCCTGTAAGAGCTGGTGTTCCTCAAGGCAGCATTTTGGGACCAATATTATACAATATCTTCACATCTGACTTACCTGAGTTACCTCAGAGATGTCAAAAATCCTTGTTTGCGGATGACACAGGCCTCTCCGCCAAAGGACGAAATCTGCGTGTCATCTGTAGTAGATTGCAAAAAAGTTTGGATATATTTTCTTCATACTTGCAAAAATGGAAGATTTCTCCTCATGCTTCCGAAACTCAACTAATAATATTCCCACATAAACCAAAAGCTCTTTATTCAAAATCTTCAAGTAGACATGTTGTCACGATGAGAGGAGTTCCAATAAATTGGTCAGATGAAGTTAAGTATCTAGGGCTCATGCTAGATAAGAATTGAACTTTCAAAAATCACATTGAGGGCATTCATGCTAAACGTAACAAATATGTAAAATGTCTCGATCCCCTTATTAATAGAAAATCAATACTTTGTCTTAAGAATAAGTTTTAGATATTCAAACAAATTTTCAGGTCAGCCATGTTGTATGCTGTACCAATATGGACTAGCTGTTGTAATACCAGGAAGAAAGCTCTGCAGAGAATCCAAAAAAATAATACTAATGAGTTTCATAGAATATCTAATGTTGAAACATTGGAACAAATGTTAAATAAAATAATTATTAATTTCAGGCAAAAATCGTTACAATCTTCTATTGCCACGATTAATGCGTTATATATTTAGGTTCAGATAGGTTAAGTACACTCAGGCAAATGGACTATCGATAAACATAGGAACCCCTTATGAAAATTCGCCACAAGGAATCGGGTTGAAATTCATAAATTTTGCCTTATGAAACCACAATTTGAAAACAAAAAAAGTTTGCGCGGCAACCTGGAATCGAACCAAGAACCTTGCGATCGATAGGCCCGAGCGTTCTCCACGCGCCTATCGACGCCTTGATGTGGAGTGATGCTAAAACGATACATAAAGCGTTCGTATTGCAATAATCGTTCCTCCTTTCATAAGGCAAAATTTATGAAATTCGATAGTGTATATTGAAAGCGTTTTTTTTTTTCTCTTATAAGCAGGTAAAATTACCTGTAAAAAATCTGAACTGCTACGGCAAATGCAATGTAATATGTTGTTAACAAAATGTTAATAAAATCTTAAATTTGTTTTACCGAATTAGGATGACACAGTTGTCTAACATAGAACACCTTGATATAAGAAATGAATGTAATGTTTGAAATGATACATAAAAGAAATTAAAAAAAAAATAAACGATACTGTTAGACTTATTATTGTATTTTATAGCAAAAAAATTGAAAAAGTTGCGTTTTTCATGATTTTCTCAAGTCTGCTTATAAATTGTTCATCTGAAAAGCGTAATGCAAAACCTGAGCAATTATTTAGAATATTAAAACTTAGTTTTAAATGTTGTATGTTTGTTTTGTACGGAAATAGAGTCAATTTTAGATACAAATCCACACTTTTCTATTATTCCAGAGATGAAGTTAAATCAAAAAAGTTAATAATTGACACCTATGATCTGCATTATTGATAAAGTATTTCGAAGTCGGTGTATCATTTGATAGTTTTATGAAACATGAAATTGAGTCACTATAAAAAAAAATAAATTCGAATATTTACTTTCCAGCTCGTATCTGATGGCGGAGATGACGGCATGTTATGGGGCTCATACCGGCCCGGTGTATATTTCGGCATGAAATCTAGAGAAGAACATCCACTCTTAACTGGCTTAATGTGGTATCTCCCGAGCCAACTCAGGTCCCTGTCGGATATAAGGTTAGTATACTGTCGTACCGTGTCCTCATGGCGCCCTTGGCGAACTGTCTTTTGAGAGCTCCTTAGTCAAAGCTAAAATTTTGATTACATTGGGCTATTGTTTTAAATACTCAGGGTGACCAGCGCACCGGGAAATCGGGAAAACCGGGAAAAAGCCGGGAATTTCAAATCACCGGGAGAAAACCGGGAAATATACGGGAATTTCAATTACCACCGGGAAAATGGTGCATACCAGATAATATCCAACACAATCCCTATAAAATTGATTAGTGGGTTTTTAATACAGCTTCAACATTCGAATCTCAACCTTGTCAATAAAGTCAGGGTATAGTATGTAGAAACAGAATCTTTATACAAATGTTGCCAATTGGGTTGTTAGTGATGAAAAATTCACAGTTTTTTGTTAGTCTTCTTCTTCTGCTTCAGTGGAACTTTGGATTCTGGCTCCGGCTAACATACAATCAGAATATGTAAAAAGCAGGATACCCCTAAACAAGCCAATTAGATAAATATTTTATAAAACGATGACTTTCTTTAATCCAGTAATTAACTACATAAAATGTTAAAACTTTTCAATGTTGAAGAATCTTGTGAATAATGATTTTTTCATAACATTCCTTGAAGAATTTCATGTTATAAAATACAATATTTGGATGCCATCAATTATATTTATCTAAGCAAGCTTGATATTCGCAAAGCTCTCGACAATTGCATTTTTGATTTTCTATTAATTTAAGCTAAAAATTCCTCCACATAATACTTCTATATTTATTGCTTAAGGTATATTTTTTAAGACATATAAGGATGCCTATGATAATATTACTTCAATCATTTTTCGAAATCAACTTATGGGAAAGTTTATCTAACTTTTCAAAAAACATTTTTGGTGCAAGCTTGCTATTTTCTTCTGATGTTAAAGGCTTGCTATTGTCTTCTGTTCGAGAAATGTATGACAATTGATAAACTTGTTTTACAATTCAAACTATGATGCATTCTTGGGATTCGTGGCTGTGCGGTTAGTGTTACCAAGCATTTAGGCGCATCGAGTCAAGGAGTGTGGGTTCAATTCCCGCTTCAGGTCGTAAAACTTTTCGTGAGGAATGTTTTCCGACTGTGCCACTGGGCGTTGCATGCTAGTCCGTTGTCTAGTGTGGTGCTTCCTTCGTCCTTCGTGTGGGAAAATCGTCCCCTAGAAGCACTAACGTGTGGGTCTTCGAAAAAAAAATACAAACTTCGTTTTTACAATAAAAAGTTTCAAAACAAATTTCACGATAACTTGAAACATTAAAATATCGTTGCATTGATCAGACTCGTATTTGAAGTCGTTTGAAATGTATTTGAAAAATCGTATTTGAAGTCGTTTGAAATTGTAAAAAATAGATTGTAATTGAACCGGGAATATTTTTGAAATATCGGGAAAAAACCGGGAGAAAACCGGGAATTTGATATTGACTTTTCACTGGCCACCCTGAATACTACAAGAAGGGTCTCCCTTAGCCGAGTGGTTAGAGTCCGCGGCTACAAAGCACAGCCATGCTGAAGGTGTCTGGGTTCGATTCCCGATCGGTCCAGAATCTTTTTGTAATGGAAACTTCATTGACTTCCCTGGGCATAGAGTATCATCGTACCTGCCAAAATGGCAACTTTGATTAAGGTGATTATAGAACGAAGCCACATCTCAAATTTTCAAGAGCACAAGACTTGAGAACTAAACAGCGCTCCGCGTTAAAAATCTATCCCATTGGTCACCACCAGCAAGCAAGCAAGTTGATTGGTTTTCTACGCGATCTGTTGTCACATACTCTCGTCTTGTGCACTTGAAAATTCAAAGTTTGGCTTCGTTTTATAATCACCTTAAAATACTAGGGTCGGTAAATTTTTACTGGCTTTTCGGACTACCGGAAAAATCAGTAAAATGAAAATTCTCGCTACGCATAATTGAATAGCAAATATTATAATGTTTTATTATTATTGATAAATTATATTGAAAGATAGCCTTCTATCAAATTACAAAGAAAAATCTCAGATTTTCGACAATTTTAGTTTTTAACTTTTTTGGTAGTTCAGTATTTTTTATCTAGCGCTTCGGGGAAGTCCAAGCAATCGTGTCGGTTTTTTTTTTCATTTCATCGGTGCGGTTCCCTGCTTTCCGTTTGCGCGCGATTTACTGGGCGGTGGGGTGGTGTATGGTCCTTTTATTTGGAATCAATGTTAATCGTGATCGGTTCACGTTGTGCGAGTGCGAAGGGATGTTCGTGTTCAGTCGAGAATGAATTACCAACTGGTGAGCTCGTTTTATGCTTATAATTACATATTTATATTGAGGCAATGTTCCCTGGCCACGATCACAGGGTTTGACGGTGCCAAAGTAAAAGGTGCACCATAATAATACCCGTCTGTGAAACATATCACCTTCCTAATACTTTGGCACACCTCCAACGGTTCATGATTTGTCATGAAACGGCTGCTTTCAGGCGGAGGATCTGTTAATATGTTTCGGCGTATTTTCAGGTTCTCTTCAAACGGAGGGACCGCCAGTGCTCAGTAGTTGCTTATAAACCAGTGCTGGTTGTTGATGTTTCAGTTTGTTTACACGAGCTGTAGCATTAGGGTGGGGTTTATTTCCAAAAATCTTCCGTAGTCAGGATTTACAAATTGGAAAATGATCATCGGTCCCAAAATAACATCCTTTGAAAAAATGAGAATTTTTGGTGAAGGTTTAGAGGTGGCGCAAAGGGCGTAAGTGCAGTTTTCCCATTTTAGTGAACTCTGAAAAATTTTGGTATGCTTTTCAGCTTTTTTTTTGGTGATTTTAAGACCCTTAAGGGCAAAAAATCACCTCAAAATTGCGATATCTCCACTCCTTTAGATGATATTTGACGAAATATATATTATGCATGCGATTTTTGGCCCTTGAATAGGTTACGCTGACTGATTACTATGAACCCGAATAAGCATATCAATAGCTGGGGAAAATTCCTATGCTAGTAGAATGGAACAAAGAGCAAAGAAGAATGATAGAAAGAACAAAGAACACAGAAGAATGTAAGGTGGGGTGGGTTAAAAAGGTAGGAATCTAGAAAACGATGATTATATTTATTGACTTCATTTGTTTTTTTCAATCTTTATTAACGAGATTTTTAGCTCTTTAGCTGTGGGCTAGTTCATCTCGGGACCAACGGGTTCACTTCCCTTCTAAAGGAGTGGAGATATCGCAATTTTGAGGTGATTTTTTGCCCTTAAGGGTCTTAAAATCACCAAAACAAGCTGAAAAGCATACCAAAATTTTTCAGAGTTCACTAAAATGGGAAAACTGCACTTACGCCCTTTGCGCCACCTCTAAACCTTCACCTAAAATTCTCATTTTTTCACAGGATGTTATTTTGGGACCGATGATCATTTTCCAATTTGTAAATCCTGACTACGGAAGATTTTTGGAAATAAGCCCAACCCTACTGTAGCATCCTTTGTACTAATCAGTAATGGTGGTTAAGTTTCAAAGCCAACGTTTTATAATGCAGCATAAGAAAGGGTGTTTGGTGGAACTGTGCGTTACACTCGTCGTTATTAAATTTAGTGATTGTGAGGGGCTAATAGTGATTCTATAATAAAATCTATGATAATAAAAATTTATCTTCTATCTTAAAATATCTTTTCACCGCGAGACAAAATGCAAAAACAGTTTTAAATAAAAGTCGTATTTTCTTCCTTATCCATGGATCGCATCACCGACCCGTGGTGATTGAGGAGATGCAGAGGTATTCTCGGTCTCTGGAAGCCGGCGCCGTTATTGATCAATAATATGAGATCTGCTAAAATTGCACTTCGAGAGTATGGGGAAGCTCCCATCCAATATTCATTTGGATCGTAGTGCAATCCTTACCAGTTCCGATCAATAACGGAGTAGCAATCATTGGTATTTTTTATCGAGCAGATTGTATATCAGGAATTATTGCAAAGAATATACTTTGAAAATTTCATGGACAAACCCTTGCAGGAGTTTCTGGAAGAATTTCCTGAAATAGTTCAAGAAAAATTCCCGAAAAATATCTGGATGTTGAGAAATCTTTGAATGCATTTCATCAAGCATATATGAAACTATTTATTGTAGAATCTTTGAAAGGTTACCACTACTAATATCCAAGATACGCCGTAAGGGTATTCCAAGAAAATAATTGGATAAATATTGCGCAGTTCCCACCTTATTGGACCACGCACTTCAGAAGTGCGGGTGGGTGCATAAGTGCGGAAACGTCAAACCCTTTGTTTTCGCCGTGGCGGGCAAGAAAAGGCAATGAATCGGTATTGTACGGTATCGTACGTTTTAGCAAAAGCACACTGAACCAAGTAATCATGTCCGATTTATCTGAAAACACATATAGTTTTCTCCATATAGCTTTTCACATAACGCTCATCAATTTATCACATAAACTTGTGCGATTTCGTTTTAATTAGATTCATCTGATAAAACACATACATGTCATGCATATTGAAGATAAGAACCTGGGAGGGAGAAACCAATATAAAATTTCTCTACGTCACAGTGAGCCGAGATTTTGCTGTCACGAACTGTCACTGTGAGCCCGAATCTCAAATAATGGACAAACATAACAAAAGCGCGTAATTAGCCAAAGCATAATTTTGCATTTCATCAAAAGTAGCAAAATTTGAATTAAAATCAATTCATGCACACTAAAAAGTAACGTCACGAGAGCACCGTTTATTCTAATTGAATATAACGTATTGGAATAAGGCTCTTATCCGCATATAAAACTGTGGCCCTTTTTCAATGTTTGTCCAGAAAGATCGAAGTTACACAACAAATGAAAACTAGTGATTTTCACCAAGCCTGCCGACAATCAGTTGGCAAACTGGAGTTATCTTGCAGTTTAGAAAAAAATTGTATCAAATTTCGTGTGTAGTATCTGTGTCTCCCTCCCAGATAAGAACCATTGGATGTTGCCAATGAGTGTTATGTTAAATTCAGATGACAAATATTAGTAATGTCAGAGATTTCTATATGATAGTATAATAAATTTTGGATGCTTTCATTTCAGATTTCAGTAGAATTTACAATATAATGATAATTGAAACATCGTTTATTCAATTAACTATTAATTACAATGGATAGCCGATCACATTAACCCTTTCCCGCCCATGGTGTCTGCAGAGCACCAAAACTTTCAACCTTTGTATCTTTAAAAATAACGAACAAAATTAAATTGTTTTCACGCTACTTCATAATTACACATATCCTCATAATTACAGCGCACACAAAAAAAAAGCTTAATATCGATATTTCATCATTGTTTACATTTAACAAGAAATTGTTGTTGACAGCTCATTTTGCAAATTTTACTGAAAATTCATCAAGAAATACGACAAATCTTTACAAAAGTTGTGCAGAAAGTAATTTTATCGGATTTTCCTAAGATGATTCGCTGATGCTTTGAGTGGATTTGACGCAGTTACTGATAAAGTGGAAAATCGTTAAGCATACTCCGAAATCGATTAGATCCAGAAGAAAATACAAAACTAGAATCATATCGGAAGCAGAATATATATAGAGCTATATTACAGATTCCGATAGCGTGCACTTTATCATTGTCCGAAGGAGATGAAACGGAAGAGTAGAATTTGGATATGAGCGATTATGAAGATGAAGTAATCCAGTTGACGGTTGACATCGAAGTATTGGATTATACTTATGTAACGAATTAGGTAAAGGGAAAGATAAGAAACGACAATTACAAAAGCGTTTGAAGAAAGCTCATCTGAAAAAATACGATGAAGCATCAGAGCACCAACTCATATATGATTTTAAATTATCTTGAACACTAATTCATAGTTCAAAAACAAGGTTTTGTTTTACGATTTCGCGCAAAAATGTACAGTTCTATTTTTATTCATGAAAAAAAGTCATGGGCGGGATAGGGTTAATTGGTATAATTTTAACTTGAAACAACACATCCCGTACGATTCTGTGGGTGTTCTGAGCATTGTTTTTTTCCTTTCGTCCTTGTTCCGCCATCTCCAGCTTACAATCAAAGTGATGTTTTCTGTAAATTAAATTCCAAAATTCATTTACATCCAATTTGTGTTATGAATATTTTATTTACCCTTCTTTCACCTTGACGTTATGATTCCAATTCATGTTGCTTATAATTTGAAGCGACTTAAATGCATCAAACTGAAATTATGAAACTCGCCATCACGAAAATACGAATAAAATAAGGAAATAATAAGAACGAATTTTCACATCGGCAAATCACATAACATTCATCGGATTGCACACATGACTTTTGTTCATATACAATTCACAGTATTGGTAAATGTACCCGTAACGCGGGTAGATCACCTTTTCGTGGTGCGTTATGGGGTAAGATCTACCAATTTGAACCCTAGTCTCATCTTGTTTGTCGGGCTAGGGTAATATGTTCTGGTAATTCCAAGGATTCACGGTACAAAGTCCTTGTTACTGGCAACAGTTTCTGAAAATTTATCTATTTTACCTAGCAGATGGTTAAAGACTCGGAGTTGATCAGTCCCGAGACTACACTTGAAGCCAGGATAACAATCATGAGTATTAACTCAACAAGAACTGTTATGCTTTGCTAATTCAAGGACTTACGTGAATTCTGATTATTAAACAAATTTTCTAGCTTGATTCGGTTTTGCTGCTAACATAAAGCCCCTTTTTTTCTAGTATTTTTCTGGGACTAAACTAAAAGCGAAACTAGGATGTGACTAGAGTTCCGTTGCATGGTCAAATATCAGTAGTACCGATTTGGTTCCTCAGAAATTGAATCGATTATGTTTGCTAAGGGGCGCGCCTTCGCTGAGATGTAAATTTCTATGAAGGGTGTAAATAGCGAGACCATTCCATTATAGTCGATTTTTATCAATATCTGAGGAATCAAAACAAGAACTGTACAGAAATCGATGCTTCATTACCTATCAATGGAAATGGAGTAATGCGACATGCACTATACACTAAGGATACGGGTAATGCCACAATAGATCTAAATACTGGTCGCAGTGGCGCATCCGAACAGAGAAAAAAAAATTGGTAAATGAATGATATTAAACATCATAATGAGTTTTATGTGTTCTTGAAATGAATATCATTGGATGCACATAAATGAATCGGATTTCATTTATCGCAAGGGTGTGTGAGGTTTTTAATATTTTCTATGATATTTATTGGTTCAGTGCATGTGCTCTCAGCAGGGTTGCTAGTTTTTTTTTTTGTTTTATTTGTTTCTCGAGAAATTTGCTTGTAAAACATTTGTAAAAGCATGTCAGCCACTTAAAATAGGCTTGGTCGATTATAATTAATTGTGGCAATGATGCAGTCATGTGAAAATCTGCATTTGGATAGAAAAACCAGTGTAATTTGTCGCGTAAATGTACATTTGAAGAACTTTGGGTATTGATCAATTTGCATGGAAACATATTTGGAACCTCTGCTTGGTGACCTTCGAAGTGCGATACACAACTTTCCCAATAACCCATCTATCAAAGCAAAGCACAATAACAACAGAGAGCATATGCAAAACACTTGAAAAAAAAACTTCATTTCATTCCTGAAAGAACTTCAGTAGCTACAATATGAATTATTTTGAGGTTTGTTATGAAAGAATCTTTGTGAAAAATCTTAGTAATTTATGTACCGTAATCCGGGGGCCTTCCTTAGCCGAGTGGTTAGAGTCCGCGGCTACAAAGCAAAGCCATGCTGAAGGTGTCTGGGTTCGATTTCCGGTCGGTCCAGGATCTTTTTGTAAAGGAAATTTCTTTGACTTCCCTGGGCATAGAGAGTATCATCGTATCTGCCACACGATATACGAATGCGAAAATGGCAACTTTGGCAAAGGAAGCTCTCAGTTAATAACTGTGGAAGTGCTCATAAGAACACTACGCTGAGAAGCAGGCTCTGTCCCAGTGAGGACGTAAATGCCAAGAAGAAGAAGAATCCGGGGTAACATTGATCGCAATGACCCTCCTCGTAAAAAGTTCGCATTATCATTTATTGATGGAACATTTCCAAACCATGAATGGTGCTTCCCTTTCTTATATTCATGAGCTAATAAAAGTGAAGATTTTTGCGAAAATTGCGTTTAACTTATACGTATATTTGGAAACTTTTCGAAACAATGATTTTAATGGTTAAGGATGACACTATCAAACATTCATTTTTTTTATTCTCCATTTTACTTAATCTATTGAGCTCTTATTCGCCAGCTTGGGCATCACCAGAGCGAATTCAAATTTGACAGTTGTTCTGCTTTATCGATTAAATCTATTTGTGGATCTGATCCGACGTTACCTGGATGTTGCCTTTTTCCAGAGAGAGTCCAGAGAGAAGTCCATTATTCCTTGCCGTTGGTCGATCATCATGTTATACATTAGAGCATATTTGCTCAGAAGAGGGTCAGTTGTCAGTCCGCTTTCAGACGGCCATGGTGTTGGACGGGTGAAGCTCGTGTAGTTTTCAAGCGGACTGACGATGAGTTTTTTGTTGGGGGGGCTGGGAATTAAATCCATGACGATCCGCTTATGAAGCGAACGTGTAGCCAACTACTCCACGTTACCCCCCCAATCAAACATTCATGTCTCACATAAATTCTGTAAACGATATGAGCAAGGAAAATGCGATTCCTAATTAAAACGGCATCGCCGAAAACGATTCCGTTGTCAAAACTTTCATAATTGTTCAATTAGGCAACATTACCGAATTACTGTTAAGAATGTAAATTTCCCTTAGGAATTTGCCTACCTTGAAGCGTATTCGTGTTTTTAATTTTAAAATAACTCAAAAAGTAAATGACTTGTAAGCGTTTGGCGTTCATATTCGGCTTCAGGGGCCATGATTTGAGTAAGTTACGACATATTCAATAATACCGTTGATTACCTAAGTGATCAATGTTACCCCATACCAGCTAAATAGAAAAATCGCCTGAAACATTTTTTTAAACATTCTTAAATCGTTCGAAAAAACAAAATAAAGTATATAGTTACAAGCTATTGGTGGCAGTACTTGTTTTAAAAAATATAAAATTTGCAACATTTGCATTTTCAAACGAAATATTTAAGAAATATTCAAAAAAAATGATCAATGTTACCCCGGATTACGGTATTAGCTTTAAAAGCTCATGAGGAATTCTAAACCTAAATACAACCTCTACACAGATTCTAAGATAAATTCCTAGGAGAATTCTATCAGAATTCTTGCAGAATTACATTGAAAAACTCTTTAAGGTGAAAATGAAGCGAAGCCACACTTCAAATTTTCAAGAGCACAAAGCTGGAGAACTGAACAACCGTTTAGGCTGAAAATTTAATCGATTGGTCACCACCGATTAAATCATCGATTGGTAAGTTTTCAGCTTAAACGGAAGTTTGGTTCTCCAGATTTGTGTTCTTAAAAATTTGAGGTTTGGCTTCACCTTAGGGGTGCGTGAAGAAATTTTGGATTCATCCGATACATTTTTTAGTTATTATACTTTTTGTGTTTGAACCATTTGGAAATGTAGGACATTAAGTTTTTATGAAAATGAGTCTCCCTTTAGATACCATTTACTATAATCATATGAATGCCCAAGTAGAACTACGAACTATCAATAATTAAAATTAGTCAATATTTGCGTTTCTTCTATTTAAATGAGATAACTTTTTTTTATTCCAGACATTTTTGTGAAATTGGTGATAATTTGAGAAAATATGGCTGGACGCACCACGATGGGCGGAACTTTGGCGTTCAAGAAATTATAGACGGTTCTATTTCACTTCAAACTTCTTTCGTGAAATCGACCCAAGAAAACCCATTCAGTTGGACAGCCAAAATAGACGTAAAGCAGAGAAAACCTGCGCAAACCAAAACCAGCGTATCGCTGATATGGTACGTGGCCTTTGAATCTATCGATGATGGATTCTTAAATGTTTCCACGGCTGGACACCACCCGCAAATAGATGCAATGTCGTTCTCATTGGGCGGAATGGAGATCAAATTTCTGAATAACAGTAAGTTGTTGACTTAGTTGTGGAATCTATACGTTTTTGCTGTACTGATCATTACATTTTACAGATGCAAGTGTATCTACCGATGTATCTTCAACATGCACATCTACCAACAGTGTCGATAAAGTTAAAGAAGCAATTGTGGAAACGTTTGCATATAAGAAGGATGGCGAAAGTGTCAAGTACTTTCTAAATGACAAGGCCGAACAGGTAATCAAATTAAACTGAACAAATTTCTATCACAGAAGATCTTTGATTCAATAGGAGTAGATGGGCAAGATGTGTACCCCAAGAATGAACTCGGTTTAGGCTTAAGGTGAAACAGTTTGGAATCAACTCCTAAGATTGCACTGAAACTTCAAAAGCACAAATCTCGCAAAGAAAGCATCCAACAACAGTAAACTTTTTATTTTGGCTTTGTGCACTAACAGAATGCTTAAAATAAGAAGATCAGGAACGATTGCCAACTATTTCGCCAGTTTAGTGCCTTTGAAAACGTGAGTAGGGGAACAAGTCGGCCATTGTGACGGCCATCTTTGGATTCCGAGATGTTTCATCTTAAGTACTAAACGTTTTTATTTTGGTAAAATTAGTTACTATACTTATATTTGTTATGATCGTCAAAAGTTGTGGAAAACGAAACAAAAGTTTTACACATAACATTCATGTGCAAATCTAAAGATTAGAAGAATCCGAAGCTAAACTGTTCAAAAATTTAGACGAAATTATCCTTCGGAAATGCAGGAGAATCACTGATGTTGATAAGCTTTTCATGCGTATCTCGAACGCGAGCACGACAGCTGTTCAAGCCCCGGCGTCAAACTCATCATGGGATATCCTAACCAACACTCACCGGCTGACGAACGAGAACGACCTCCGATATTTTGCCTCTTTTCAGAATATGACCATTCATAACACTTGCTTCCAGCACAGCCTTTCGTTCCGGTACACCTGAATGTTAAGGACCACAAATTAAGTCTATTTTATACCTGCAGGTACGCGAAGTACCAATGGTACGCATTGTCCAGTCATTTACCGCCCACGCCAGCACTGTACGTGATGGAAAATACTACCTACTTAATTTACCTTGCGCATGTTCTTAGGTTGATACGTGCTACGCAGGATGGTTTGAAATCAAGAGTAAGGATTTCAGACGAAGTGTCAATCTCGTTTGTGTCGTTAGATGGATGTTGCATGTGAGTGTGTGGGGGTGTAAGGAAACCCGACACAGCTCCGACTGAACAAGTACCAATGAAGTTGTGTTATCTGATCATATTTTCTTATATTTGCTTACAGGGAGCGGCCGTAATATCTATGGCACATCTGGTGCTCGCTAACTCCTACCATTCTTTCCCTATCTATTTCTATGCTTAGTGTCTACTCACATATATGCACATCTCTTCTTCGCGGTGCGGGCCCCGGCTTACTCGCAGCCTACGTCTTTGCGCTGTCCTGCTGTACTGCTCTTCATGCTGTCCCAAAGCTTCGAACCGCCGGTCGGCTTTTGTGGCTCGCACTCGAACAAGAACTGTCCGCCTTCACAAACCCGGGGTACGGCCGATGCCGCCGTTGTTCCGCTTGCCGCACTCGATCGCTTGGAAGTGTGTCCGTACACTGAGCCAGTCACGCACCGGCTTGGACGACCCTTGTTCGCAATCCTGCCGAACACGATCTCCCGGATGAGGTGAATCCCGGTAATGGGGCTCTTTTCGTACGTGTGATACGGAATCCTGTGGGATTTTGGTTCCGAAATGTACCGTACCTCCAATCGTGAAATCCGTAGGGGCTTTCTTCTAGCGGTCGTACGTGGTTGTAAACCTTCGGTGTTGATTTCCCAATCCGGTTTCCAAACGGAATCGTTCATCCACACGTAGAATCGTGTTTATCCTTTCTCAAACGTGCACGTGCGTGGACCTTCTCAGACCTGCCGCAACTATCCTGTCTAAGAAAGAGCGCTCCTTCCGGACCTGTCCTTGTCCGCCAGGTGGAATCGTATCGGGTTGCGTATCGGAGTTGCTTCTGCGGCCAGTGAACTTTTCCCGCAATCTTGAAGAATGCCTATCTATCCGCCGGGCAGTTGGAAATTGCACGAAGGCCGTTTTTTTCCTGAACCGATCGGACTAATTCCCGTGGGAATTTTCGCTCTCACCAGCTACCGCAATGTTGCATTCCGGTGGGACTCAGGCCAAATTCGGCATCCACGCAGTGTCACTTCTGTTCAGTTTATGCGCAATCCTGTGGCTGATGTGCCGTTTCTCTTTTCTTCCGTTCGTTTGCCAGTGACAACAGTTGACAGTATGACGTTTTGACGTCAGTGCGGTGTAGCTGTTGCTTAACGCCTTTTCGTTTCGTCGCAGTTGATAGGGATGTGCATATTGTATCTTCATTCGATATTATTTTTATTCTTTCACTTACATCTAATTGAGCTATGTGCATGAGCAGAACTTTATCATTATGGTCAAACAAATCTAAACGTAACATGGATTGAAGCAAGGAAACGCACTTTCGAATTTATTATTTAACATTGCACTAGAGGGTGCTATTAGGAGCAGTGCTGGGAATGGTAATAGTAGTAGGCTTGAATTTTCGCGAAAATCACGTGGCTCTCCCAGTACAGTAGTTCAAAAACGTGAATCTCATCAAGTAGCCTTTGTTGGGTGCACGAATTTTCTCAATCATGAGTGTCATTGAAGGCTCTAACTGCGGGAAATGCAGCCGGAAATAGAACATTTTTCTACAGTAATTTTGGGTTGCCCTTAGCAACGGGTGTTTTGCAATTTTCAAGGCATTTGCCTACATCAGCGATGGGCGTGAGTTTCACTGGCTTCGCTGACTGTGATTGGCTTTGTTTGGCTACTGTAGAGTGAGTTTCAGATTTTTTCCCAACCCTGATTAGGAGATCTAGCGTGCAGAGAAACAGTACTATCATTATACGATCGCATATGCTCCTTGGCTTTGCGGACGATATGGACTTATTGGAATCGATCGCAGGTCAGTGGAGGAAGCCTTCGTGCCTCTAAAGAGGGAAACATCGAGGACAGGCCCGACCATTAATTGTAGATAGAGATAGAGGTAGGCCTAGTGTTGTTGGTGCTGAGGTAGTGCTTGATGGAGATGTGCTTGAAGTTGTTGAAGAGTTTGTTCATCTCGGAACACTTGTGGTAGAGGTATCAGCGAGTCAGCAGCAAGTTATCCTTAAGGATGGTATCGGAGCTAAAGATAAGGTGACCATATTGTCGTAATGTTTTTCCATTTTCGTCGCGAACAACTCCAAAATCGCCGGTTAAACGGGAATACAACGTGGCACTCCGAAGCCAATTCTTTCTAACAAAATAACGCGTCCAACTGTTATAACGTTCGTCAACAGAATGGAGAACCCTTATCGTCACCGCGACGCCAAACCATCCTAAGATCAGTCAGAAGCCGCTTCGGGTCGGTTCGCTTCGTTGCTTCTCCCGAGAGACCGCTCATCGCACGACTTTTTACGGGTTATTTTTCTCGAAGCCAAACGTCCCGAAATATCCTCCCCATCTCTTTCGCCTTCAACCTTTTCATTTGTCGAACCGAACCCTTAGTCCGGCCTCGACCCATCGTTCGTTTTCCCTTCCGAAGCTTTCATCCAGCGCAGCCTAGTCGTCCGTTCTCGGCTCGAGTAAAACCCTCTCTCACTCGGCCAAACACGCTCTCTGCAAATTCGAGAAGGACGCTTAATTTTGCACAACCAGACTTCTCCCGTTTGTAATTTCCCCATTCCTAAAGCCTTTTTCTTTCTTCCGGGCAAATTATGATGATTTGGATTTCAAACACGCTACGAACTGCTTATTTAAGTTTGCATTATTTTTTATTTTATATTATATATTCTATGGTCATTTTATCTACTACACATATCAGTATCAGCTCGTCTGCTTAAACAACTAGATAACTCGAATTTTCAATTTTTAGAGTTCAATTTGTCGAAAGAATTAGATCTCCCAGATATTCACAGATCATATGCGTGTGATTCAAAGTAAACAAGTCAAATATTACGTTTGAATCATTTTATCTGTGATTATCCATCACCTTGTGAAACGGTCAAACTTTCAATGTTGACTAGTTCGAAGTTTGGATTTCCGAGTTATCTAGTTGTAGCATCAAGGGGGTGAGCTGATAGGCACAGTCTAGCAAATGAAACAACAACAGAACTGGAATAAAGGAGTAACGTGCCCCATCTATAAAATGACGGCAAATTGAATCGTGAGAACTTTCAGGCAATCGCCATTTCAAACGCAACCTACAAAGTGTTATTCTAGATCATTTCCCGTCGTCTCGTTTAAATCTTGCCGGGGACTTCTACAAGGTGATAATCTTTCGTGCCTATTGTTCATTATGCATTGGAAGGCGCTATGTAAAGCTATCTTCAACAGCAAAGGAACGATTTTCAACAGATCCAGTCAATTTGTTTGCTTCACGGATGATGAATGTCCATTGTCGGATGAATATTTGAAAGGGGCATAGCTTGAAACGCGAGGAAGCAAAAGTCGGACTAGAGTTGAATGCCTCCAAAACAAGGTACATGCTAATAAGTGGAGCCGAGCGCGACAGGCTTCGCCTAGGCAGTAGTGTGACGATAGACAGGCAGCGTCCAAAACACTTTGCATCTCCATCAGTAAGTGCCGTGGATATGAGCGAACAGTATCGACACTAAACATATTGCGAATCTTTACTTAAATCCGCAAACTGTCGAACAAGTTGTGCGCCGGTGGCCCATGCGCCGAGTTGTGCGCCAGCCAAAAAGTAAATAAAGAATTGTCAAAATATCTCGCCGATGAAGTGAATCACTTTTAGGGTTCGAGTCCTAAATTGGAGAGCGATCATAATTGTTTTATCGATACAAAACATACGGAATAAAATTGCTCGTACCTTCTTGAGTTCAAGTTGCAAGCGATTCAAATCGTTTTGACCGACCCACAACTCGGCGCATAATTGATCGGCGGGCAACTTATTTGCTGGTCTGCGGTTTTGCGAAAAGATTCGCAAAGTGCCCAACTAGTACCAGACCATGGCGCGTAACACTCGAAATAAAGAGGAAGTGATCGAAATGCTAAAAATTCTCGAGAAGCTCAATAAGAATCTCTCTCCGTTGTTCGTAGGCACGCCGAGAAGTGTTGAATTACACATCTAAGATAACTGAAGTTATGAAAGAGAATGCGGGGTCGATTTCAGGTTGACCGGCGGCGCTGCCGTTCTGTGGCGTTGTTGGTTAACGTGCACTGTCTAGCATACTGGGGAGTCGTGAGATAGAAGCTCACCAGAATGATTACATTATTTTTCATAATGTTGCCTCTCAATTTGTCAAAATTGACATTTGTGTTTATGAATAACAAGATTTTCTTACGAATCAATGTTATTTTGTTATACTGAACAACACACAACAAGAAAGAAATCTGGATCCTGAAAAGAAACAAAAATCAATAAGTTAAGCACAATTGAGCTACTTTGTAGCCAACTCACCCAGGCTGTCAGTCGATCTCCCCTCCGTCACGATACGATACGATTTTTTGGAGGAGAGAAACAGCCTCCTACATAAGGCATATCGTCTTGAATCAGGGATGCTGCCAGGATCAACCTTTTTCTGAATCCTCACCGCTGCTACCGGTCGCTCATCGGTCCAATAACTGGTGGGTGGTCTTTTCCCGCACCCGTCATAGCCTCTTTCGCTGGGCACATCTTCATAGGAGGAACGGAATCCTAGCGACCAACGCCCACGAGTCCATCACTGGTACTGACCAGTCCTCGGCGGTTTTGGACAGACCCAGAGTTTGCCCGAAATTGGTGGAAACAAGAGAGAAAGAAGAAGCGTGCAAACGTTAAACGTTAAAAAATACGTTGTAGTGGTTTCTTTTTTTATTCAATTCCAATTTTAGCTTGTAGTATTGTTCCTTTCGTTTTACCTGTTTGTTTGAATGGGTTAACTGTAAAGTAATTAGTATCGTGAAATCTGTGAAAATCTTCAATGTAATCTGCCTAGGCTAGCCCATCTGGCCAGTTTTTTTGCCTTTTTAAAGTGGCGAACTCGCCAAGGGCGAAAAGTCACTCAAATAAAGATAAATAAATAATAATAATGTTATTTTGTTCTGTTCAAATGCTACTAAATCAATTGAAAAAAAAAAACTAAATTGCTACTAAATTCTAATTGAAATTGAAAATATTTTTTATAATAATTTAATAAGAACCCAACAATGTTTACTCATCTTGTCCCGCTAACCCCTACAAATTGCCATAAAGCAACGTTATATTTAATTTTGCAAACATTCTGCATTACAGGCCCCTTGTAACTTGGCCGCCATCATGGTAACGTTCGAAGCCCCTGGTTCGTTCCTCATTACCATGGATAATGCGAGCAAGTCATCCGTTACCATTGGATCATCTCCGCAACAGCACTTCCAGAGAAATCTAAACTATCACAAAGAAAAATTTACCGAAAAGTTCGATTCCATCTTTAATCTTGAAGCCAAGGGTTTCACGGCCGGTGAAGTGACCTTTGCCAAATCGATTTTGAGCAACTTGGTTGGAGGTATAGGTTATTTCTACGGTTCTTCCAAGGTACAAAGCGAGTACAACGAAAACCCTATAAACTATTGGAAGGCTCCACTATACACGGCAGTCCCTTCAAGATCCTTCTTTCCCAGAGGTTTCTTGTGGGACGAAGGATTTCACTCTCTATTGGTGTCAACTTGGGACGTTGATATAGCTTTAGACATAATGATGCACTGGTTTGATCTTATAAACATTGACGGATGGATTCCGCGGGAACAAATTTTGGGTAGCGAAGCATTAGCAAAGGTGCCAGCAGAATTCGTTGTTCAGCGTAGCTCGAATGCAAACCCTCCCACGTTTTTCCTCACGCTTAGATATTTACTGAACAACTATGAAGAACAGCTAAGAGCCCCGAAGCGCCAAGAAAACCTCAAGAAGATGTTTCCCCGACTGCAGGCATGGTTTTCTTGGTTCAATAAAACGCAAAAGGGCGAAGTGGCTGGAAGCTATCGCTGGAGGGGAAGATCGATCACCCCAGAAGAGATCAATCCCAAGACATTAACCTCAGGTTTAGACGATTATCCCAGAGCGTCACATCCAGACAATCTAGAGAGACACGTAGATTTGTTGTGCTGGATGCAGTTAGCATCGCATGTAATGAGTGATTTAGCCAAATTCTTAGGTAGGGATGATACAAAATATTTTGAAACTTACAAATACTTGTCTAATGTCGAGCGTTTGAACGCGCTTCACTTATCGCCAAGAACGAACACGTATGCTGACTACGGTCTGCACACCGACAAAGTAAGGCTAACACTAATAGAACGCGAAACTGGAAGCAAGTGGTTGCGTGACGTTATACAGAATCCCAAGTACCAGTTAGTAGACAACGTTTTTGGATATATCAGTCTATTCCCGTTTTTACTGAAATTGCTGCCAACTGATTCCATGCCCCTCAAAACAACTTTAGATAATCTGAGAGATCCGGAGGTTTTGTGGACTGATTTTGGGGTGAGGTCTTTGTCAAAGAAATCAACTCTTTACATGGAACGCAATACTGAACATGATCCACCGTATTGGAGAGGCCAGATCTGGATAAATATTAACTACCTGGTATTAAGTGCGCTCAATCATTATAGGAATAAGACTGGGCCTCACAAGGCATTAGCGCAGGAAATATATAGTGAGTTGAGGAAAAATATTATCACTAATATGTATAGGCAGTACCAAAGAACTGGATATGTCTGGGAAAACTATAGAGACGATACGGGAGAGGGTAAGGGTTGTTATCCCTTTACGGGGTGGAGTGCACTCGTTGTGATGATTATGGCTGAAATATATTAGCAATGCTGTTGAAATCCATTGTGTTATTCATTATCCGAATTCCTATTTTTCTTCTCTGACGTTACCCCCAGCTAAGGCCTCCTGGGGTAATATGCACTGCCGGGGCAAAACGCACCTCGTCAATTTCTCTGAAATTAACTAGTTTTGAGTGAAAAACACTAGGCGGATTGATGAAACATTGCAAATTGTTGACACCTAGAGGATTTGATACATTTTGAAAAACTTAACAGGGAGATAGGACAATAAATTTGAAAAGCACGATTCTGATGTAACTTTCCCGATCATTTCACTTGTTGTTTTGAAAGTGATGAGTTGAACATTTTTACAACCCTTAACCATAAAACAGTTGATTAGAGACAGGGTTAGTTGTTGATGAGATTATTATTTATTTAGTTGGTGTTACATAAATTCATTTGATAAAATCTCGTTAACGATGTTACGCCATTTTACTCGGTTCATGGCTGTGTCCCTCCAACTTCGATTTTGGCCCCCGCTCTCCAGATCTTGTTGCACCTGATCAAGACACCTCGCTCGCTGAGCTCTCCGCCTTCTTGAGCCAACCGGATTCAACGCGAACACCATCTTTGCAGGATTGTTGTCCGGTAGTCTTGCAACATGCCCTGACCAGCGCACCATTCCGGCTTTCGCAACCTTCTGGATACTGGGTTCTCCGTAGAGCCTAGCGAGCTCGTGGTTCATTCTCCGCCGCCACACACCGTTCTCCTGCACTCCGCCAAAGATGGTCCTAAGCACCCTTTGTTCGAACACTCCAAGTGCTTGCAGGTTCTCTTCCAGCATGATCCATGCTTCATGTCCATAGAGGACCACCGGTCTTATTAACGTTTTGTACATGGTATATTTGGTGCGAGGGTAAATCTTTCTCGACCGTAGCTTCTTCTCGAGCCCATAGTAGGCACGACTTCCACTGATGATGCGCCTGTGTATTTCACAGCTAACGTTATTGTCAGCCGTCAGCAAGGATCCAAGATAGACGAACTCATCAACCACCTCAAAAGTATCCCCGTCTATCGTCACACTGCTTCCTGGGCGGGCCCTGTCGCGCTCGGTTCCGCCTATCAGCATGTACTTTGTTTTCGACACATTCACCACCAGGCCGACTTTTGTCGCTTCACGTTTCAGGCGGGTGTACATGTCTGGCACCGTTCCAAATGTTCTGCCGACAATACCCATATCATCCACGAAGCAAACAAATTGGCTATATTTTGTGAAAATCGTACCTCGGTTATTGAACCCGGCTCTCCGCATAACACCTTCTAGCGCGATGTTGAACAGCAGGCACGAAAGTCCATCACCCTGTCAAAGTCCCCGGCGGGATTCGAACGAACTGGAATGTTCGCCCGTAATCTTCACGCTATTCTGCACACCGTCCATCGTTGCTCTTATTAGTCTTGTGAGCTTCCCGGGAAAGCTGCACTCGTCCATGATTTGCCATAGCTCTTCGCGGTCGATGGTATCATAATCTGGGATAGCACTTTGTAGGCGGCATTCAGGTTAGTGATCGCACGATAGTTTTCACATTCCAGTTTGTCGTCCTTCTTGTAGATGGGGCATATGACCCCTTGTTTCTACTCCTCCGGCAGCTGTTCCGTTTCCCAGATTCTGACTATCAGCCGGTGCAGACAGGCGGTCAACCTCTCCGGACACATTTTGATGAGCTCAGCTCCATCCTTACTAGAGGTCTTGTTATTCTTGAGTTGGTTGATGGCATCTCAACTTCCCTCAATGTGGTTTCCTTCATCCGCCGTGCTGACGTATTCGCTTCTTCAGCTGTCGTGACCCTCTGCGCCTGTGTTCTCCGTGCCATTCAGGTGTTTATCGTAGTGCTAATTCCACCTTTCAATCACCTCACGTCCGTCCGTCAAGATGCTTCCGTCCTTATCCCTACATATTTTGGCTCGCGGCACGAAGCCTTTTCGGGATGCGTTAAGCTTCTTGTAGAACTTTCGCGTTTTTTGTGAACGATGCAGCTGCTCTATTTTTTCACATTCCGCTTCTTTCAGGCGGCGCTTTTTGTCACGGAATAGGCGGGTTTGCTGCTTTCGTTTCCTCTTATATTTTTTTTATTTTGAACGTTTCAACATTCTTTCTTTATTCTTTCTTTATTTAGAGCAGGGAAAAGCCCGTTTAGTTGAGCACCTCAGCTCTATCTCAAATAGGCGCAAAACCTCCTCATCTTTTAGTACCAACAGAAAAACATACAATCCAAATGATACAATTTAACTTAATACTATACACCTATTTTCTTAATAATAACATAAAAACGATTTAATTTGCTAACCTTAAAAAGAGGTCAACAAGAATTTTGATGAGACTCTGAAATAATCTGAGAGAATTTCGTTCGGAGCGTAGTACGGGGGATATGAAAATCGAATTCATGTGAGCAACGATTGAAGGAACGACACATAGCGGAAAACGGTTCGTTATATCCGTAATTAGTACGAGCACCATGGAGAAATACGAAAGTACTAGAACGAAGAGGACGATGAGGTACGTTGAAATTAAGAAGCGACAGCAAATGTGGACAATCAATTTTCAATTGCAAAAGATCTGATACAAACAAAGATTTTGAAATTTCACGGTGGACGCTTAACAACTCCAAACCAATCAGTTTACAACGGTCTTCGTAAATGGGTAAGTTAGTTGGGTTGTTCCATGGCAGATGGCGCAAGGCAAAGCGTACAAATCTGCGCTGAATTGCCTCTATGCGAGAAATACTGTTTTGATAATAGGGCGCCCAGACTACTGACGAGTATTCTAATATTGACCTCACTAGCGAACAAAACAAAGACTTTAAACATTGAATGTTTTTAAACTGCTTTGCAACACGAAATATGAAACCGAGTGTTTTAGATGCTTTGGAGGCTACGAAAGCAATGTGTTCTTTAAAGGACAACTTAGAGTCCAATAACACACCCAGATCTTTAATTACCGATTCTCTCCTAAGGACAGTATTTCCAACCTTGTAGTCAAAATTAAACGTAGAGCGTTTGCGGGAAAAAAGATATTACTGAGCATTTGCCTGCATTTAGCTCCATGCGGTTCGTTTTACACCAAACTGTAAACGCGTCAAGCTGGGATTGAAGGAAACAAGCGTTGTTGACATCGTCGACGATACAATACAGCTTAAAATCATCGGCAAATTAAAGCTTGAACGACTTTAGCAGCGAATGCACATCATTGAGGTACACTAAAAAAATCAATGGCCCTAAATGACTGCCTTGTGGCACTCCAGAGGTAACAAGAAAGTATGGCGAAGTGCAATCTCCAATTTTGATGGCCATTTTCCTACCACTCAAGTAGGATTTCAGCCAATCAATAAAAGATCCGGAGAAACCGAGACGACTAAACTTGGCAACAATTATCTGATGATTGATTTCAAAAGCTGCTGAGAAATCCGTATAGATGGAATCTACTTGATGACCTTTTTGTAGTTTTTTGCAATGAATGATGTATACGCTACTAAGTTGGTATTCGTTGAACGCTTCGGCATGAAACCGTGTTGGTGTTCCGATATGAAATGAAGGCAATTGTGCAGCAAAAAGTTGTGAACCACTTTTTCGAACAACTTAGACACAGCGCAAAGAGCAGATATACCACGATAATTTTTGACATCACGTTTGTTGCCTTTTTTGAACACCGGAAAGACGAACGATTTTTTCCAACATTCCGGGAATGATCCTGCTTGTAGAGATAGGTTGAACAGTTGTGATAGGGGCACGGATAGAATACTTGAGCAATTCTTCAAAACTATTGCAGGAATACCATCCGGACCACAGCTAGTTGACGCCTTCAAAGCAGAGCAATTCTTGCAGACAAATATTGCTCCACGTTTTGTCGTGTTCATTGCTGCAGCGTTGTAGCCCGCGCTGCATCCTTCTCCTCCAAAGCCTGCCTGCATTCTTTGTCGAACCAATCGTTACATGTCCTCCTTTCCACGTACCCGACGATGTTCTCGGCTGCGTTGTTGATGGCTATTTTTATGTTGCTTCAGCAGTCCTCAAGAGGGGCTTCGTCAAGCTCGCCCTCTTCCGGCAACGCTACCTCGAGTTGCTGCGCTGCCCATAACTCCATAACAGTCACATTCGACATTTTTGACAATTTCGAGTTAATACCGGGGAGAGTCATCAAATGACAAATACTTTCGATCAACTTACTGAAATATGTGAAATTGTTCTAGAAAATTTGAAAAAAAAATACCAAGTTATTTTGTCACATTGGCAATTGTAACCGCATAACAGTCACATTGAGATTATACATGAGCCTCATAATGCAGTAGCAACGAAATTTATATCAGAATTATTTTCTGACTGTCCACCCAATATGCGATATGAGTTGTACAAAATTTCAGCCTCATATAAGCACTTTTGAATTCTTAGTGATTTTTTGAAATTTTAGTTTCCTCCCATACTGCAATAAAATGCAAACTTGGTATTCCATTTACTCAATGCCTACTTTTGTCGAATGTTACAAATATGCAGTTATGGGCAGTGCGCATATGCGAAGGCGACATTTGGTTGGGCCAGTCGCGCTAGGTTATACCGAGACGGGCGTCGATACCGTACATTGTTGATGACGGATAGTTTTTGGGCGCAGTTTAACCATCACTAGATGGTGATCAGAATCAATGTTTGCGCCACGATAGGTTCTGACGTCGGTTATATCGGAAAAGTGCCGTCCATCGATCAAAACGTGGTCGATTTGTGATTCCGTCTGTTGTGGTGATCTCCAGGTGTATCATACGGGTGCCTATGCTGGAAGTAGGTGCTGCGATTGGCCATATTCTTGGAGGCAGCAAAATATATCAGTCGTAGGCCGTTCTCGTTCGTCAGCCGGTGAGCGCTAAACTTTCCAATCGTCGGCCTGAACTCCTCCTCCTGGCCAACCTGAGCGTCCAAATCTCCTATGATGATCTTGACGTCGTGGCTTGGGTAGCGATCGTATTCGCGTTCGAGCTGCGCGTAAAATGCGTCATTGTCATCATCAGTGCTTCCAGAGTGAGGGCTATGCACGTTCATGATGCTGAAGTTGAAGATCCGGCCTTTGAACCTCAACTTGCACATTCTTTCGTTGATCGGTTATCACCCGAACACGAGCCTTTGCATATCACCCATCACTATGAAAGTTGTTCCCAGCTCACGTGTGTTGACGCAGCTCTAGTAGATGGTATGATTACCTCTAAACGTTCGCACCATCGAACCTGTCCAGCACACCTCCTGCAGCGCTTCGATGTCGAAACCGCGAATCTTCAGTACATCGGAGAGTATGCGTGTGCTTCCGATGAAGTTGAGAGATTTGCAGTTCTACGTACCGAGTTTCCAATCGCTAGTCCATTTTCGTCGCTGTGGTCTTTGTCGATTGTTCTGGTCCGTATTCTTGCATGGCCTGACACCAACCCCCTAAATGTTCGGAGGGCCATAGATGTTGATGAGATGATTTGGCGAAATTACACAACGATTGAGGGGCCCAAATAGCCGTAGCGGTAAACGCGCAGCTATTCAGCAAGACCAAGCTGAGGGTCGTGGGTTCGAATCCCACAGGTCGAGGATCTTTCCGGGTTGGAAATTTTCTCGACTTCCCAGGGCATAGAGTATCTTCGTACCTGCCACACGATATACGCATGCAAAAATGGTCATTGGCATAGTAAGCTCTCAGTTAATAACTGTGGAAGTGCTCATAAGAACACTAAGCTGAGAAGCAGGCTCTGTCCCAGTGGGGACGTAACGCCAGAAAAGAAGAAGAAGACACAACGATTTCTGTTTTCCATAAAATTTTCTGTTGAGCGCCTGGATGGGGCACCATGCACTCCATTGATAGGGGCAGAACGATCCATTCCAAAATAAACTACAATCATAAAAGTTAGGTCATTTGAAATCTTTACTAACGTATTCATGCACTTTTGTATCATCTAGTAGACGAAAATCATCCAAAACTCGTGTTTTTTACGATAAATTAAATTATGGTTAAAACACGATAATGGTTTTAACCGTGGTGCATAATTCCCTATTGTAATTCAAGCAAAATAAGTGTTTGATAAAAGTTAAATTTTTCAACAATCTAGTGTAATTATGGTGAAAATTCGGTGAACCCAAACCAACTAGATTCGTGTATTAAAACACTACATACATGTTGTTTAGTGTTCATTTCGGCACATCTTCCTTAAGTGGTGCATATTACGCCAGACCCCCCTACAGCTTAACTGTTACCGATTAGACTTCACAGAGACAGATTGATCTTCGGGCCGTGGGGACACTGGAGAGAAATCGCAGTAGGTAGCGCGCGCGAACGGATGTGTTGAAAATTGATCCGTCACGTTTTTATCGTCTCCGCAAATTATTAGATTCGGCTGGTGCAGGTTATGAAAAAAGTGTCTATAGCAGAAATAAGTCGGTTTATTCTGCACGGGTTCTGCAGGAACTGCTGGCAGAACGCGTGCAGAAATCGTTAAACCCCAAGGTGAAGATGCTTCGAAGCCAAACCTCAGATTTTTGGGAGCAAAGATTTAGTTAGTCGGACAGTGGATCGGACTAGAGACGTTCCGATACTTCCGATATATCGGAATATCGATATTTTGCTTTTGATATTCGATATTTTGGTATCGATATTTCATATTCAATATATCGGTGATATCGATATTTCCTTCCGATATATCGTGGATAACAATTATAGGGTTTTCTCGAAATACAATTAAATTTTAAATAATTTAAAGCAGTTCGCTTACCAATTATTGTTATATAAATGATACATTAAAGGTTGTCCATGCAGAACGTGGTCATTTTTTCGAATTTCCAGACCTCCCATCTCCTTTTGTGGTCTTTTGTCCCCGTAACTTTCTATGAATCGTGTTTTTTTAACAGAACTATTCTTCGTTCTGGCGTTTCGTCTCCACTGAGACAGAGCCTGCTTCTCAGCGTATTGTTCTTATGAGCACTTTCAAATTTGTTAACTGAGAGTTTTCTTTGCCAATTGACCATTTTGCATGTGTATATCATGTGTCCGGTGCGATACTCTATGCCCTGGGAAGTCGAGAAAATTTCCAACCCGAAAGCATCCTCGACCGGCTTGATTCGAACCCACGACCCACAGCTTGGTCTTGCTGGCTAGCTACGTGTTTAAAAAAGGGACGAATGACCTTCGGGTTGAAGTCCCTCTCAAACAAAAAAATACGACCCCAAATAAGACATTTATGTCACTATCGATCAAGATAACGGTAATATTGAGGGTTGTAAGAATTGTTTGCGAATCGTAGGAAACTAACTAAAACTAAACTAGATAACTGAGCGGTATATGAATTTTGCACCCTTCAAAAATATCATATGATATTGCGATATATCGATAATTTGAATCAATATATCGGTGGTATCGATACTTTGATTCGATAATCGTATCGAATCAAATATCGATACGTCGCAGTATCGGAACGTCCCTAGATCGGACTGAGGGCTTGATCGATTGGGTACTTGCTGGTGGTAACCGATGGTTAAAATTTTTAGCTTGAACTGCTTTTTGGATCTCTAGATTTGTGCTCTTGAAAGTTTAAGTTTTGGATTCGTTTCATACTCATTAGAAAAGCCGTGTTTTTGCGTCGACGCCGAAGTTTTTTGTCGTTTTAATTTGCGTTCTGAGTACAATCGAGAGTTTTCGCGTCGCCGAAGTGAAATCTTGCTTTTGTGAAATGAACATGCTAATGGATCATTAAAATAACCAAAACGGCCGCTATGGAAAGCATATATAGCGCCACCGTAGTCTTGTGTGTTTGACAGAACAGCAATGCTGTCACAATGTTAAATCCCATATACAGTGGCGCCTTTGTTTTGATGCGGTGAGCACTGACAAAAACTACCTTCAATGATCCATTATAGTAGCTTCCAGCTGCTTAATCAAGGATGGAAGATCAATATGGTGAACTCGTTTCATACTTTAATTTCAAATGTACACCATATTAAGAAACGTATTTTTATCATGACAACGGTGGGAATTTTACTTGAATAAATTTATTTAACAAAATATTAACATATCGTCATTGAAAGTGTCGACATAGGCTATTGTACATTAACATTGAAAACCCCATAACTCTCCTTTTACCTGATTTTTATCATTATGAAAAATGACCTTTGATTTGTTCGACGCTAATTGTGTCGACTTACTATATGTTCACGTTGTCTCTAGAGTACTGATAGGTGTTTTTTGAACTGAGGTTGCATGAATCGAATCACATACCAAGCTGAATTCTGATCATGCAGCTATGATCTCTCCCCACTAACAAAACTCCTTCCCGTAACAACCATGGAGATGCAGAGGTGATCTTGGTCGCTAGTAACAACACAAACATTCCTTGCCTTCCCCGATGACCGCAAGGACGTTACCGATGCCGTTTTTGGCTTTTTAATGTTTGGAGTTTCTGAAGATGGAAAGTTACTTCCAAGCTACATCTCTTGCTTCCTTAAGCAACTTCGATTATTTTGGTCAATCACGGAGTAGCAACTACGAATTGTACGATCATCAATATACTAGGGATACTGAATGAATTTATGGAAAAGTCCCAGAAATAAAAATTAGGAAAATTTACAATGCACTTTCTGTAAGAATCTCTGCGAGAATTCTTGCACAAAGCGGTACGATAAACCCTAGTCAATGAGAAACTTATATATCGATGATCACCATCTCCAATGGACTATGGAATCCCAATCACTACCCCTAGGGACAGGTGAACCGCCAAAGGTCGGTATCGCCTGGCACGGTTCCAAATCGTTACGGCTAATCGTAAAATTAAAAAAAAATCGATTTTCGTGGTGGGTTTCAGCGATCCAACACGCCATACGCTAACCGTTCACCAAACACGCAGCGTTCCACCAGCTATCTGCCTATAGCATCCTGTAAAAAATCTGCACTGATATGGCAAATGAAATGTTATATGTTGTTAACAAAATGTCGATAATAGATATCAAAAATGAATGTATTGTTTGGAATAATACTAATAAATAAATTTAAAAAAAGACACATCTAGTATCAAGTAAGTACAAAAAGTAAGCGGCGTTACATACCTCCTCTTGAAACACCTCAACGATCTTCATTAAAAAGCTTTCATTTCTCAGTGATTCAAGACCATTTTAACTATTATCACTACTGATCTATCAAAGATATGTGTTGAATCGATGAAAAAGATGATCGTAGAAGTGATTGAATAAAAAAAAACTTACTGAAAACTGTTCACTTTTAAAATTGCAACCGATCCTAATCGCATCGCGTCATCAGTAATTCCTTTGAGCATCCCAGAGGTACATAAGTAATTCACTTTTCAAATTTATCAACCATTTGCGTGGTCAATTCAGCTTTCGGCATCTGAATCACCAGCGACGTAAGGACGTAGGAACGTTCTCTCCTGATAGCAAGTCAACAACGAGGCCTAATCTATAAACTGCGGATTTGCAGTAGATAAAAGGATTCTTGTCAAAATGTAGAAAAGATAAAATTTTGCATTGATTTAGTTCGTTGCTGGCGGTTTGGTGGCAAAGACGTTAAAATGTCTGGTTTAGGGCGGCAACTAGGAGCGGTACTTAGTGGTAAGTTTGTATATTATTAGTGTGATATAGTTTTGGAAATAGTTATGACTATTGAAGTGGTGTTGTTCCTTATGATTGATCATAATTCAAATACGCGTTCTAGCGACCGTTTGAAAATGCTGGTTTAATCCCTCTTACTTATTTTTTTTACGTAGGACTAGAAAAATTTGTGGCAGGTCGTCACGTTTTCCATTTTTTAACTCTTATTTGCGTAATTAAAATACAAAACACAAACTGTTTCTAAATCTTTATCAGACTAAAAGATTTTCAATTTGGAACGAAAATCTATGCTTGAATGTCTGCTGATGAAGGTTAGTACTCACTTAGAGCAAACAAGTTTACTGCAGAGCTTTTGCTATCGGTTAATCTTTTAAGACCCTAAGATATTAAAAAGAAGTATTAAACAGAGCAGGTTACTATCGCGGTAAAAAAATCAGGAAGATGTTTACACTTCGGCACATTAATATGCACATCATTATGATATCAATAAACATTCTTAAGATAAATCATAGAACATGTGATTCATAAACACATATTTGTAGTATTTTTTTTTTGTACAGTTGTGTTCAGAATAATAGTAGTGACAGCCGATTTTTATACAAAATGCTCAACTTTGACATGCTGTAACTTTATTTCCCAATGAGCAATCGGTATGAAATTTTCGCAGAGAACTACAAATATACTCAATTTAATTTTCACGAAATAATAAATTTTTCACTCTCCGATTAAAAAGTTAAGCACCAGGTGAAATCGCTCCAAATAATAGTAGTTTTTCTCTTGTAAATTTTTGTTCAACAACAATTTTGTGTGGCTTGTTTATACATATATACCGTTTTGACTCATATTCCGAACACTTAAGGCCAACCGTGACTTCAAATGCATCTGATAGGCATATATTAGCTGATATTTGTGAAAATTTCAATTTCTTCGCAAAGTCTAACTGTTAGCTGTTGGGTGTGCCGATAAAATTGTTCATTTTAGCTTGTCTAGTATTGTTTTTACGTAAAAGTATGGAGCACCATTTTGATTCAAATGCCGAACACTAATGAGACAGCTGTCTCATATTCCGAACACCTTGATTCAAATTCCGAACAGCACGAAAATATCGTATCCAAATGAATAATTTCACAAATAAATTTATCTGAGCTAGTTTTACCGGTCTTGAACTAGAGAACCATCACTACTCCAGAGGTATAAAATAGATTGGACTCGGTAAAATTGAATTGCAATTGACTGCCACTTCCTTGTAATCTGATGATATATTTCAGTGAAACATTTCAACCACATCGCCATACAAAAACCGAGTGTTCGGAATATGCGTCTGTTCGGAATTTGAGGCAAAACGGTAGCTTGAGGGAAAATTGTTGAGAAAAATTCGAAAACTTAATATACACCAGATATTTGAATTATTAAAACTACTATTATTTTGAGCGATTTCACCTGGTGCTTAACCTTTTGACCGGTAATGTGAGAATTATAATTAAATTGAGTAGATATAATTAATAAAATTGAGTATATTTGTAGTTAGGGGCCCAGATAGCCGTAGCGGTAAACGCGCAGCTATACAGTATGACCATGCTGAGGGTCGTGCGTTCGAATCCCGCTGGTCGAGGATCTTTTCGTAAAGGAAATTTTCTCGATTCCCAGGGCATAGAGTATCTTCGTACCTGCCACACGATATACACATGCAAAAATGGTCAATCCGCAAAGAAAGCTCTCAGTTAATAACTGTGGAAGTGCTCATAAGAACACTAAGCTGAGCAGCAGGCTTTGTCCCAGTTGGGACGTAATGCCAGAAAGAAGAAGATATTTGTAGTTCTCTGCCAAAATTTCATACCGATTGCTCATAGGTAAACAAAGTTACAGCATGTCAGAGTTGAGCATTTTGTATGAAAATCGGCTTTCACTACTATTATTCTGAACACAACTGTATGCGCAGCTTTCTGTTTCATTTAAAACATAAAAAAAATCTTTATTTTTTTCAACAGGAATTTTGCTAGTCTTCTGTGGTGGAATTCATATAGGATGGAGTATTTTCCATTTGTACATGGGTGGCAACAAATGGGCGGTCGGCATCACCATCGATGAATACAGATTCGCTATATTATCGTTCTTCACCGGAGTAGGATTTATTCTTATCATAATGACCTTTTCGAAAGAGTGGCTTTCTACGCGAATATGGCTGGTAAGTAAAAAAGATAAGCTGGTGGAAAATATAATAAATTGCATTTATGACTTGGGGGGTCTTTGGTGATAGCGTAATTACAAATGCTATTTAGACTAACATATGTATTTCATATAAATCAGCGCAACCCACATATACGACAAAAAATGTGTAATGACCCAAAAGCCTGATCGGAGTTACTTATTTTCAGATTCCATGATAACGATTATGAATAATGTTACGCGTCGCTTTCATGGGCTTAAATATCTTCATGCATGAAAATGTGTTATCACATCACAAATTCGAGATTAGTACATTTTGTGAACACGACAATTTCACTATAACACTCATTATGCAAAATAGGGTAGGATTATAATCTATCAGAGCCCTACCCGGGTACCATTATGACCGGTACGCTGATCATAAGTACTGTGCAAAATGATAGGACAAGAAACGGTCAAGGAATGATTCCGCTACCGAAATTACTTCACTGAGGAAACGAAACGTATGAGGTACATAAGATTTTCTTTTGGAATAACGACATAAGAAGTATTTTGTTTTTCATTCGAGAATCTTATAAAATTCCATTGCAGACTTATGAAACAATACTCATTACATAGACAGATATAATTTCATAAGAAACTCGTTTTGGTTATCATACGCATTGATCATTGGCTTTCATAAGATAATCTAATGGAGTACGATTTTCTTAACAATTTCATACGAAAATCTTATGAATTACGTGGAGCGATGGTAATAACATAATATTCACGATAGAGATTCATAAGCGCGCTTATGACAATTATTATTAACACTTGTGAAAAACAGTCGACTATCGAAAAATACGTAAGAATTTCATACGAATTTCTTATGGAATAAAGACATAAGAAGCATCTAATGAGACTCATAAGAAAAACTTGTGAACTTCCATCGATCATTACGTTCATAATATAAATGGGTATAATATCATAAGATACTCTTATGAAGGATCATAGATATCAATTATGGAATTCTTTTCGACCATTATGTATTTAGAGAATCGCTCTTTGAATTTAGGAAAATAAAGATATTCATAAGATCTCTAATGATAACGACAAGAATTTCTTGTGAATATCGGACGTTTTGTATTTCATAAGACTCTTATGAAAGAGAGAAAACCAGTCGAGAAATCAATTCACAAGCGTTCTCTTATGAAATTCGTACGCAATTTCTGGCTCAGTGTTGAGCTGTACGCTGCTGAGAAGTAGAGCTGATTTCATAACATCGATACGCCTGCTGTACAAATCAAATGGAGCTGTCACTTTTCCGTACGGAAAAATGTGCCGCTCAATTATTCCGCAAGTAAAAGCGACATTTCGCCCATACTGGATCAGCTGTCAAAATTACTTCGGTAAAAAGGAGAAATTTTACTTGAGCGCTTTACGTTTCAGGTGCATACTACGTCTAAAAGAGAATCACAAAGATAGTAGGTTTTACCGTTAGAGGGACTATGTACCTTAAATGAAAAGTAATTGCCTATCTATGCGTGGGAAATTTATTTTTAGAAATGGTTCTTTGATCGTAGTTCGGAGTTGGGAAGAAACGTCATTTCAAATTGTGCTCTCTATATAAAATTTATTGATTATTTCTGACATTGATATAACTGATATTGTTTGACAAAATAATAAAGTAATATTAAAATTTTCCATTTTAAGAACAATCAGTAGTATGGTAGTAATCAGCATCAAATAACATGTTTTTCTTTCAACAATCATCTTAGGTACCACGACAATAATGTTTGTCAATCCAACATTATTTTTTGTTGGAGTGATAGATTGATTCTTTTGTTTATTTTTAATTTTTCATTATAATGAGACAATGGCTGTTGTTACGTTTGTTTATATATTGTGTTTAATAATAGCTTTTTGAGGTGCGTAACTTTGAAGGTTCCGGGTTAAATTATTATTTCACCGATCGAGGTGAAATTTTTTTCAGTCGTTATGGGATACAAATGAAACCTAAAAATTGACTGGAAGTAGAAGTAGAGAATTTATATTTTTCATATAATCGTGTTCCACGCTTATAGTTATAAGAACGATACAATAATGTGGCTTATTCTAAGTCGAAAGTTGAACCACTATGACTATTATGTTTTGGAAATACTGCAGCAATCAATACTATCAAGAAGAAAAATTGGGCATTATCTAACCAAACTTTGTTTTTTTTGCGAAGGCTTTTTTTTGCTTTCTTTTATTTACTACAAGAAAAATAGGGGTAGCGTTTGTACTTGATTAGATAAGATATGGAAATAAATCGATTAGTGCATTTACATCCATATGATTCTAAACGCACAATAGCGCTATAGCGTCTCGTGCCAAAGTAAAATGAGATGTTCAAGACTTATTTTTCAATGCTCATTTTTTTTTCAAATTGCATCACATTTTTTCAAAACTATTAATTTTAAATGAACTATAAACAGAGACATCGTCTACTTACCGTGACATACAATGTGGTGTAATGTGTGGTTTACAGTTGCACTATCCATAAACGCAAATGCTCAGAAACAATGAGCTACACACATGGTTACCAATGGCTTTTGGGGCGAGATCATAAGTTATGCGAGATTTGTTTTAAAAAGGGTGTCCACGAGAAATTTGTATTTCCGGAAAGTATTATAACTTTTTTCCTGTACAGCCAACTCTCTCTAAGTCAATATTCCGCATCTCGATATCGAGTTATAGAACCATACTTGGTTTTCATGGCTACCTCAATGGTCCCTTGGATCGCATTTTTACTAGTTTTGTGTTCTAAAACTCGATAATTACTTCCCTAACTCGATGGTCCCTTCAATAACGAGTTATGCCGAGGGAAATGTTTTGTAATTTTGTTTTCATTCATGAATGAAATTTTCACAACACAAGGAGATCGCAGCACGCCACGCGCGCGAGCAATTGTGTTAAAAATTCAATGTCACGCTTTGTGTTGTCATCCGTATTAATTTAGTTCCGCTGGTGGAATCACAAATAGCCTTATGTGAAATTGGAAAAGGCTGATACGAGTAAAGCTAAGATTCTTTTTTCTTATAATAAGTGAATTTTATAGTGTTTAACATTACCATTGATTGTAGTGTTTTGAACTCTTGTACGCGAAACCAGAAAATCAGTATATCAAAATAAATAGTGTCGGAATATGCGTGCAAGTGTTGTACAGTGAATGCGATAAAAGCGTATGTTTGTTATGAAGAGCATTTTGATTGAAGAAATGCAGATTATACTTCGAATTTTGGTCAGATTGTTCCCTTCTTTATGATTAATTATATTTAAAAGTATTTCGATCCACAACCGATTCTCTTTTTGCACGTGCAAATATAAGGCATTGCTCCTTTTTTTTTTAACTTAATGCAAGACCGTTTGAAAGCAGTGTAAAAAGAGAATCGAGTTGAGTTCCAACGTGTAGAGTTTTGTTTGCTTGTCGCGAATCAGAAGATCAAGATTTTTATCAAATTGTTGTATAACATGAAAGGGACGAAAAAAGTTTTTATCTCTTTTTGGAGAGCGAGCAAAGGCGCTTAAGCCAAGTCTCTAGAACCAGGACATGAGGTAGAAATCCCTGTGTTACATCCCAGGAGAACTGAAGCTTACGACTATGGAGTGTGCATTAACATTAACATTAACTACGCCACTTCCAACGATTACCATGAATAGAAACGGTTGGTACGATTGTCCCCGTTTCTTCATTCTTTGAATTCTAAAGAATTGGCCTAGCCATTTTAATATTTGTATCATATCGTTGATATTCTGCAAATATTAATGCTGACAAGAAAATACCTAGGTATTTCCAGGATGCTTTTCAATATTGGCTGTACAAGCATTTAGAATAGAATAGAATAGAATAGAATAGAATAGAATGAATGAAATTTTTACAACACATCAGACATAACTTGAATTTCAACATATATTTTTGAGATTGTTTTACAATTTGTCAAAAAATTCGCTTAAGTCATACCGTTATGACTTTCAAACTCGTGATTGGAAAAATCGCTCAAAAATATATGTTATAATTCAAGTTAATTCTGGCGTGCTGTGATTGACGAAGAGACTGAATAGAAATAACCTGCGGTGGCATGAGTGTTTCCATTTGATTTGGAACGGTTACAACGTAGAAAAAAATGAAGGTGAGGACCTAGAATTACCTGCAACAACATTGACATAGGAATTTGCCTGGGTATTTCCATTCTAACGATGAACTTGACCTAATTATACAAAGCACTTAACGTGGCAATAGAAGTTTGCCAAGGTTTGAGCCTAAAATAATTGGTAATTATATTCGAAACTTGCTTCATTCTTTTATCCGTATTTCGATATCGAGTTAGAGGATCATAGTAAATGGTTTTCATGGCAACCACGATGGTCCTTTGGATTGGATCGCAGTTGCACTGGTTTTGTGTTCTGTAACTGGATACCTCCCTAACTCGATGGTCCCTTCAATATCGAGTAAGGGAGAGTTAACTGTACTTGAAGAGTAGATTTTGAATTTTGAGCGATTTTTTTCGCTACCTGTTTGTTGATGGTGTTACATTTCTGGAAGCTGATAAGAAGAGTTGTGCTAGGTCATTGAGTACTTACAATAAAGATCTGAAAAAATATATATTTTTCATAAATAAAAAATTATAAACATAAGTTTCATAGAATAGAAACAAAAAATCCGCTTTCAGGTATGGTTGATTTTTAAAAGCATCAATATATTCAATAAAACATATAAAAATCTAAAATTTTTGTTGTTTATCCATAACTATAGATATTTGACATAATTTAATTTTGAATGAAATATTTTTATTTATGCTAAAATCGCATGTGGAGAGAAAAACTATCGATTTTTTAGATTTACCATTTTGTCAAATGTTTTTTAGCAATCCAAATAAAATTTTAAACCAAAATTCTAGTGGAACGCTTTAGATACAATTTACTTGAAATCGTTCATTACTAGTTAAATTTCAAAAAACGCATAAGTAGAGTCTGTGCTAGATAGATAGAATAGATTTTCTCAAACCAAAGATTTCGATGTAAAAATTCATTTATTCAAACAAAATTGTCACAGATAGCATTTATAATGCTCCAAGGAAAAAAATAATAATAATAAAAATGTTTATTTGTTTGAAAAAATATTGTGATTCGCGTTATCAACGTTGTGCCCATACTTTCTGGGACACCCATGCAGAAACACGCCTGCTTCAACTGTGAATATTCCTGAGTGAAAAAGTACGAAATAGCTTTTGACGTGAAAATATTGTTCTATTATATCAAAAATTTACAGATGTGTAATTTTTGCATCTCTATTAAATGCATTTAAAAATAGTGCATTTTTATTTGAAAAACATGAACAATTTTCATTAGAAAAGACTCAGCAATTAATGTTTCGCATGAAAATGATCGTATTTTCAAAATAATAGAATTAGCTAGAAGTACTAAATCAGGACGGATTGTGAAACTATATGCTCAAAAATATTCGTGGAGAGAGAGCACCGAGTGATGTTGGGTAAAATATTGATCGATTTGCTTAATTGTGGATATGTATAAGAAAATTCAAATAGATAGCGAGATAGAGATTTTTGGCCACAGTAATTCTAGTTATAGCGATTATTGTATTAAAGAATTCGTGGTATTAAAGCATAAGAAGTGGATGAAATTTGAAATTTAGCGTGACATGATTGTGAACATAGTAAAGCTAGGTATGCTGTTCCGGTCAAGAAGAGTAAAAAATTCTGCTCAAGAAATGGTCAAGAAATTTCCTACAGTGAGCTCCATTTGAAATGACATTTCTTTTCAATTGCATACTGCGATCAAAGAAAAATGCTTTGCTTGAGCATATCTTGCAAGAAATTTCCCACGCATCGAGATAGGCGATTACTTTTCTGTTGAAGTGCATACTTCGCTTAATATAGTTTTCGGTGCTCGGTGCACTGTCAAATATGAAGGCCACTTAATTAGAAGTGTTAGCGTGAACAGCCACAATTAACTAGCTATCAGATATATGTAGAAAAATAAGATTTATAGCTCAATTCAAAATAAAAGTTACAAAGGTCATAGTGGTTCGAATGTTATTTAAGTAAGAAGCAGTCACTCCAAATTTTGGAAGATTATAGCTATCAGTTATAGCTATTTGTTGTTTTTAGACGTAAAAATTGTAATTTTCGGTCGAATTTTCGTTATATTGAACAAAATAAAAATAAAATCTCATTCGAGATTTTATGACGCCTATCATAAGGATGCTTTGAGGTTGTAGTTTTTGCATAAATGCTTGGAAACCATTTTTGGCCTACAGTGGGGCAAAAGTTCGAATTAGCTGGGCACAAGTTCGACCCATATATTATTTCGCAAAAAAGTCCCATAAATTATTTCGCGGCAAAAGCTGGCTAAAATCCACATATTATCTTTAAATTAAGCGAAATTTGCTTGATCGTGTGAAAAAAGCTACTAACAATTGACGTTTTTACTTAGTTTTGTGAAAAACTGCTTTTTTTTGGGTATATTACAATTTGCCCTGTTTCGAGATTTTTTTTTACTAGGGGAAATCTGCAAACAGACGCCTGAGGAGGTAACTCAGGGAGTGTGGGGATGCCGCACCAACGACGACACACTAAAACCAGCTCATGCAGTTCTCGTTGAATTGCACTGTACAAACTGCACCGACATTACCCTTGGCTTCAGAACCTTATCTCCCCGGAACCACCTTACGGTATTTCTTCGGGTAGGGGCCAGTGCATATAGCAGTCAACATCAGGGCTGGTAAGCGTCAATGTAAATAAAGAGTGTGAGTGTGCCACTTTTACATAGAAACTTCCCTCACTGTCATCGGACGGCGAGGCAATGATAGAGATTTTTTAAATTCTCTTTCATTTTTCGGTCGCTACGGCTTGTGACGGAATCGTAAACTCGATCATTTTTAGGTCATTATCTGATATGACTGTTATTTATATCGCTGGAATCAGGGAAGGATATCCATTTAACTTATCAAACACAGTTGCTTTCCGAAATTCTCCAAAAAGAAATTGAAATTTTAAAAGCAAAACAAAATTAAAACTACTCTCTTGAGAGCTCCGTCATTGCGACGCGACGAAGTGAGCACATGAAATATAGATTCGTCTAGCGACAGTGAGAAGAGCGCTGCAATTCTAGCATAATGTAAGTGCCAGCCGTAGTTACTGCATTCCAGCACTCGGCATCCGCACACATTTTCTGGATTCTATAATCGGGACGTGTTCCCTCAGCTTGTAGCGAGCATGCGATCTCTCACAGCAATTGATCACGACATGCTTCGCTGTTTCCTTCACACCGTCACAATTGGGGAACGCAGAAGATTCTAAGTGCCCCAACCTTTGCAGGTACTGCCTATAGCAACAATGTCTTGACAGAAACTGCGTCAGGTGGAAGTTCACTTCCCCATGGTTTCTTTTATACCAATCTGACTCATTTGGTATTAGCCGATGGGTCCATCTACCTTCAGCGGAGTTATCCCATTCCTGCTGCCTACCTCTGAGCGTTGCCTCTTTACACGCGTTGCGGACTCCTCTGGTATCTCTTTGGTTGAAGCATGTTCTCCTTGATGATGAGCCCGATGGGCACATGGCCTCTTTAGAAACCGTTTGGTATGCCCTTGCTACTCTTAAGCACATGATCCCATACGTGATTTACCACCGCTTCAGGTTCTTGCTCGTTCTTTTGCTTTCTACCAGATTGGTCCTCAGTATTAATAGCGCAACGCCTCCCAGGAGCTTGCGTTTGCTGGCAATTACAGCAGAGCTGTTAGACATCATCTTCGAAAGCGCCGCTGTAGACGTAGATGCCCTTTTACAGGCATATTCAACGTAGCTCGCGAAGCTAAACTTTTCATCGATCATTACCCCATGCAAGATGCCTAAGGGATCGTTTTGACTCTATGGTGCAAACACCTACCGAGATAAGCGCCCGTAAGCTCGGACTTGCGGTTGTTGACCACCTCCACCACCTCAATCTTGTAATTTTCTTAGACCTCATTCACTCCTCAACTATGAAACTATGCTGCTGTTACCTCTACTTCCACTCTACCACTAGGGTGATATCGTCGGCGAAGCCAACAATCTTAACACTCGTCGGAGGGGCAGCCTCAGTACGTCATAGTACATCGCATTCCATAACATCGGACCCAGGATTGAACCTTTAGGTACTCCCGCGGTAATTTGTGACCGTTCATTTCGGGTCACAATAAAATACTTGGTGAGAAAGCAAGTTAGAGGTTTAGCAACAATATGATGTAATATATGTTTTGTGCTGTCTTAAAAATTAAATGTCCAAGTGTGAAATAAATATCTGTCTCCGCTTCAATTAGTGTTTCAGTGACGTTTATTTTGTATTTAGTAGTCTCTTGGTTGATGTCTTTCAGAAAAATAGTTATTTTGTTTGTTACCTTACTCAGATCGTAGTTTAGATTTATTTATGTTTTTATTTACCTATTTATTTATTTATTTATTTATTTATTCAGTATTAGATTATTTACATTATTTCGAGTATATATTTACATTATTATTTACACAGATTATTTATTTACTCAGATTGTTTATTTACACGAACATATTTATTTATTAATTCAGAATATTTATTTACATTCATCTTTTCAAACCCAAAATATATTTGATTATTAAATTATGCGGAAACAAGTAGCAGGGAATTTGAATTTTGTTAAGGCAAAGTATGCAGCCACTTTTGTCGGAGTAAGTGTGTAATTTAGTATAGGATATCAACCAATGAGTATATATACCGAGGTGTGGAAAAGACATTTAGTGTGCTTGACATCCGTGTACGCTGCAAAATGTTTCACAACTACAAGCGAGTGAGCTCCCATAAGAAGCTGTGTAAATTAGTGACGTAGTTATTTTTGTTTACGTTTTTTCTCTTTACTAATACATAGCGATTGCTTCTTCTTCCACACCTTGGTATATATTCTCATTGGATATCAACCAAGCCCCATTTAGAGTGTAAGCTTTTGCCGATCAACTGTCATCGTTCGTCCTTCTTCGTGTCCACGTATGTCATCGTCATCATGATCGTCTAGACCTTGACCATGAAATGCAAGATCGTCATGGACTATAAATAGGGTGCGCTGTCTTATATTGAACAAAGTCCGGAGGAGTGAAGATAGAGACGGTTCACGGTTTAGTTCGTCATTTAAACTAACCTTAGTAGTTCCGCGTAAGTGAAAGTCAGTGGATAAAATCTAAAACTAAATCCTAAATCTATAGTAAAACTTACGGACTAAAAGGTGAAATTAAAATCAGCTAAAATACCATTAAAATTAAAACACCTTAAAAGCTTATTAGTACGGATCATTAGTGAAAATCACCACGAACGGTTGAGGAATGTGCACCTATAATTAGAAAAGTAAATCCCAACCGCGTTAGAATCACATTGATCAAAAAAACGTACGACAGAAAATCAAGCGAGCAAGTGGTGAAAGACATTGACAATGGACATAAATTGCAGTGAACAATAGTGGTCGAGCGGACAGGAATATTGTTAAGTGGTATTACGAAAAGACTGATACTGTCCTGCTCAAAATGGTGCAAGCTCGCTTGATGAAGACCACGACGTAGAGTGCGCGCGCGATCGGTACCACTCCCCGGACTCGGAACTGTGGCCTTCGCTACACTGGCCAAACCGTCTGTGAAGTGATTCCCTTGTTAAGAGTGGGAAAAGAATGAGAAGATGAAGTAGAAGAAGAAGAAAAAGAAGAGTGAAGCAGACGATCCAGCTAGTGCGAGAAGATTCACCCCCCCTTGCAGTCCAGCATGTCGACCAACGTTTCAACCGGCCGCAACGGTGAGCTCCCAAATTTGGAATAAATAAATTTGCAAATAAAATGAACAAAAATAGTGCACGAAAAATTAACCATTTAATTTTTTTAATAAAATTGTAAGGCCTGCTAAACCCTAACTTTTGTTCGTTTTCCAAAGCTTTGTCACCAAGTATAATAGGGAAGATTGTCCGGGAGAAAATTATTGTGAACGACCCTGAAAAAGTGTGTTGATAACCCCTGCCCTATAGGTTTTCCCATTACAGGGGTTCCCACCACGCTTTTAGCTAGTATCAAATTCGAACGCTTTTTTTCCCGTCCTCTGTGTCATACAGTATAACCTACTTAAAAATAGCTTTCTAGAAGCTTACACAACTCAAGCGTGTGCTGGAATAAGGGCGTAAGTCGTATGATCGATTTCTCTTCATCGATCCTCTCTTTTGTGAATAAAGGTGACAAGATGAAAGTTTGTAAGCATATTTTCACTTCATACCGCTTGGCAGCGATGCAATCTTGCGTCCTAAGGTGAAAAAATGCTGACAAACTTGCATCTTGTCACCTTTATTCGCCGAAGATCAAGAGGATCAATGAAGAGAAATCGTTCATGCGACTTACGCCATTATTCCAGCACACGCTTGAACTATCGATTAAAAGCTTGCTCCCAGATTAAAAACCACGCAGTAACGGATGCCGCTCCTTTATGCTCGATTGCCACCTCAGTTCTCTGAACGCCCGACTGGTTAGCGTCCAGAGTCTTTCCAGAATCTTTCTTGAATCCAACCTGTTTTCCGTATACTGTACTTGCCTGTTGAGGATCACCCTCTCAAACAACTTGCCTGTCGTATCTATTTAGTGGACATATACGCCGGCGGTCACCTGCAGGTGTAAACCAATCAATCAACATCTTTGCGCTAAGTACTGTTTAGTTCTCTAGATTTTGCATTCTAATGTTTGGGGTGTGGTTTCCTTTCCTTTTCTTATTCTTATTTTTCTTGGAATTCTTCTTGGAATAACGTCCCCACTGGGACAGAGCATGCTTAATTTCTTTATCAATGCTGCCAGTTTGCATAAGTATACCTATGGTGTAGCAGGCACGATGATATTCTATGTTCAAGGAAGTCAGAAAAAATTTCCATTATGAAGAGTTCCTGGACCGTCAGGGAAGCATGGCTTTGCTTCGTAGCATGGTCGTATCACAAGGCTGAGGAATGCCCCTATAAACCTTCAAATAATCAAATAATACATCTTTGCTCAATATTTATAATTTATAATAATAAATTTGAATTTTTTTTTAGATGATGTCTTCATTCTTCTTCATGCTGAATGGTATATTTTTCACTGCTATGCCTAACGATTACCCAGCAACGGTAGCAACGCGCATCATTGCAGGTACGTACAAAAACTATAATATAGTTTACCCACTACTTAAAAACAATATTTTTTCTTGTACTTCTTGACATAACGTCCCCAGTGGGACAAATCCTGCTACTCAGCTGAGAATTTCCACAGTTAATAACTAAGAGCTTAACTTGAGCATAAATAATTATAAACAATGTTTATAAACAATCTAAGCGGCTGTAAATATCAATAATCAGTATATATTTTCTACAGTGGTTCAATACCTGAAGAAGTCTTTAATCGCATTTTTAATTGAAAACAAGTGTATTTGAGAAGACTAATTTGAAAAGATCAAATTTTCTTTCAAAAACTATTCAAGGTGATTATAGAACGCAACCACACCTCAAATTTTCAAGAGCACAAGACTTGAGAACCAAACAGCGCTCCGCGTTGAAAATTTATCCCATTGGTGACCACCAGCAAGCAAGTAATTTGATTGATTTTCAATGCGAACTCGTGTCAGATTCTCCAGTCTTGTGCACTTGAAAATTCGAAGTTTAGCTTCGTTTTACAATAAACCTGGTCGTTTGTTTCGAAGATATAAATATAGGAATGTAAGCAAAATCAAAGATATTCGTTTAATTCGAAATCGCAGAGATAGTCCCATGGGACAAAATATGACCATACTGGAGTGTTGTGTTTAAACTTCTAAGTTTTGGAGTTCAAAAACGTTCATTCGAAAATTATGCATTATTTTCATAGGTTTCGGTCACGGAATTGCCCATCTTGTGATGTCTATGTATATTGGCGAAATCGCTTCGAAACAATACCGAGGAAAGCTGATAACACTGATGGTTGGGTCCATTATCGCCGGCATAGCAGGTAAATTATGAACAATTGATGTTCCAATTCAATCTCATCTCTGAATGTATGATCTTTTTAGTATTTTCCGTTATATCCATGGTGACGACAAATGTGATATACATTATGGAACCAGCAATGCATGCAAATATGGCCTTGGGGATAATCATTATGCCGCTCAGTCTAGCAGCTTTTGTTTTAGCATTTTTCCTCACAATTGAGTCGCCAATCCATACACTTCTGGTGAAAAATGATGAGTCTACTGCTCAAAAGGACTTTTTAAAGCTACGAGGTCAAGCATTGGAAACTACGGAAACCGCTCAGGAGTTCACCGAAATGAAACTGCTAGTGGCGGAAAGTAACATGCTCTCCAAAATCTTTGTCACAGAAGGGAACTTCAAACCTTTCCAACTAGTACTAACATTGAAACTAGCCAACTTATTGTATTTCAACTTTTCGATGAACATTGCGAAAATGACTCTGATGTCAATGATGTTCGATTTGGGCTTAACTACTCCAAACTGGGCACCTCCAATTCTAATGCTTAGTAAGTTGGGCGGTGCATTGTTAGCAATATTTATAATTGACATTCTTCCACGCCGATTCCAATACGGTTTCTCATCTACATTCACTGGAACATTCCTCCTAGCATTTGGTATTGTATTGGCAACGCATGACTACCTAGAACCATGGATTCCACCTTTCTTGTACATTACCGCTGAAGTGTTCGTTACGTTTGGTATGCTTCCAGTTTCGGAAATTTTGCTCTCTGAGGCTTTTCCTCCGAAGAAAAAAGTCCTCTCAGTTGCTTCTGTGTTGATCTGTGAATATGTAGGTCACATGGTAGTTTACATCATATATTTCAATGTTCCAAGTAATCTTCAAAGCACATACATCAAAACGATCGTGTTTGGTGGAGTAATACTCTTGAAGTGTCTACTCGCGCTGTTGCTTATTCCTGATACCCGAAATACCACGCCACGAGAAGCTGTTCAGATGATGTCTAAACATTAAGTCATGTGGAAGCGGAAATATTTCACATATGCGATAATGACTATTAAAACACGATAGTTACTTTTTGTAAAAAGCAGAGCATTGAAAAAAGACTGTTAATAAATACCACACGAAACCTATGTTCATTTTCTATACCAGAATAGAAAGAAAGCCAACATTATACGTGCGTATAGGGAGAGATCCCCCAGTGCCGGACAGCACCCAATACCGGACTAAGTAAAAAAATTGAGAAATCATGATCCAATCAAGATGGTGTATTAGAAGGAAAGGAAGCTATAATGGAGACTAATGTTTGCGTAGAATAACACATCCTTGAAATATGCATGCTTTTTTGAAAAAGTAAAAAAAATGAAAATCTTAAAAAAAATGACGTGTCGTCTTAATATTGAGCCTATTTAGTAATTATTTTGAATATGAAAAAAATACTTTGGATCACACAAGCATGTTCGAAAATAATCCTTATTTGATAGTATAAATGTATTTTGTACCATAATGGAACTAAATATGGACAAATTACAATTTTGGTTAAGCACCTCCTGTCCCCCAGATTCGGACAGTTTGATTTGTTATATGTTATCTTTGTAATTATTGTACCAGTGTCTCAAAATACATTCATTTTTCATGGATTCCGTCGATCATGGTATCAAACATGTGATAAAATGAAGAAGAATGAACATTCAGAACAACATCGTAAAATGTGCTATTTTTCATCATATATGAAAGAGGATTTTGATGGACATCTTGCAAACTAAGAAAAACTCAAACTGTTCTTGTAAATGTTGCAAATGCATAAAATTGGCAATTATATACTATTCCTATAGTGTACACATTCAATGATGTTCAAATTTACAGAATTCGAGGCATTTCCAGATTGTGTCCGGTATTGGGTGCTACCTTTCAAGATCGATCAATTTGATACTAAAATACATCATCAAAATGCAATGCCAAAATTCATATTTATATTTTCAAATTTATTTTTGTACACTATAAAAATGATAATATTTATCATTAATGGGTAACACGAGCTCATAAAACCAATATTTTTCGAATTATGAATTTAGTGACTTAAGTGTCCGGTACTGGGGGATCTCCCGCTACTGTTTTATTTTACCACATATAACATTTCATTTGCCATAGAAGTTCAGAATTTTTACAGGTGAGTTGATTTCACCTGTTCATTAGAGAAAAAACGCTCTCAATTAACTTAGATATATAACGCATTTATTGTGGTAATAAGCTTACCATTGTTTTCTATTTCCTGTATCATTTTCCTTTTTGAAACAATGTATTCATTCATTAGATTCAGGTGTTCTGTATTAAACTAACGTGGAAACTTGTGGAAACTAAATAAAACTATTCATCAGAAGATTTGCGATATCGAGAATTGGTAGTAGGTCTCTTTTTAGACTTGGTTACTATTTTAACGGCAGTCTCTTCAAAATCTCTATTTTTAATGGAAGCCTCTAAAGCCTCTATTTCAGCCAAAATAGTCTCTAAAGACACATTTTCTTTGTGCTGCTTGTAAGTTCAAACAATCTTACGCGTCTACGTTCTCTGGAAATTTATTCTCAGATTTCTGGAAGAAAACGCTTAGGGAATTCTGTTGATTCCGCCAGAAGCCTTCAGGTACTCCTCCAGGGTTCTCTTCAGAAATTCATCTAGATATTTCTCCAACAAGTACTCCGGAAATCAATCCGGCTATTATCCGGGGGATGTTTTGAGAAATTTATTTCATTAATCTTTGAGCAATTCAACTCTACAACTTCAAGTATATTCCAAAGAAATTACTCTGAATATTTTCAGCGTTTCCTCCAAAAGTTTCCAGGTGTTGCTCTAGGATATCTTCTAAAGGTTCGTACATGAATTCTCACAAGAGAATTCACATAGGGTTATTCAAGAGTAAAAAAAAAATTATCTATGGTTTCACTCAAAATTTTTTTGAGAAAAATTCTACAGTGATTATGCGACGAAATCTATTAAAAACTTTTTCAAGAAAATTTCTAGGAATTTATCCAGCATTTCATCCAAGGATAACTCACATAGTTCCTACAAACATTTGTTTAGTGTTTAAAATTTGTAATCATGAAAAAATGCAAGCAGTTATAGGGTAGGTGTACCAGTTTTGGCCACCCTAAGGAAAAATATTGTTTATACATAAATTAAACGACCTTTGGTTACTGTCAATACCGTAAAACGGGGTGTTAAGGACTCGTGGGGTTTTGATGGATTGAGCTTTTCCATCAAGTTTGACAAATCACAAAAACGTTGAAAGTCGATATATCAGTCATCTGAAATGCTTGATTTGTTCGGAAGATTGTGAGCTGCATTATGTAATAGGAGATGTCTATTGAAATAAAGTATTGTGGAGTCTAGATATTGAAAACGATTCAAAACATTTTTGTTCGAATTTACATTTAACTACAAAACTATGAAACAATATTGAAAGAAATATGTGAATAACTTAGAACATAAGTATATTTAATTGAGATCACAACGCAGACAAAAACTTTTGAAAATTTTATCTAGTTTTCGACTTATAATATTTCTTATGGAAAAAGTCTCTTTTTGAAAAGTGGGGTGTTAGGGGATTATCTTTTCTACTATACGTTTGGCTTGTTCCGTGAAGTAAAACTGCATTGTAAAAGTTAAGAGGTCTATTTTTTTGTTACTGAATATCACAAAAATGTCTAATCTCAAAAATAGGTAAAACTGGTAGGAGAATCTTGATAACAACGTATTAAAGTAAATATGAGATTTTTCTTGATACTTTTTCCAAAACTTGTTCGATCACACTGGTAAAATGTTTGGAAAGTTTGAATGATTCTTTTATTTGGAAATGGTTATGAAGCATTGATCCTTTCAGTGGTAATCCTATGAAGTGATTAATAATAATAATATTTTGTCATTTCTCAGAGTCCATAAATTAAGAGTTGCGTGAAGAGTGAAACCAAATCCACCTATCGAACTGTCAAATCGTCTGTCTACCTATCGAGCAGACCAGCCAAAATAGGGGCTATTTTAGAAGACGAAAGAGAACGATCATTCAAAGAAGCCTCTTCGCGCAACTCTCTGTACTCTTTTTGAGAAACTTCGTGGCCTTGTCGGGCACTAAAAGCATTGTGTTATACAGTGCGCGTTAGATTTCCGCTCCATTCTGGAACATTTTTTTTCTTCAGTATTTTTTTTTTTTTGACCATGCCACTGAATGTTGCATGCAAATACTTTGTTTACTGTACCGTTTCATTTACAGGGCAAATTTGCCATTTCCCCTATTAAAACTAAAAGCTTGTTGAAATTATCCTTATATTATAGATTATTTATACAGTTGCTCTGCATAGCTTATAGGATTCGTAAATTGCAAATATAAAGGTTAGGATCCTGTTGCATTTAAGTATAAAAATCATTTCAAGACAAATTTACGATGTATTGATAATTTCCAAAAAGGATTATTAACTATGAAAAATTTAGCAGTATAAATAAAACGGTTGACGTTTGCAGGAGTTCCAAGTTCAATAATTTTGATGTTTAATCTGATCAAGGTTGAACATATCTTATGAAATTGAATGAATGTCTCAAAGTTATTGACCAAACAGATTATTTTTTGTGATTGGTTTTATTTACGAAACTCAAATTCCTTAACACCCCATTTTGCATTTCCGTCAAAAATCACACATTTTCATGATTATCTTAAAAATCTGTAATAGGGTCCTCATAATTGTATTTGGCTTTTGATATACACGACGAGAGAATGGTAGGACTGTCCTTTGTTCAATTATTAACATACAAGAAGTTGCTTGAAATTCGAGTCGAATTTTTTTTCCATCCCTTAACACCCCATTTTTCGGTACATCAAACGAAAGCTTTCAATCCATGCTCAGCAGGGAAAATATAAAAACTAATCAGAAACTTTGTTTTTGTATTAAAAATAGTGGTGGCGAATACTGGACCACTTGCACCAGTATTCGCCACAATTTTAATTTCGGTTCCTGAATTCGTCACTTACGTTGATTTCTTATGGAGGGTGGCAAATCAGGGACAGGTGGCGAAAAATAGGTGCAAAGGAGCAGAAAATTTAAGAAAAATGATTTTTTCTATTATTTTCTGAGAAAATTTTGCGGTTTCCAAGAACGTTTCCGTATCATTTTAAAGCAATTTAGCGAACACTAAACAATTTGCAACCATATATGTCGTAAAACAGTATATAATCTGGGGTGGCGAATAACTGGTACATTGCGAATACCGGTACACCGTCCCTACTAGCAGAAATTCAAAAAAGAGTTATAAAGCAGATAAGCTCAATGATTGAGATAGTCAAAATTTTGTCTAAATTCAAACGCTTATAACTCTTTGAAAAAATGATGACATTGGATGCGTCTGGAAACATTCGACGGCAAATTAGGTCTAGTTTAAGTGACTTGCTTGATCATTAGGGTGCGGCTTATTTTTCAAAAGTTTTAATAACCAAAAATTCGTGTGCTCTTATGAATTCAAATCACATTAGAAGAGAAACGTCAAATGAAAAAGTCCAGCGGCGTTCTAGAATAAGGGCGTAAGTCGCATGATCGATTTCTCTTCACCGATCCTCCCTTCTGTAAATAAAGACGACAAGACGCAAGTTTGTCAGCATTTTTTCACCTCAGGACGCAAGATTCGTCGCCTAGCGTCGTGGAGCGAAAAAAAATACTAACAAACCCGCATATTGTCATCTTTATTCATAGAAGAGAGGATCGATGAAGAGAAACCGATCATGCGACTTACACCCTTATTCTAGCACACGCTTGAAGTCCATTTTTTTATAAATTTTATAGAGGTAGGATATAGCTTTTATCTGATTGTGAGACTAAAAACATTTTGGCGGTAATTTTGAATTTGTCCACCATTTTGAATTTCGTTAGAAAAATCGTTTATTATCATTCATCAGAATTAAATAAATTAAAAATATTTGACAAGAACCTCACCAACAAAGAGAGCTCAACCCATCCCGCCTACTCCAAACTATATACAGACTTTGTTGATGTCAGATAGAAATTCCCAGTCGATTCGGTTTTCGGAGTTAATAAAAATGCGAAATCGAGGACATAAATAATTTATTCTATCTAATGCAATAAATAACTCACAAATAAATTATTCCACTGGATTAAATCGACCTACATAAAGAATTAGCTGAGATGGATTATGCCTAATAATATATAGAAAAGGTTTATCTAGTTTTATGATATTCTCCGCATAGTGACTCTGAGTATTTTGATGATATTTATTTAAATTACTCTTCACATTCAAGAATGATGAAGTAATTTCACTGGACTTAGGTTTGGCTGAGGTATCACATAAACTGACTCGATTAATTTGCAAAAAATCTGACATGTGAATTGGAGCAGCTGTTGTTTCTTGGATTCCCCTCAGGTTAGACGAATCGCTCCGGAAAAGTTCACCTAAGCCTAATTGTTGCAGCTGTCTCGAAACATTGACAAACGATTGCTGATTAAGATGCGGAATGTGCAGAACACTGCTAATCTGAGGCCTCAGTTTTGCTTCTAGTGTTTTAAGTTTTGCCGGGAAAGTATTCGTGAATACTCTACTTTCCAGGTCAAGCAGACTATTTCGCTCGATAGTTCCACTCTGCTGGCCCGGCATCAGGAAAATGGTTGATATTTCACGAGCTTCCGAGAAAATCGACGCTACTGTTACGTCCATTTCTGTGTTATAGCCGAAAAGGAAGCTTCCTGTGTAGACATGGGCAGTTAGATCAATGAGCTTGCGTTTACCCTTTGCGTCGATCACATGGAAGAAGATGTCAGGACTCTCATCATTCGTCGGGCAGCCAAGCTGAGGAACATAGAAAAGAAATGTTAGTTAAATCAATTTTAATTGAAAAAAGTGTGATGATGATACGATAGACAGGGTGAAACATGGAAATGATCAACAACAAAAATATCGATGTCAACTGATTTGCTATAAAAGTTTGTTAACTCTATGAATTATTCCAGGAATTATTGCATGAATTCTCGCGGAACATTACTAAAGGACCTATGTACAAATGAGAGATTCTCTCCTCTCTCGTTCTCTTTCGATTATAACAGTGGAACACTAAAGATTTTGGGAAGTTTTTCACTATAGATCGAAAGTCAATTTCCTTGACTAGCGTTTTATACAAAAAACGCAACAGAAGAGATTAATGTGACTTAGTTATTAATGAAAGAGAAAGTAAACAAAGAGAGCCTCTCAATGTTAGATAGGTCCTTTAGTAATGTTCCGCGAGAATTCCTCTACATATTTTTTCTAAAAATTTCGAACTCTTCCAGGAATATCTCATGGAATTCGTAAAGGATTTATTTTTGCAATTTTTATAAGAAACTTTTCTGGATTCCTAATAAAATTTGCACTTTTCTAAATAATTTCAGTTAAAACGTGAATAATTTTTACAATAAAACTAAAAAAATACTTTTTCAGTTTTGAACGCGCTTAGAGCAATAAACCATAAAACTGATAATAATAGTTTATTAGTATTTTCCAGCAATTCTTAGAGAAAGGGATCCGTTGAAGGATTTTTTTTAGTAGAATTTATGTAGAATCCATGAAGAATCAAAAGAAGTAATGTTTAAATATTATCTTAAGGATATAAAAAATAGAAGAAGTAAGTCTTCTCAAAAATCCTTTAAATATCTCTAGGCAATATCTCTAAAACAATCTCTAGAGCAATTTCAGTTGTATTGCTTTGGGCGGGTCAAGGTGGGTCTGCAAAATAATATTCTACGGAAAACATCTTCAAAATTCGATAAAACATCACAACTTGCAGTAGAAATTCCTTCAGCAGGTGTATTCTGTTGACCTTGAAATAAATTCCGAAACTTAAAAATGAAAATAAAAACTTGTAATAGCTCTTAAATTCCACTTGTAAATAGTTATTGAATTCCACCACATTTCAAGCCGATGTTTTATGTTCTTTTAATGAAAGTTTTAACGCATAATGAAAAAAAAATCCTTCTTGGCAAAGATTCCACTTTTTTCGCCAGAAATTCTTACATAATTTTATTCAATACATCTATCTAGAAGATCAAATCCGCCAGAAATCTATAAATTTGACAATTTTCCTCTACAAAGAATACTCTTATTGGGTTTTCTTTAGAAAACTGTAAGAAAATTCATTCACAAATGCTGACACTGATCTCCTCTAGAGTGTGAGATTATGAGATTGAATTTAATAATAAGTTTTGAAAAACACTGCTTCACGCTTTTTTCAGGTGAAAATTTTATCAAAAAGTTTCCTTGAAAATTAAAGGATTATAGTCGAAACATTCTTCTTCTTCTTTTTGGCATTAACGTCCTCATTGGGACAGAGCCTGCTTCTCAGCTTAGTGTTCTTATGAGCACTTCCACAGTTATTAACTGAGAGCTTTCTTTGCCAAAGTTGCCATTTTCGAATTTGTATATCGTGTGGCAGGTACGATGATACTCTATGCCCAGGGAAGTCCAGGAAATTTCCATTACGAAAAGATCCTGGGCCGTCCAGGAATCGAAACCAGACACCTTCAGCATGGCTTTGCTATGTAGCCGCGGACTCTAACCACTCGGCTAAGGAAGGCCCCCTCGAAACATTCTGCTAACAATTAATAATAGAATTCCTCATGTAAGGTGTTTTGCGAATTGTTGAAAGGTTAAAACTCTCGCTATTTGTAGAACACGCTAAAAGGAATACAAGGGCTGTTTAACAATAGGCGAGCTTATAGCTAAACTTGAATTTTGGCAAGTTGAAAATACTTTTTAGTTATGATTTATCGTTTGCGGCTAACCAGCCGAGTGTGTAGCATACTTATGAACCTTAAAATATATTTCCCAGCAGTGGCGCAACCAAGGGGGGGTTTTGGGGGTCAAACCCCCCCCCCCCCCCCAGAGCCGAAAAATAATAAGGCTCGCCGAATATATTGATGAAATTCAGCACTAGACATTATACAACGATACATCTAAAGAGGAGTAACTTAGTCTAATTCGTGTTTACACTGATAATGTCAGAGGCCTCCACAGTTATATTGTTTGAAGTTGGATTTTTTAACTTTTAAACTCTTCAGGGAGTATGATCAAAACAAAATTATAACTACAATGAGCTAATAAATAACAAAATTTTCTAGCCTTTATCAAAAACAAACTGATGGCATTGTATCGACAGTTTGTTGAACCTTCATGTATATTGGAAACTTCCCATTGGTGCAGCATCTAAAACATCAAAATTCTTATAGTTGCCTCAGCATTTGGCCAAATTTTGCGACCTTCAGAGCATATGAATTCCTTGATAATTGAAGATTACAAAGAAAAAAGTCTACGAATACTGTTGAAATATTTAGCTGTCGGTGGAAGCATTTCGGCCACATCAGGAGTTTGTAGGTGAATCATGAAAATAGTAAATCAATTTTCTTACAAAGTCATCAAAAAACAGCTTCTCATGAGCATATTGAACATTTTGAAATGTTATCATATATTAAGTCATAACATCTTCACAATGAAAGCAGAACACATTTTTGACCTTTACACTCGATTTTCTAGAACACCAACTCTTTAAATTGTGAAAATTAGTTTTCTACCGTCAGTTGAATTTTGCAACGCTGATCTGTTTTCGACCTACTGCAACAGTAGTGGTAATGATTTCTATTGCAAATTTCTGCGCATAAAGATTATTCTCCAAGTCATTCTCATTCTTGAAAAACTCGAAAACATATTTAAGGAACAACACATAATAAGAGCGGTTAAATGGCATGACACTAATTTATTGTAATCTTTCTTAATTCATTTTAATCATGCAGAATATAAAACATACTTGAACTCTTCAACTCAATTTTTTTCTTCATCAAAAAATTTCTTCTCAATAAGTATTTTAAAATTTGCAAAACCCCCCCTAGAGCCAAATCCTGGTTGCGCTACTGTTTCCCAGCCTTCTCCAACACATGTTGTAAAATCTTAACTTTCCCACAGTTCGAAACCCATTTGACATAAGCCAACCGTCTTCATAGAATAAGCGATTGTCCACTTGGTAACAAAATGACAATCATCTCTCCAAACTAAATTATTGCTTTTTTTTTTCCTCTTTTTTTTTTTTTTTTTTTTTTTTTTTTTTTTTTTTTTTTTTTTTTTTTTTTTTTAATAGTATCATTCCAAACATTACATTCATTTCTTATATCTAGGTGTTCTGTGTTATTAGACAACACTATCATCCTGCTTATAAGAGAAAAAAAACGCTTTGAATATACTTAACCTAACTTAACCTAAACATATAACGCATTAATCGTGGCAATAGAAGATTGTAACTATTTTTGCCTGAAATTATTTATTATTTTATTTGACATTTGTTCCAATGTTTCAACATTGGATATTCTATGTAACTCATTGGTACTATACCAGGGAGGAAGTCTCAGAATCATTTTCAAAATTTTATTTTGAATTCTCTGCAGAGCTTTCTTCCTGGTATTACAACAGCTAGTCCATATTGGTACAGCATACAACATGGCTGGCCTGAAAATTTGTTTGAATATCAAAAGCTTGTTCTTAAGACAAAGTTTTGATTTTCTATTAATAAGGGGATAGAGACATTTTACATATTTATTACATTTGGCTTGAATACCCTCAATGTGATTTTTGAAAGTTAAATTCTTATCTAGCATGAGCCCTAGATACTTAACTTCATCTGACCAATTTATTGGAACCCCTCTCATAGTGACAACATGTCTACTTGAAGGTTTCAAATAAAGAGCTTTTGGTTTATGTGGGAATATTATTAGTTGAGTTTTGGAAGCATTAGGAGAAATCTTCCATTTTTGCAAGTATGAAGAAAAAATATCCAAACTTTTTTGCAATCGACTACAGATGACACGCAGGCTTCGTCCTTTGGCGGAGAGGCCTGTGTCATCCGCAAACAAAGATATTTGACATCCCTGAGGTAACTACTCAGGTAAGTCAGAAAATGCTGCCTTGAGGAACACCAGCTCTTACAGGAAGTCTTTCAGATCTGGAGTTCTGATAATTAACCTGAAGTGTACGATTTGACAGATAACTTTGAATTATTCTAACAATGTATGTTGGAAAATTGAAGTTTTTTAATTTTACAATCAAACCTTCATGCCAAACACTGTCGAATGCTTTTTCTATGTCTAGAAGAGCAAAACCAGTAGAATAGCCTTCAGATTTGTTGGAACGGATCAAATTTGTTACACGTAATAGTTGATGAGTGGTCGAATGTCCATGGCGGAATCCGAACTGTTCATTGGCAAAAATTGAATTTTCGTTGATGTGGGCCATCATTCTGTTCAAAATAACCTTTTCAAAAAGTTTACTGATGGAGGATAGCAAACTGATTGGACGATAGCTAGAAGCTTCTGCAGGATTTTTATCTGGTTTTAAAATTGGAACAACCTTAGCATTTTTCCAGTTGTCAGGAAAATATGCTAATTGAAAACATTTGTTAAATATATCAACTAAAAATGATAAGCTACTTTCTGGAAGTTTCTTGATGAGGATGTAGAAAATTCCATCATCGCCAGGAGCTTTCATATTTTTGAATTTTTTAATAATAGTTCTCACTTCTTCCAAATCAGTCTCCCAGGCATTTTCGAAAACGTTCTCTTGATTGAGAATATTTTCAAACTCCTGAGTAACTTCATTTTCAATTGGACTAGTAAGTCCTAAATTAAAATTGTGCGCACTTTCAAACTGCATAGCAAATTTTTGAGCTTTTTCGCAATTAGTTAGTAATAATTTGTTTTCCTCTTTCAATGCCGGTATTGGCTTTTGAGGTTTTTTCAAGATTTTAGATAATTTCCAAAAGGGCTTAGAGCCAGGGTCCAATTGAGAAATTTTATTTTCAAAATTTTTGTTTCTTAATTGAGCAAAACGTTTCTTGATTTCTTTCTGCAAATCCTGCCATATAATTTTCATAGCAGGATCGCGAGTGCGTTGAAATTGCCTTCTCCTCACGTTTTTAAGACGGATCAAGAGTTTAAGATCATCGTCTATAATCACGGATTCAAATTTTACTTCACATTTTGGAATTGCAATGCTCCGGGCTTCAACAATGGAATTTGTTAAAGTTTCAAGAGCATTGTCAATATCAAGTTTGGTTTCTAAAGAAATGTTAACATCAAGATTAGAGTCAACATACGTTTTATATATATTCCAGTCGGCTCGTAAATAATTGAAAGTGGAGCTGATAGGATTGAGAATCGCTTCTTGAGATATTTGAAATGTAACAGGGACATGATCAGAATCAAAATCAGCATGAGTAATTAGTTGGCTACAAAGATGACTAGAGTCGGTTAAGACCAAGTCAATCGTAGATGGATTTCTAGAAGAGGAAAAACATGTAGGGCTATCAGGGTATTGAATTGAGAAATATCCTGAAGAGCACTCATCAAATAAAATTCTGCCGTTGGAATTACTTTGAAAATTATTCCATGACCGATGTTTGGCATTAAAGTCACCAATGACAAAAAATTTTGACTTATTGCGAGTCAATTTACGCAAGTCAGTTTGGAGCAAATTAACTTGCTGTCCAGAGCATTGAAAAGGCAAATAGGCAGCTATGAAAGTATATTTACCAAACTGTGTTTCAACAGAAACACCTAAAGTTTCAAAAACTTTAGTTTCAAATGATGAAAACAGTTGATGTTTTATACGCCTATGAATGATGATTGCAACTCCCCCACATGCCCCATCAAGGCGATCATTACGATAAACAAAAAAGTTAGGATCTCTTTTGAGTTTAGATCCAGGTTTTAAATACGTTTCGGTAATAACTGCTATATGCACGTTATTAACCGTAAGAAAATTAAACAGCTCGCCCTCTTTACTATTCAGAGAACGAGCATTCCAATTTAAAATATTTAAATTATTATTTGGATCCATTAGAAAAACGTAATCAAATAACAATTTGATTTGTAAATTTTACACCTACTTGGACTGCTTCAGTCATAGTGGTGGCTTTGAACATTGCATCAATCATTAGATTCAATTGTTCAGTTAGAAAATTAAAATCAGAGGCAGACATGTCATGTGATTTCCCATTAGAATTTCCGGTAGACGAAGATGCGAAGTTACCTGTGGCGGTAGGGTTTTTTCCATTTGATTTGAAACAAGTAGAATGGGTACCCATGGATCGAGCAGGGGAGGAATTCGAATTTCCTGCTACGATATCGGCAAAAGATTGACCGTGGGTAGATACATTCGAAATTGAAAGATTCGAACGGCTACCCGACGGATTAAAATTAGTTTGTGAATGAGCATGATTATGATCTTCTTGATGGGTATGATTCATGATCAAGCGATCGTTAACTGAAAAATGAGCATTGTTCGATACTCTACCAGGCAAATTTCGGAAACGACCGTTATCGTAACGGATATTATCTTTCATCTGTCTGGCACGAGCCTCAATGACCCTTTTGCGTGAAGGACAATTCCAAAAATTGGACTTATGGTTAGCCCCGCAATTACAGCATATGAACTTGGTGGTATCTTCCTTCACTGGACAGACGTCTTTGGCGTGAGAAGAACCTCCGCAAATCATGCATTTAGCATCCATGCGACAATTTTTTGTACCATGACCCCACTTTTGGCACCGACGGCACTGAGTGGGGTTATGGTAATTTCCTCCAGGTTTCTGGAAATGTTCCCATGTCACACGGACATCAAACAAAAGTTTTGCTTTTTCTAAAGCTTTAATATTATTTAGTTCTTTTTTGTTAAAGTGAACTAAATAAAATTCTTGAGAAAGCCCTTTCCAAACAATGCCAGATTGGGTTCTCTTTTTCATAATGATTACTTGGACTGGGGAAAATCCAAGTAAATCATTTATTCCATTTTTGATCTCTTCAGGTGACTTATAGTCACTTGAGAGACCTTTCAAGACAACTTTGAACAAACGTTCAGTTTTGTCGTCATAAGTAAAAAATTTGTGCTTCTTCTCTTCAAGATGTCTCAGAAGAAGTTCACGATCTTTAATAGTTTCCAGCAAAACGCAACAGTCTCCTTTCTTTGCGATTTGGAAGGAAACCTTGATTCCCCTAATGGCGTTCAAGATCTCCTGCCTAAATCCCCCAAATTCGTAACAACTGACCACGATAGGCGGCACTCTTTGCTTCCTCACTTGAATCAAAGAGCCTGGGCTAGAGGCTGCTTCGATTTGGTGTTCGTAAAATTTGTCTAGAGCATCGAACTGATTGCTCATTTCGATACAATTATTCATTTCACCCTTGGAAGAAAGTTCGCATTCCGGGGAAACGTCCTTTCTTCCATTCTTGCCACGTGTAGTGACAGTTTTAAAACCCACTTTTTTGGAAGGAAGTAGTGAATTCAGAGATTCACCCTTCCTTTTGTTTGTTGTTGATACCATGTTCAATTAATAAACGAAAGAAGACGTGACCTTCGAGAGGTTTTTTTTCCCAAGACGGTGTCCAAGAAGGATTACCACCGCTAGCTTTCGCCAACGGGTCCAACGAAAAATCGAAGGCACGGGTCCAAACAAGGATCGTAAAGGGATCAATAGTAGAAAAAATAGTACTGAAAAGTACTGTTTTAGTAGCACTGAAAAGTACCGTTTTGAAATTTTAGCACTGAAAAGTACTGTTTTTGTAGCACTGAAAAGTACTGTTTTATTGCTTTAGGTAGTTTTTAAGAAAACTTCCAAGAGCAGAGAGAATTCGTGTACGCACAGCACGAAGGTACGATGCGCACTAAATTATTGCTTATACTATTTCTCAAATAACGACGACCCATGTCGTTGACACTTCAACAATATACTTATTACACAATTTCCAACATATGCGGTAACCGACCGTAATTCGATCCTTTCTTTACCTCGAACCATCGAGGCACTTGAACTCAATCTATATTCCATGCGTATGCATTAATTTACCGAACTGTCACCAAGCGCAACACGCTTCATTCTCACGCGCTCACACTCTGTCTTACTATTGATAGGGCGTCTGTACCAGTGATAGAGGCAATAGTAACGGGTTAAGGAATAAAAAATCGCCAAAAAATAACGGAAGCTTGTTTTTCATATCTGAATACGTCATTCGAAAGCTTTTCTGTCATATTTCATGAAAAAAATAAGTTTAGAACGATAAAATCATTGAATCTTTCAAAAACTCATTTCCACCATAACTGGAACATGTTCTAGTAATAGTGGTATTTACTAACAGCTGTTCCTATAATAGTGGTTTACATTGATTTCCCATTGAGACTCACTATTATAGGAACGCCCCACTATTACTGGTGCAAAGGAGTAAAAAAGTTAAGGTTTTCAATTGTTTTCTATTGTTTCCTTACTAATTTCTAAGATTTTTTTTTACACATTCATCTCATTTTGACAAGGGCCATGTTAGAAAAATACACATAAAAATAAAAATAACCTATAACACGCTTGAAATCGCAATACCACTATTATTGGGACACACACTACTACTGGATCAGCCACCCTACTCTCTCTCTCTCTTGAAAACCTTTTAATTGAACTCTCATTGGCTAAGCCTTAGTGAAGGACAACTCCAAGCACCTCCCTTTAGCATAAGAATAAAGAAAGAAGAACATCAAGAATTGTTAGAACTAAGTTACGAATCAGTCTTTGGACAACCATCATGACAGTAGTTAAGATTTAATAATCAACATATCACAAGTGGAAGTTTGAACAACTATCGAAAAAACTAAACATTATAAATACTTTGCAATTGAATTGAAATTTGAATCAAACTTACGACTTCATGTTCGGCGTCCATGAGTCCTCTCGTAGTGTAGAGGTAACTCGCCCTATCTAGTGAATAGGGAGTAGTGAGTTCGATTCTCACCGAGAAAACGTGTAACTTTTTCGAAAAGTTCACTTGAATTTATCCATTTAATCCAATTGCAAAATATAATATATTATGTAATGTTTAGTTTAGTTGTTCAAGTTGAAAAATATAAAAAAATTGATAAAAAATATGCGTTTCATTAAATATTGAAAAAAAATTCGGAAAGCGATATGGGAATGAAAATCTCTCTGGATTCCTCAGTATAGGGGAAGACGGGGTAAGAGCGCCCGCCGGGGTAAGACGGACCACCTTCAGTTTGGCATGAAAATGGCAATTTTCTTAAAAGTTCACCAAGCACTTTCCATGAACACAAGATTTTTGACATTCCGGAGCATTTAGTGTGATATTTACATCAAAATTTCATAACAAATGTCAAAAACAAAGTTTCTGATTGTCGATAGTGAATTTGATCTAAATTTAGCAGATGCTTATTTAAGGATTTCGGAAGGGATTTTTTTGGTAAAACATAACAAATTACCCGTGTATGCTTTAACAGAAATGTGAAATATGCTTCGGTGAAATGAAATATTAATTGTAAATATTAAGCTTCGAAATAAGGCCATAGTTGTGAAAATTGCGCAAGCGGGGTAAAACCGACCACTGTTGACGGGGTAAGACCGCCATCCATGATTTATACCAAATAACTGTGTAAACCATTTTAGAAGTTGTAATTACGTTGTACATTACTGTTCAAATGAAATGAAATCAATTTTGTGAAAAATACAAGCTAAATCCGCATAGTTTTTCCAAAATATGGGTGTTTCAAGGTACTAATAAGTATATATTCAAGTTTTTAGGAATATTTAATCCTAAAAATGATTCAATATCCACGTTTATCAATGTAGAATTCATAAAACATTATACTTTTTAGAATCACAGGAAACTGATAAATTTTTTTCGCAAAATTGTGTACGAAAATCGTGGTGGTCGCTCTTACCCCGTGGGTGGGCGGTTTTACCCCGTCGCTAAAAATAATCATGATAAGACATCACTTTTTTAAAGGTTCAAGAAATAAATAATTTCAGAAAAACAACACATGTGATATTTTTTGATCATGCCTAAGGCTTCAAAATACGACATGCTGCGTCGAAAAAGGATTTATTGATTCTTGATTTTGACATATGAATTAAATTGCTTAGGCGGGCGGTCTTACCCCGTCTTCCCCTACAGGCAGTTTATAGGCACAGCGTTTTTGCGGCCTGTGTTGATAGCAAAGCTCAAAGCTTTGAGCCAACCCTTTTCTAGTAGAGAAGCTAGGCAAAATACAGGACGCTTCGATGCTTACTGACTTAAAAATGGCTTGCTCAATTTTCACCACCTAATTAAAACATTTCCAATCTTGTCGCTCCCTTGCGACGCCTAGGGTAACGGTCGTATTTTGGACCCCCTATCAGGTATCAGGTATCAGAAGGCCGGCTCCAAAGGCACGTTCCTCACCAGTTGGGAGATTTGTGCCATCGCCATATTTGAGCCTATTTCATCATCTACCCGATGGGAGAGGAAAGGGAAGGGAAAGATGGGAGGAAATAGGAGTGGGGTCCCTTGAAGAGGGAAGATCGCATAAGCGAAATGAGAGCATGTAGCTCCATACCACAATGGGTTCGAACAGCGCCCTAAAAAGGGCACTGCAAAACGCATGAGCGTAAAGAGAGCCTATAGCTCATTACCACAGCGGGTTAAGAATAACAGGATGTCCTGAAGATTCAGGCTTCTGTATTCAGTTTCACTTAATAAGTGTTTACCAAGTAATTGGAATCGCATTTGCGCAAAAACTGGACAGTTACATATCAGGTGATACGAAGTTCCATAATCGGAGTCACAACTATCACACACAAATGAGTCAGCACGCTGAATATTTGCCATGTGATAGTTGAGTCGGCAATGGCCTGTCAACGCTCTGACCAAGAGACTGCAATTCTGCTTTGACAGATTTGTTAAATACTTCGCCACCTTTGGAGATGGCTCAGTAATATACAATTTTGTTTGACGACACGACTCCAAACTATTCCAATATTGCTTGTGCTGAGTTGCCGCCCAAGAGTTTATCTGAAGCTTCACCCAGCACTTCGAAATTGGAATAGCCGGCTCAGGGCCAATGAAGTCATGCGATGCTCCATCGCGAGCTAGCTCATCAGCCAATTCATTTCCAGCGATGGAAGAATGGCCAGGTACCCATACAAGGTTAACAGAGTTGACTGAATTCAGTTCCTCAATTTGAGTTCTCACTTCGCCCTTTTGCCACCACACAAGACATCCATATGCCAATATTGGTCGAACAACTGTTGTGTAAATCCATTTGATATATTTGGGCTTGAGGCCCCAAGTTTTACCAAAGGTTCGCCGGCATTGACCGGTTGGTAAATGGCTGGGCATGGCGTACCATTGGTACCTCGCGTACCTGAAGGAATAAAATAGACCCCTTTGTGCGGTCCTTAGCCTCTTGCCCAGCAACTCCTATCCCTACCTCCTCGCGGTACTGGCCGGGGTACGAGTAACCTTAGGGAAGATCGGGTAACCAACCCCCGGTGGGAACTTTGGTCGTATGCTGACAGGGAAGGGGGGGTTTGCTTTTGCTTTTGCTTCTGCAAACCTTGAGCGTCTGTACTCCATGTTAGGAGCGGCTCACAACAGCGTCTGTTCCCCATGTCAGGGGCAACTGATCATCGTCCGAGTGCCAGAGAAGGACTCTAAGCTAAACTGCGCACTATGGTCCTCCGAACATTTAGGGGGAATGGTCCTCCAGAAATCTAGGGGGTTGGTGTCAGGCCCTGCAAGCCAGCCGTAAAAAATCAAGCAACGAATAATCAACGAGAGAATACGAACCGGGACAATCGGCGAAGACCACAGCGACGTAAAGGGACTAGCGATTGGAAGCTCGGTACGTGGAACTGTAAATCTCTCAACTTCATCGGGAGCACACGCATACTCGCCGACGTGCTGAAGGACCGTGGATTCGGCATCGTAGCGTTGCAGGAAGTGTGTTGGAAGGGATCAATGGTGCGAACGTTTAGAGGGAACCATACCATCTACCAGAGCTGCGGCAATACACATGAGCTGGGAACAGCTTTTATAGTGATGGGTGATATGCAGAGGCGCGTGATCGGGTGGTGGCCGGTCAATGAAAGAATGTGCAAGTTGAGACTCAAAGGCCGGTTCTTCAACTTCAGCATAATAAACGAGCACAGCCCTCACTCCGGAAGCACTGATGATGATAAAGACGCTTTTTACGCGCAGCTTGAACGCGAGTACGACAGTTGCCCAAGCCAGGAGGAGGAATTCAGACCGACGATTGGAAAGTTCAGCGCCCACCGGTTGACGAACGAAAACGGCCTACGACTAATTGATTTTGCCGCCTCCAAGAATATGGCCATTCGTAGCACCTACTTCCAGCACAGCCTTCCGTACCGATACACCTGGAGATCACCACAGCAGACAGAATCGCAAATCGACCACGTTCTGATTGATGGTCGGCACTTCTCCGACATTATCGACGTCAGGACCTATCGTGGCGCTAACATCGACTCTGACCACTATCTGGTGATGGTCAAACTGCGCCCAAAACTCTCCGTCGTTAACAACGTACGGTACCGACGGCCGCCCCGGTATAACCTAGAGCGGTTCAAGCAACCGGATGTCGCAGCGGCATACGCGCAGCAACTCGAGGCTGCATTACCGGAAGAGGGTGAGCTGGACGAAGCCCCTCTTGAGGACTGCTGGAGAACAGTAAAAGCAGCCATCAACGATGCAGCTGAGAGCAACGTCGGGTACGTGGGACGGAGTCGACGGAACGATTGGTTCGACGAGGAATGCCAGGAGTTTTTGAAGGAGACGAATGCAGCGCGGGCGGTCATGCTGCAGCAAGGGACCCGGCTGGAGGAGACGGAGTGCGAGGAGATGGAACAGCTGTGCCGGTCTCAGGAAACGCGTAGGTTCTATCAGAAGCTCAACGTATCCCGCAACGGCTCCGTGCCGCAAGCCGAGATGTGCAGGGATAAGGATGGGAGCATTCTGACGGACGAGCGTGAGGTGATCGAAAGGTGGAAGCAGCACTTCGACGAGCACCTGAATGGTGCTGAGAGCACAGGCAATGAAGGACGGGACAACGGAGGAAATGCCTTCGTCAGTACTGCGGAAGATGGAAATCAACCAGCCCCCACTTTGAGGGAGGTTAAGGATGCCATTCACCAGCTCAAGAACAATAAAGCTGCTGGTAAGGATGGTATCGGAGCTGAACTCATAAAGATGGGTCCGGAAAGGCTGGCCATTTGTCTGCACCGGCTGATAGGCACAATCTGGGAAACAGAACAGCTACCGGAGGAGTGGAAGGAAGGGGTAATCTGCCCCATTTACAAGAAAGGCGACAAGTTAGACTGTGAGAACTTTCGAGCGATCACCATTCTAAATGCGGCCTACAAAGTATTATCCCAGATCATCTTCCGTCGTTTGTCACCCATAGTAAACGAGTTCGTAGGAAGTTATCAAGCCGGCTTCGTTGACGGCCGATCGACAACGGACCAGATCTTTACTGTACGGCAAAATCTCCAAAAATTTCGTGAATACCAGGTCCCAACGCATCACCTTTTCATCGATTTCAAGGCGGCATACGACAGTATCGACCGCGTAGAGCTATGGAAAATCATGGACGAGAACAGCTTTCCCGGGAAGCTCACGAGACTGATAAGAGCGACGATGGAAGGTGTGCAAAATTGTGTGAAGGTTTCAGGCGAACACTCCAGTTTGTTTGGATCCCACCGGGGACTACGACAAGGTGATGGACTTTCGTGCCTGTTGTTCAATATTGCGCTAGAAGGTGTTATGCGGAGAGCCGGGCTTAACAGCCGGGGTACGATTTTTACGAGATCCAGTCAATTTGTTTGCTTCGCGGATGATATGGACATCGTCGGCCGAACATTTGAAAAGGTGGCAGACCTGTACACCCGCCTGAAACGCGAGGCAGCAAAAGTTGGACTGGTGGTGAATGCGGCCAAGACAAAGTACATGCTAGCTGGTGGGGCCGAGCGCGACAGGGCTCGCCTAGGTAGCAGTGTTACGATAGACGGGGATACGTTCGAGGTGGTCGACGAATTCGTTTACCTTGGATCCTTGCTGACGGCTGACAATAACGTTAGCCGTGAAATACGGAGGCGCATCATCAGTGGAAGTCGGGCCTACTATGGCCTCCAGAAGAAGCTGCGGTCAAAAAAGATTCACGCCCGCACCAAATGTACCATGTACAAAACGCTCATAAGGCCGGTAGTCCTCTACGGGCATGAAACGTGGACGATGCTCCAGGAGGACCTGCAAGCACTTGGAGTCTTCGAACGTCGGGTGCTTAGGACGATCTTCGGCGGTGTGCAGGAGAACGGTGTGTGGCGGCGAAGGATGAACCACGAGCTCGCCCACCTCTACGGCGAACCCAGTATCCAGAAGGTGGCCAAAGCTGGAAGGATACGATGGGCAGGGCATGTTGCAAGATTTCCGGACAGCAACCCTGCAAAGATGGTATTCGCTTCGGATCCGGTTGGTACAAGAAGGCGTGGAGCGCAGCGAGCTAGGTGGGCGGATCAAGTGCGTATCGATTTGGCGAGCGTGGGGCAGAACCGAGGATGGAGAGATGCGGCCACGAACCGAGTATTGTACCGTGAAATTGTTGATTCAGTGTTATCTGTGTAGATGTTAACTAAATAAATGAATCGCCGGCATTGACCGAAGGCCATACAAGCTTTTTTGACTCTGAAATCAATGTGAGCTGTCCATAAAAGTTTGGAATCTAGAATGACTCCGACATACTTTACTTGATCAGTCACATTAATCTCAGTGCCAAAAAGACGTAAAGGTCGAATTCCATCGCGGTTTCGTCTTTCCGTAAAAAGAACAATAGATGTTTTATTCGGGTTAACCGAAAGGCCATATTGGCGACACCAACTCTCGACTACCTGAAGAGCACTTTGCATCAGGTCGAATAGGGTGCTTATGCACATACCAACTATCAGAGCTAGATAGTCGTCGGCAAATCCATAAGTTGGAAAACCGCAATTATTGAGTTGCCTCAATAGCGTATCTGCTACGAGATTCCACAAAAGTGGTGACAAGACTCCCCCTTGGGGGCATCCACAAACACTCAATTTTCGAATCGCTGCTTGACGCAATGTCGAGAAGAGATGTCGGTGGTTGAGCATTTGATGAATCCAATTGGTAATCATTGTAGGTAGCCCATGGTTTCGTGCGGCTTCCAATATGGCATCGAAAGACACGTTATCAAAGGCACCCTCAATATCCAAGAAAACACCCAAGCACGATTGCTTCTGAGCGAATGCTTTCTCGATATCGTATACAACTTTGTGTAAAAGAGTCACAGTGGACTTTCCAGATTGGTAAGCATGTTGATTCACATGAAGAGGCATGTTTGCCAAATAAACATCACGGATGTGATGATCGATAATGCGTTGCAGACATTTCAGAAGAAAAGAGGTCAGACTGATTGGTCTAAAACTCTTCGCTTCCTCATACGACGCACGTCCTCCTTTTGGGATAAACTTTACTGTAATATCACGCCAGGTTTTGGGAATGTACCCGGTAGCAAAACTGCTTACAAGTAGCTTTTTCAAAACATGTTTGATAGACTCAAATCCCTTTTGGAGCAGAACAGGATAAATCCCATCCGCTCCTGGAGATTTGAAAGGAGCAAAACTATTAAGTGCCCATTGAATCGATTCAGTAGTTACGATACTGCGAGCCGAGGCCAGAGACTCGTAACTACATGAAAAGACATTTGGTTCATCCGTAGATGCTATGTCCACACATCCGGGGAAGTGTGTATTGAATAAACATTCTAAAACTTCTTCATCGGAAGAAGTAAAGTCACCATTAGGTAAGCGACTTTCGTTCACTTGGAAATCCTTAGATTTTGCAAGAATTTTGTTCAACCGACTGACTTCACTCAAACTGGAAACATTTGTACAAAGGTTTTTCCAGCCGGATCGTTCAGCAGAACGAAGAGCCTTCTTGTAAGCCTTGCGAGCTGACTTGAACGACTCTGATCCAGCTGAACGGCGTCTGTTCCAACTCCTTCTACATTGTTTCCTGAGTCTAGTCAGATCGGAATTCCACCATGGGGTCCCTCTTGTAGTCTTTACAGACCGCAGAGGACATGCTTCTTCAAAAGCTTCCATAATGTAGGATGTTGTAGTATCAACGGCATCATCCAGATCACTTGGATTTTCAATGGACGGAGAATATCCATGAAATTTGGTCGCAACCAATTCAATGTAGAGTTCCCAGTTTGTTGACCGGGGATTCCTAAAACGCAAAGTCTGCGCAGTTACATTTGAATGTTCAAAGAAGATGTAGCGATGATCAGATAATGATTCCTCATCTGATACATGCCAATTCGTCAACTCGTGACTGATTCTATTCGAGCAGAGCGTTATGTCTAACACTTCTTCTCTATTAGAAACCATGAAGGTTGGGCGATTGCCTATGTTAAGTAATCCAAGGTCTGTACTACTTAAGTATTCTATCAGACTGGAGCCTCTCAAATTGATATCCGAGCTGCCCCAGATGATGTGATGAGCATTGGCATCACTGCCCACAATCAGCGGAAGGCCTTTAGTTACGCAGTGTACGACAACTCGTTTGAAGTCATCCGTTGGGGATGGTTCATCATGTGGTAAATATACCGAACAATAGACGTATTTCCTGTTGAGGTCACCAGCAGAAACATCGATTGTGACAGCACATACATCTCTGGTAGTTAACTCAGAAATGAGTGTAGCAACGATTGCTTTATTAACGAGCACGCATGCGCGGGGCATGAAACGCGAGTTTGCCCTTCAAGCTTGCTAAAAGTAGCAAAAACTGGGTCCACAAGGTTACCTAGATAGAAGTTCCCTCTACGAAAGTAGGGTTCTTGAACTAGCGCCACTTGGGTTGCACCATTTTGCATGAGTCTGCAAAGATTGATCGTTGCTGTTCATTTATGCTGAAGATTGATCTGAGCTAACCTAACCGTAGCCACTACCCAAACTAGGCAGGATTAAGCTTTTTGCAATCTCAGCACGAAAAAGACCAGCAACGAAAAAACCAGATCGGTATCTATTTAGAGTCGCCAAAGGCGAAAGAGCACAGAATACACTGTGTAAAACGCATAATGCGAATCCATATAGGTGATAATTTAAATTAAATGTCAACATATTCATAATCCCACCCTTATTAAGCCTCAGAATAGAGACTGAAGAAGGGCAGCCGATTATCTCGGAGAAACACAAGGTCACCTGCACCATTGCTCCGGGTAGCACAGGAAGGACTCAATACTGTGGAGGGCGCCCTGGTACCCCACAGGCTCCGTTTGCGGTTAGGTTTTATTTAGACCCCCCTAACCATTCATTCTTAGGCACGGTGCGCATCACACCATAAATTAGGGGTCACCTGTGAGGTGGACTTTTACCACCGGAACAGGCAGGTGTTAATTCTTAGCCAGTTGAAACAACCGCTACCGACACTACGCGGCTATCTAGGCTGCTCGGGAAAAGGAGGTTAATATTGATGATTAACTCCTGACGTGCCCAAGCAGCCCCAAAAGGAAGTGATTTTTGTTTTTTTTTTTTCAAATTAATTGATTGCACAGCGTAACCAAGTCAAAGAACATGCTAAAATGTAGAGAAAAACTTTCTCTACGAGTTTAAAATGTCCATAGGTCATGCAGGATCCAAAAAACGTCGAAAATAGTTGAATTTTGAAGCACTGTTTTCCATTATTTTGGACACACCAATACATTTTGGACCCTCAAAGTATATATTTTGGACCCCGGCATTTTTATCGAAAATGTAATCAAAAAAAAGTTTTGAAGGGATACCTTCAAGAGCTAATGGAGTTATTCAATGCAGGAGGAACACTCAGGCAAATGGACTATCGAAATATATAGGAACTACTTATGAAAATTCGCCACAATAAATTGGGTTGAAATTCATAGCTTAGCCTTATGAAACCAACATTTCAAAACAAACATATGTTTTTGCGGCAACCAGGAATCAAACCAAGGACCTTGCGTTCGTTAGGCCCGTGCGTACACCACGCGTCTAACAACGTTTTATTGTGAGTTGATGCTTAAAACGATACATAAAGCGTTCGTATTGCAATAACCGTTCTACCTTTCATAAAGCAACATGTATGCATTTCAGTAGTCTAGTTCACAGCGTGAAGGAGGATTGCCATTGCTTCCTCTGGCTAAGCCCATGCGTGCATGATATCGAACATCATCATCTGTATTAATGTGAACGTGATACAATATGACGAAGACAATATTTTGATGTATTTAAAATAGGCTGACAAAATCGGGTCAAAAAGCTGACAAAATCGGGTCAAAAAGCTGACAAAATCTGGGCTTCGTAGCCGTGCGGTTAGTGTCACCGAGGCATTTGGCCACATCGTGCTAAGGAGTGTGGGTTCGATTCCCGCTTCAGGCCGAAAACTTTTCGAGAGGAGTGTTTTCCGACTGTGCCACTGGGCGTTGCATGCTAGTCCGTTGTCTAGTGTGGTGCTTCCTTCAAAGGGCAAACAGCCCACTGGAAGCATTAACGTGTAGGGAAAGTGTACCAGTTATGGCCATAGTGGTTCCCTATTTGGCCATAAGCAAAATATGGATAACATTTACATTTTTAATCTTTCTGAATGTTTTAACATCAAGATTTATCCTTTATCTTACTGCTAAAACACAAACAATATTTCAAAATGTGAAGGCATTCAAGATATCACGTATGGCGAAATAGGGAACCACTATGACCATAACTGGTACACCTACCCTACTGTCTTTAAAAAAAGAAAAATCGGGGGCTGACAAAATCGGGTCAGTACTGTATTTGAACGATCCCAAGGAACACTGCCTTGGACAACGTAAGTGACATCCGGCAGTGAACCGGAACCAAGTATTGCAAATATCTGTGAGCCATTGCTCGATTTTTAATTTTGGGTAAATAGCAGCCCGACGCTGATTAATAAATTGTGCTGGACGATGAAAATAATACAAGTGTTAAGTCCGTTTGTCTGTAATTATTGTTTCGATCTTTTGGCAACGTGAAAAAAAGAAGTTCAATCAATTATTACAATTTGATGATCGCGATTGGCGGATAGCTATTATTTATAACTTATTTATTTTTCATCAAAATTAAGGTTTACTAAAAAAAAGCACCCTGTTCTTTGTTCAAGTTCTAATTTGTTTTCATGAAAATCATTTCACTGCATTTAAGATAGCAAGTAGAGGTGAGTAGAGTGCAATGATAGATTTTCGAGAACAATGCTTGGAATTCGATCGAAAAACTGTGTTGGAAAATCTATAAAACGATGACGGTCATTTTCCTCCGCACTTTTTGTTGCAATGGCTTCGCGGACCCCTTGATAGATCGTCACGGACCCCTAGGGGTCCGCGGACCCCCAGTTGAGGAACGCTGCCGTAGAAGTATTCATGACAAATCTCGAAAATTCCTCTACAGAAACACCTGAAAATATTTAAAGAGTGTTTCCTAGAGTCATTTCGGAAGAAATTCCTTACAGAATCTGGAATAATTTGTTTAAAAAAACTGCAGGATTAATTTATGGATTAAATAAAAAAAATATTGATTTCCAGAAAAAAATATGGAGGATTTAATGAAAGAATCATGACTACTTTGAAATGCTTCTTTTTTGACTTTGCAATTCAAAAAGCTTTTTTTCAAGTAAAACACTTCCGAAATATTGAATCATAATTATTGTATGAGCTCTAAAGAAGTTTATTAAAAAAAACAACAATTATTTATGGGTTCGAGAAAAATACACGTAATATAGTAATAAAATCATGAAGAAATCTCCAAAAAGTTCTTTACATAAAAACCTGATTATATTTATTGAGTTGTTCCTTAATAAATTCTTGAAGAATCTCTAACAGAATAATTATTTAAAAAAAAAACTGTAAGATTAATTTCTGTGTTGGACGAAAATAGGTAGTTGAATGAAATAAAGTATTCCTGATGGACTCTCATAAGAAATTTATGGAGGATTTCGTGAATGAACCATGGATATCTTGAAATACTTCTTACTTCGCAATTCTAAAAGCTTTTTCAAGAAACACATTTCCGAAATATTAAAGCAATTACTGATAATGTATATTTACGCAAGTTCAGATAGAAACAAGTAATTCAGATTAGAATAGTCAGACTGTTCTTCTTCTTCTTTCTGGCGTTACGTCCCCACTGGGACAAAGCCTGCTTCTCAGCTTAGTGTTCTTATGAGCACTTCCACAGTTATTCACTGAGAGCTTACTATGCCAATGACCATTTTTGCATGCGTATATCGTGTGGCAGGTACGAAGATACTCTATGCCCTGGGAAGTCGAGAAAATTTCCAACCCGAAAAGATCCTCGACCGGTGGGATTCGAACCCACGACCCTCAGCTTGATCATGCTGAATAGCTGCGCGTTTACCGCTACGGCTATCTGGGCCCCTAGTCAGACTGTAGTGTAACCATAACTAAATCTCATGCAATTGTTATACACTCAGTCACTCAGTACTGTTACCGCCAAAACTTAGCATTATGTGCAACAAACTTCCAGTAGAATGTGATTGACCGCTCTATAATTGCCTTTAGAATACTTGAAAACAATTAGTCTATACATCAAGAGCATATAAAAGGCCAAATTTGAGTAAACTACAGTTAATAACCGATCAACAGTTGATGTAGTTAGTCCGTACGTGTCCAGTTTGTAATAGTCCAGAAATACAGTGATTGTTCAAAGTCATGTGAACAGTTTACAGTATATACAGAACAGTGGTTCAATCCAAATCCAGACAGAATAAACCGTAGTTGAAACTGAGTTAGCAATTAATGAACCATTAATACAGAAAATTATGTGTAGGGGGAGATCCCCCAGTACCGGACACCTAAGCCGCTTAAATCATTTTTCAAAAACAATTCTCGATTACTTTTTCAAATCGACGTAATTAACTTCCATACGGTTTTGAGAAAATTAATTCAGAAGAATCACAACCTGTCTTCTAAAACTGTTTTAAAATGAATTACCTTTATAACATTTTTTCGACGTGTACATTTCTTAAATTTTGCATACAATAAGCTCGCGTTAAAAAACTATGGAGTTCCTATTATTTCACACAAGAATTTTATGACAAAATTATAAGCCGTTTTATTCAGTTACTTGCGACGTTTTTCTACCAGTGTAAAATCGACTAAAGTAGTGTTTTGTTTTGATTCGGGGTTAAGTCACTTTGTCTCTCCATACAGCGGGCCGGCGAAAGTAGTGGTTAGGTTGCGAAAGTTGAAAATCTTACTTTCGTCGTTTTGTAAATCCGGAAATTAAACGTTCCAAAAGTGAAAAATCGAGTTGGTTCAGAGCGTTACGCGTAGAATTTCGTCTGCGAAACACATAGGATCGATAAAGCAAGTTTGTATACTTTTTCACTTGAGTCTGTATGAATACGTTTTCGAGAATTGATTTTTTACCGTCTTGGTGCCCATTTATGATAAATATTATCATTACAATTGTAGCGAACAAAAATAAATTTGAAAATGTTAATATGAATTTTGACATTGTATTTTGATGATGAATTTTAGCACCAAATTGACCTATCAAAAAAGGTGACTCCCAATACCGGACACGATCTGGAAATACCTCGAATGCTGAAAGTTTGGACATCATTGAATTTTTTTTCTCCAGGAATTGTTTTTTATTGTCAATTCAATGTATTTGCAACATTCACAAGATTAATTTGAACTTTACGTAGTCTGCAAGTTAGTCATCAAAAACCTCTTTCATATATGATAAAAACAGCATATTTTAGATACTTGTTTTTAATTATGAATCGTAGTTTACGGCCAACCAGCCGAGTGGAAGTTTAACAACTACCGAAAAGCTAAACATTACATATAATTTGCAATTGGATTAGATGGACAAATTGATGTGAAGATTTGCGAAAAAGTTACACGTCTTCTCAGTGAGAATCGAACTCACGACTCCCCGATCTCTAGTTGGGGCGCGTTACCACTATGCCATGAAAGGACTCATGAACGCAGAAGTTAACCTGAATTCGATTTCAGCTCAATAATCACGTGGTCCTTTTTCGTAAAGTGCACCTCTTTCGGAAGAATTCGATGTCCATCCAAGTATCCTAATTGTGAAAATTGCGCAAGCAGGGTAAAACCGACCACTGTTGATTGGGTAAGAACGCAAAAAGGTTTTAACATTTTTAAATGTTACATCTACTATGTACATCGTTATTCAAGTGAAATGAAATCAATTTAGTTAAAAATGCAAGCCAAATCCAGATTTTTTCCATAATATGGGTGTCACAAGGTGATACAATTAAACCTCCATGAGTCGATATTCGATAACTCGATATCGACTCATGGAACCATACTAAAAATCAAATTTCATGGTTATTATTATGGTCCCCTCAAACAGCTTTCTATGTCATTGCTGTTCCATGACTCGATATTTCCATGAGTCGATGGTCTCTTCAATATCGACTCATGGAGGATTGACTGTATTAGGTATCCATCTATGATTTAAGAATCTATTTAGTGAAAAAAAAATCATAATAACAATGGCAACAAAGTTGAAATTTTCAGTTGCCAAAAACGGAACCATGCCAAAATCGGAACCCATATTCCAAATTTTATTTTTCAAGTGTTGGTTTTGAAAACATTATTACAATGTTAATACATCATTTTTATGGAATTATAAGGCGTTGAGACTTCGAAAAGGTTCACTTCGAAACATTTTTCCGAAGGGTTATACTATGCTATAAATCTATAGCCCCGTAATGTTAAATCTGGCAAACATTTTTCTGGTGGCGTTATTACGCCTTAACGTCTTCAATTATTTTTCAGTAGCTTTATGTATATTTTTTGTATAAGATGGCCTTGTAAAACCAATAATCGCATAAGTGACTTTTATTGAAGAACTGGACATTTTCTTAAAACTATAAATGAACACGATTTTTTTTTTCTTCTAAATACGTATTTGTGAATCAAAAGCGCTGGGTATAGCAAAACGGCATGAACTGTTTTTTTTCTTATAAAATGACCATTTAAAGTCAGTTTAACTTTTGGAGCGTAAAATTTGAAAAATGCGATGAGTTTAGAATTGCTCCTTCAATTTATGTTTCTGATAAAGTAAAGCAATTTATAATGCATGGTTGACTGCATCAAAAGGGCAAACGTAAACATGAGATGATGCATAAATGTGACTTGTAATTTTGTAGAATTTAATTTTTACTTGAAATAATTTTTAATTGAGCTTGATATATGTTTTACACCTACCTTATGAAATCAATCGAAATTTACAGGATCCTGTTATGAATCCTCAAGAACCTTATAGGAATCTTCAGGTTCTTATAAGAAATCTACAGAAAAAAACGCTTGAGCTCTGATGCATCTGGCCAAGCATCCGTAGGATCGCATAGAGTTCTTAGGATCTTGTTAAGGAATTTACTAGCAGTTAACATCTTCGAATTCCGCTGCGATGTTGCTGAACAAGTCTCTCTCAAGTCTCCGATGAAAAATTTAAAAGTTTATTATTATTAGGCTACCACTAGCACACCGCAAATTCCTCTAGGAACCTTTTAAAAAATTCCCAATTTTTCGCCGGAAATATTAAAAATAATAATAGAAATTCTCATTATCCCGCTTAAAATTTACAGGACGCCCTAGAGTTTATAAGAAATCACCAGATTTTGGATATAATCCTCAATAACCAATTATACACTCTAAGGATCCCTCAACAAGCCCTTAGTGTCCACTTGGAATCTGCAGATATCCTCATGAGTTGTGGGAGTCCTCATTGAAAAGTCCCACAAGAACCAAGAATCCCTTAAGGATTCTCCTGGTTACAGTAAGGATACTCATATCCTCAGCTCGTAAGGAAAATTTTGATGATAATGAGACCCGTATCCTTGATTAACAATCTTGTACAGAATTCTGGATCGTCTCTTAACAAATCTAACGCCTTACAGAGTCTATAGAAAAAAAGGAACGTAGCTTTAAATTGTTGACGCAGAAAGATCAATATACACACCAATACCACAGACAAAAAGTTAAAACACACTCAGTCATATTTATCGCACGCTTCAATGATATTATTGAGAATAAATTGTAGTTTGGACTGTATTCGCATTTGTCATGTTATTTAATGAAATTTATTAAAAGTTATGATACACGACATTTTGCTGTACATATTTGTATCTTTTATTGCGGTGTGTTTTTACATGCGCAATGTATGTAAAACCATAATAATAAAGACAGTAAGCCAAAAAGATGAGACAAAATTTATGATTGTAACTCTGTGTGAGTCTTAGATTTTTTGTTTCTCTTATGTCGGTGCTGGTGCTTTGTTCAAACAAGCTGTTCCAAATCTGAAGAACAGAGTTTATAATTTTAGCACCTACTGGCAGACTCAAGTGGGCTGGTCACTCAATATGAATGCCTAAGAAAAGAGATTGGTCTTTAGTTGAGATACTGGTAGAGATTGTTGGCCTCATGAAACGTTGCCAATGTATGACCAATGAACATTCTGAAATAAAGAAGCGCGTACGCGAGTCCTTAGTAGTTGGTGAGATTTGAAGAAATATCGACGAAAATGGAGCTCTGGAATGTAATCGGTGTGGAATTGACATGCTTTTTAAATGACTAAAGCAACAGACACGATAATATTTACAAAAATTTACAAATTTCAATGGTATTGAAAAATGTTGCCAAAAACGGATCCATTTTGTTGCCAAAATCGGGGGGTGCCAAAATCGGAGCATGCCAAAAACGGAGCATGCCAAAAACGGAATCTCACTGTAGTAAATGAAAACCCGAATTTAGTACTACCTACCATTTAATTCCACTAAACTTTGTATCTGTCACAGGATACAAACTCTAGTGGAATTACATGTTATATTACTAAATTCGGTTTTTCATTTACGGAAAAAAAAAATGATTCAACTCCCAGTTTAAACAATGTGGAACTAATATTGGGTATTGGGTAAGTGCGAAAGTGTGAATAAAAGTGCGGGATAGCATCAAAACATGTTGGAGTCTTCAGAGCACTTATTCTTTGATGTGCGAAGAATAAGTCCCCCGAAGACACCTACCCGATTAAATGCAATTGCGCACTTTTATTAGCGTTTCCGCACTTGTAAAAACTTCTGCGATAGCCCAGTGGTGAAAGAAACGCGCAAAAAACATCATACTTCTTAGAATCACAGTGAATTTATGTATTTTTTTTCGCAAAATTAAGTAAAAAAATCGTGGGGGTCACTTTTACCCCATCGCTAAAAATAATCGTGATAAGTAATCACTTTTTTAAGTCTCATAAAATAAATTAACTTTCACAAATAGAACATCTGTGATATTTCTTGATCATGTTCAAAACTTCAAAGCTTCAAAAACATGCGGCATCGAAAAAGTATTTTTGCGATTCCGTTGCAAATCAATCAACTTTTCATTGATAAGATGCGCAACATAATGGCCTGCTTTTCCTACAAAAAAAAACAATGCTGAAAAGTGCTACTTTTCAGCACTGGTTTTGGTGCTGAAAAGTAGCACTTTTTAGTTCTGTTTGGGAGGCGTCAGCGATCCATATGCAAGACTGGTGACATTGTCAGCGAGCCTCGTTGGATAAATGTACAACTCATGCTGAAAAAATCATCATTTTGCAACTTTTTGCATAAACAACTATTATTTAATCTTGATTTTTACACATAAATTAAATTGCTTAAGTGGGCGGACTTAACCCGTTTTTCCCCTACAGCATTTTGCCTGAAAACGGCTTTAAAGGGCCCAGTAGCACTTTTCAGCACTGTTTCTTTTGGTAGGAAAAGTAGATCATTATATGCATCTATTTCTTGTTAAAAAGTAGGGTGATATACAACGGAATTGCAAAACACATTTACATACTTAAGACAGCACGGGTTATTTATGCAACATGTTGCATGAACAAAGTGAAACTATTCATGTTTGCATGCATTGAAGTGCACTACTAAAAATAACGAAAGTTTTGAATTTTCGTAAAATCTTAAGGATGTTAATCAGTGAAAAACATTTTTATTAATAAATTTGGCAAACAATAAGAATTTATGCTGTTTTGAACAATACAGTCTACCCTCCATGAGTCGATATTGAAGGGACCATCGACTCATGGAAATATCGAGTCATGGGACAGCAATGCCACAGAACGCTGTTTGAGGGGACCATCATAGTAACCATGTAATTTGATTTTTAGTAGGGTTCCATGCGTCGATATCGAGTTATCATCGGCTCATGGAGGTTTAACTGTAGTTTTATTGCGTCTCACTCATGTTCAGGTTTCACTGTTTTAAATTCTTTGGCAATCCCTTGGGTAATCCTGATCACGATTGTGTTGATAATTTTGTTTAAAACAAATATTAGAATTCTACCAAAATCTCTTTATGATCCTTTGAATATCGTTTTCGAAGCTCTGTGGAATTCTTTTCGTGATATTTGATTATCCTTGACCTGTGAGGCCATCTAACTTAAATTATAGCATCCCGACGTATTCGGTGCACTTGTGAATTAAACTACAAGGAATGTCTGGGTGCCCATGGTTTGATCAAATAGAATTGCCCAGAGGTTCAAGGTTTCCAAATCACAGAATATCGTCATCCCAGATCATTAGCACAAATTCTCATTGATTGCATTACCTACTTTGTTATTTCTTTATATGAAGTGTTGGAACTTCAAGCGAATTGCAATTATTATTTTTATATTTTCGCTTTTTAGTTACGACACATTTTCTACTGTAAAACAGTAGTATGTGCGTACATGTTAGGGAATCGATGTTATTTAAGAAATATATTTCTTATAATTTTTCCCGCATTTGAACAAAGAAAAATTGGTCATTGGCAAAGAAAACTATCAGTTAATAACCGTTATCTTGTATTATTTGAAGTGCACATACAAAATTTTAATATTAATTAGACGTGTAATCACAGAGATTTAGTCAAAACACTTTTGTATGTTTTTGATGGGGTAAACCCAAACTTGTTCACGGAATTGTACATAAAAAAAAAAAAAACAAATATTTTTGAGGTAACAAAGGGATAAAAATATCACAAGGAGTAATAAGTAAAGTTCTGACGTTTGTTCGAATTTTAATAGGTGTACGGAAATGGAAATTAAGGGCCTTCCTTAGCCGAGTGGTTGGAGTCCACGGCTACAAAGCCAGCCATGCTGAAGGTGTCTGGGTTCGAATCCCGTTTGGTCCAGGATCTTTTCGTATTGGAAATTTCCTTGACTTCCCTGGGCATAGAGTATAATCGTACCTGTCACACGATATACGAATGCGAAAATGGCAAGTTTGACAAAGAAAGCTCTCAGTTAATAACTGTGGAAGTGCTTATAAGAAAACTACGCTGAGAAGCAGGTTCTGTCCCATTGAGGATGTAATGCCAAAAAGAAGAAGAAGAAGAAAAAAGACGGAAATGGAATGGGGTAAACTTTGGACACTAATGAAATACTTCTTCATTCAGGAGATTCATCGATTCATCTTGACCTAATCAGTTTCCGATCACTAATTTTTTTATAACACGTTTTTCGCTTGTGAGTTTTGAAAAATTGGAAGTACCTATTAGGTATTTGATAGTTTTTCAACCACCTGATGTGAAAATAGGGCAGTGTATTCAGAGGCGTAGCTAGAGTTTTGGGGGCCCGATCCGGAGGTAGATTTCGGGGCTCCTAATATCCCTTTCGGGACGAACCAGCACAATTGTGCTGTTCGGCACCCTTGACATCGAATGACTATTTCAGCCAATAAATCATTGTTTTACTAAACTTTTTCGATTTCAATTATTGAATTATCATTGATACTTGTAATCAAGCACAACAGCTTTTGTTTACATCGTGTTTAGAAAACACCAGCTCAGGGTAAACAAAAAGTAAACAAACACCGTAAGAATTGAAAAAGTTTTATCTGTCGCAACTTTTTAACTATTCGTTTTTTCTAGGTATGCACTGATACGAATCGAGAGTGAAAGAGTCATTCTTTGAAATGGTGAAGACCAAATGAGAATTGATTCACACAGCAAATATTTCTGGAGGGACAAAGTGGGACCAGCACAATTGTGCTGGTGCCGGCACTTACCCGGTCGATGTTCGTTGTAGACTACCAATTTTCATTTTCAGTATGTTGATCGAATTAAGTGGCTAAATCTGGTTCTAATGTCCACAATAGTGCATAATATTGCATTAAAACATGAATGAGTGATTTCATACGAATCATAAGGATGATGTACCGTTCGAAAACTATGTAACAGAAACTCATAGCTTTGGTTTAAAAACTTTTATTTTTTATACGTCCATATTTGAAATAGATTGGGAATCACATTTAATGTTTTAAATCTCCTTTAGCAAAGTTTAAGACAAAGTAAAAGTTTAGGGGATCGTTCAAAAATTACGTCATTCATTTAGGGGAGTAGAGGTGTATGAAAGTGCGACAGTGCATGTGGGCAAAAGCGTGATAGTGGACATGGGGAGGATTTAGATTGACTTAAAAACAATGGACGTAATTTTTGAATTTCCCCTTGCTTTGATAATCGATCAATACCATGTTGACGCGATAATCTATTTTGGTGTTCTACAATGTATGCCGGTTCAATATCTGCCATAATATTTATGAAATTTGACAACTGAAGCTGAAAACCTTTACTTACTATTTGCTTCCGAACCACAGAGTCCTTTAAATGGCATACTATTGATGTATGCAGCCCATGCTAGTCTTCTTCTTCTTCTTCTTGGCATTACATCCTCACTGGGACAGAGCCTGCTTCTCAGCTTAGTGTTCAATGAGCACTTCCATAGTTATTACCTGAGAGCTTCCATTGCCAAAGTTGCCATTTTCACATTCGTATATTATGTGGCAAGTACGATGAAACTCTATGCCCAGGGAAGTCAAAGAAATTTCCATTACGAAAAGATCCTGGACTGACCGGGAATCGAACCCAGACACCTTCAGCATGGCTTTGCTTTTTAGTCGTGGACTCTAACCACTCGGCTAAGGAAGGCCCCTGCTGGTATTACTCGCAAATATGTTGTTAATGATATATGAAATGCGTTTGAAATAGTCTACTTAACAATTAAACAATGTATGAAGTTATGGAGTCTAGATTATCCGCTCATATGAAAAATATCGTTTCATTCCTTTTACGTTTAAACATATATTGTCTTAATCTGGAATTTTGAGACTTAGATAAGCTGATATATTAAAATTAAAAATCTGTACTTTATTGCCGTGCGTACAGTGTTGCAAAGTAACTAGCAGTATCGATCAAAGAAGTTTAGGTTAAATTCCCGCTGAAGTATTTTTTTTTTCGTCAGATACGTATTACGATTGTGCCATTTGGCGTTGCATGCTAGTCCGTTGATTCGTGTGATGCTTCCTTTAAAGGCCATAATCGTACATAATGCTTTCCAGGAAACTTTCCACGGTAGGATTGACAGCTAAAAATTTACATGCAACCGAAACGAAAGGGAAAACAAAACTTACGAGTATGGTCGAGCTTTACATTTTCCTTAGTAATCTAATGTCTGTATTTTAAAATCTGGAAGTTTCCAAATATTTAAATACATTTAAAAAAATTGATTGTTCTATGTAATTTTTAAATTAGCTGGAATATATGTATGTAACAATTTCAAAAATCAAATTCATTCTTTAATATGGTTATTGACCTGATTTTGTCTATCCTTTTTAAATGGGTTTTTGAATTCCCCGTTATATGTAAGTTATCCGTCATAGTTCTTTCAATCCTACACACTACTAAAAACTAATACAGTACTGACCCGATTTTGTCAGCTTTTTGACCCGATTTTGTCAGCCTATCTTGAATATATCCAAAAATTGTCTTCGTCATGTAGTACCCGTTTACATTAATACTGATGACGATGTTCGATGTCATGCACGCATGGGCGTAGCCAGAGGGAGCAATGGCAATCCTCCTTCCCTCTGTACAAAAGAACAATTTTAATGTTTTATTGGTTTTCTGCCTTGAATAACTCTATAACCTCTTGAAAGTATCCCTTCAAAACTACATTTTGATGAAATTTGCTCACAGTATTCTTAATATAGTTTGGCCTAGGACTCATCAATAGTTTCAAAAACTCCACTTAAAACTGTCTTAGAGATTCCTTCAGAAATTCCTCTAATTTCACTTCTATTTTTTTTGCAAAATTGCTAACATTATGAAGGATTCTTACTGGAATCATCTCACGAGATTTTTCATTAATTCGACCAGGAATTTCACGAAGATCTTTTTCAAGCATTTAATCATCCCATAGGTATGGAAATAATTTCAGATATTTATTCACGACTTTATCGAATGTCATTTATGAATACCTCTAAGAACACAAAAAAAAATCGCAAACTGAAGAAAGTTTCTTAAAATATTATTTTTAAATTTTCATACTGGAAACAATTTTTTTACATCGATTCCAGGTCAAATTCTCGATGAAACTTTTAAAACAATTCTATAAAAATCTTTAAAACAGTTCTGGATGAATTTAAAAATGTTTTAAAATTTACATAGAAATCTCCAGTTGAAATATTCTATGAATTATACTTAAAGGAATTGCAAGAAGAGCTTCGAGGCAATTACTGATGCCATTTTAAAAGAAATTCTGGAAAAAAAACCTAAAGAAATTTTCGATTAGGAATTGCGGTGTCCTAAGAAAAATGCTTAGATAATTCAACGGTTAGGTAGAACTAAGATTCAGATTGATGCCGGTTGTCTTACAGGCCAGAGCAAAATTGCCGATCAAAGGGATCCTTTAGCGTGAAATTTGAGAATGAAATTGTGAGGGCCGCTTTTCTCCCCCTGATAAACAAAAAAAATTGACTACGCCCCCCTTTAAAAGCTATGTAGGTCATAAACGTAATTCATAAGCAAATATTAACACGTTGAAATTTGAAAAACAGAAACAAAATATATGTCCCGATTTTGTCAGGTTCCCCATTTTGTCAGCCTAAAATTCATCAGGGGGCTGACAAAATCGGGTCTCTACTGTATTACAATGACTTAAAATCCATTTTAAGCAAATAGACTCGATATAAAAAATAAAATAAAGTAAATTTGATATTGGGAGCCAGATAGCCATAACGGTATACACGCAGATACTAAGCAAGATCATGCTGAGGGTCGTAGGTTAGGGGCTGTCCATTAATTACGTAAGACAATTTTCGGGGTTTTTCAAACCCCCTCCCCCCGTGGTAAGATTTTTTGTATGAAAATGAAAAATAAATTGTATGGCAAGTAAGAAATCTCAGACCCCCCGTCCCCCCATAAACCCTTACGTAATTAATGGATCGCCCCTTAGAGTCCAGCCGGTCGAGCATCTTTTCGTAAAGGGAATTTTCTCGACTTCCCTGAGCGTAGAGTATGATCGTACGTCTGTCACATGATATACACATGCAACATTGGTCGATTGACAAAGAGAGCTGTTAGTTAATATCTGTGGAAGTGCTCATGAGAAGTTGAGAAGCAGGCTTTTTTAGCGTCAGAAAGAAGAAGAAGAAAATTTTTTATGGTAATTATTTGCACTTAAAAACGTCCAAGCTGTCGGGCACATATGACGTAAATTTACATGATTTTTTAGGAAAGCTGCTTATGCAGACTGAATATTTTGACGTTTCCATTTTAGCTCTAGGAATAAAATGAATGATTCCAGTTATTTAAAATAAATTAGTTCCATGTTACCAACCTTAACAAAAAACATTGTTCAAGCATCATTTGAAGGAGGGCTGTGTGATTTCAAAAGTGATAGTGTATATGTTAGGTAAAGTGAGTGAAAGAGGTTGGAGGGAGTCTCTAAAAAAATAATTTAATTTTCGAGCCTAGTACACGACTCTGACAACGGCCTTAGTGAAGGTTGAATTATGCGTAACTGTCAAAGGATACAAACTGTAGTGGAATAAAATGATATAGTTCTCAATTGGGTTTTCATTTTTTTATAGGTATTCCACTAAATAATTCGAAGGTTTATTATTATTTTCAATTTTAATTTTTATTGCATTATTATTTTTGAGGAAAAATCCCACATAATTTAGGAGGATATAAACAAACATAGCAAAACAAAGACGATTGATTGAGCCAATTAGTTTTCAAGTTATTCACACATGTATGTTTACCCATTTTTATATGACGTGGACTAGTTCTTGAATAATCTCGATAAACGTCATCGTCACGTTGCATTGAATCTTAGAGAGAATATGAAGTATTTTTATCTCTCGTACATTGTTCTCGTTCCATTAATAAAAAAAAATCATATTAATTAAAGCACATTATTTTTTTAAATTTCAATGTGCATTAAAAAATAACATAATTATTTCTGAATTTTTGGGTCACCCTATCTCACGAAAGAGCACCCTAATGACGAAATAAAAAAATACGGGTCCAAAATTTTTTAAAAAGGCATGATTTGAACAACTTTCTAAACAAATATAAAAAAATATTTTTTTTTCGAACATCGACCGCCTTGGGGACGGACCAGCACAATTGTGCTGGTCTGAATTTGACCCTAAAAAGTTCATGGAGTGATAGAATAGCCAAAATAAAGAATTTTTTGTTCTACGAGATGATGAGTTTATAAGGTAAATTTTGAAATAATCACTCAAATATGGTCCGTCCCGAAAGGGATATAGAGGTTTGCAAAATATGCCTCACACGAGTCTTTAAAAAAATTTCGAAACCGTTCAACATTCAGAAGAAAGTTTCGTGATTAAGAGGTCAAAAGAAATTCTGCCGATAAAAATGCACCCATACATATGTGTAGTGTAAATACGGCTTCCCATTTAATTTGTATTGACATTTTCTCTTAGGCTGGCCAAAACCGGTGATTTACCCTAAGTGAAACTTTACACATGTAAGCATTGCATAAAGCAAAAGGTGATTTCCTTATGCGTACATTTTGGTTGTCTGGGGTATCCTTTGAGAAAAATTTGAAATATACCTTGAATAACAAAAAACTTGCAGAGATTCTTCTGAAGTAAAAATACTTTCCTGGAACTCTGTCAAAATTCCTTAAATTCTTGGATTTTTCGATAAACTCCTTATTAGCGAAATCTTAAAGAAATCTTGCAAGAATATTTAAAATAATTCTGGATAAAATAGTGGAATCGCTAAGGAGTTTCTGGACTCATACACAAATTAAGTAACGCTCCAAGGGGGGGAGGTGTTGTGGTCAAGCCAAGCGCGGCAAGCCTTACAAAATTTTCGAAGGACTCATACAAAAAACGTGACAAAGGGGGGAGGGGGTCGAAAAAAGTCGAAATTTTACGTGATATAATTTATGTACCATCCTTCTGGAGAAATCACTGCTTTTATCATTTGAAAACCTTTATGTAGTAATTGACGAATCCAAGAAGGGCTCCCTTAAAAATATGAAGCACGAATCGAAAAAGATTAGAACACTCGCCTCTCACGCCGAGGACCTGGGATCGAATCCCATCCCCGACATAGTCACTTATGACGTAAAAAGTTATAGTGACGACTTCCTTCGGAAGGGAAGTAAAGCCGTTGGTCCCGAGATGAACTAGCCCAGGGCTAAAAATCTCGTTAATAAAGTCAAACCAACCAACCAATCTTTTGAGACGAATGCACACAAAAATCCACAGATAAATCTCAAGGGTTATATTAGAAATAAAATAATTCGTGGAAGAATGCTTAAAGTTATTGATAAAAGAATACTTTAGAAAACCACGATATACCTTGACCAAGGGTAATTCAAGAAATCCCTTCAGTGGTTTTCAGAGGACAATGCTCAAAGGTCTTCTCAGTGGAATTCATGCTCGAAACCTTGATAAATTCCTAGTATGATTCCTATAGAAATTTTTGAAGAATCCTTGAAAACATCCGGGTAGAATGTTTTAGAACCTCTGTGGCAATTTTTTGAAAGTCCCTTAATGCATTGACGTCTATAGAGGAACACCAGATAGATTATTACTAGCAATATTAAAGTTCATTCGAGAAAAATTCCTGGTGTTATTGCTTAGAATATTTTGAAAAGTTTCTACATGAAAGTGCTAAATTCCTGAAAAAATTCCTGAACAAATTCTTGGAAATATTTCCTTGTTTTTTTAACGAAATCTAATTTTATTGGTAAAATTCAGTGAACAATTTCATATAAATTACCAGGAGAAATTTATAAAGAAATATCCAGATGAATTATTTAAGGTAACCCGAGAATAAATGTGGATGATTTCTGGTAGATATTTTTGGATGATTAAAAAAATATGACTGTATTAATTTTGATTCGCAGTCATTTAAAAAACAAATGGTAAAATTAACTTTTTTTTGTAATAAAATGTTTGTACCCAAGTTCGTATCCTAAATATTTTCCACAGTCTTGAGACTCCCAAGTGGTCTCGAACATAAAAAAAAATATTTGCATTAATCTAAAAATAAAAAATCGAAATATTTGACTTACTTTTTCTACAAAATGTATGATTACACAGCGTAACAAAAATGACATTTTTGCGTGTCTTGTGGGGTTGCTGAATCTGGTGCCATTCTCAGAAATGTTCCAGCACGTCACAATTTTCAGCTACAGGTCGCCAATGTTGTATAAAACACTGGTTTTATTAATGTTTACATGAAATTTAAAGTACAATTTATCATACTTTTTTGTAATCTAATCCACCAAACATGCAAAATAAAACTTGAACTTTCATTTCAGACATAATTTGATTGAAATTGCGCGATTAAATTTCGATTGAACCGATTTTTTTAACATGCTTGCAGTCTCCATACAAAATTCTTCGTTTCTTCTATAAAAATAAAATAAAAAAATAACTTTTCCGTATCGAAAGTATTACAAACTTTGATGATAAGTAGGGTAACGGTCGTATTTTGGACCCCCTAAGGAAGAGATTTTAGTTTTGTGTCCCAATTAATTATATGCACAGCGTAACCAAGTCAAATAACATGTCAAAATGTAGAGAAAAACTTCCTCTACGAGATAAAAAATACCCAAATGGCCTACATGAAAAAAACGTCGATAATAATTGAATTGTGAAGCACTGTTTTTCATTATTTTGGACACACCAATACATTTTGGACCCTCAAAGTATATATTTTGGACCACCGGCATTTTTTATCGTTTGGTGACAAAGTCTATGACACTGGATGTATAATATGCTTGCTCATAGTCTAATCAATCGATCGACAATGGAAAACCAAAAAAAAGTCTACGTTTTTTGTACAGAAATTAAAAAAAAACGTTTTTGTTTACATTTGAAACTTTCTGACGGCTTCAATTTCTGTGTGTAACGTTCTGTAACGGTTGCATGGATGCACCGATTGAATTAAATTAATTTCAGATAAAATAAAAACATTTTCTTTGTACAAACGGTTGATGCAAGTGCGGAATAGTCCTATCTTCCTAAATAGCATGCAAATTGAGTTGGTCTTTCGATTTAAATTGAGAAATTTGCAGGAAAATGGCCAAGGGGGTCCAAAATATATAGGGGTCCAAATTATATTGGTTACCCTATTGTTATACACATAAAGTTTGAATTCTGTGGCAAATTAAGCGAATATATTGCCTTACAAGCTGGCAAACTTGCATGCAAGTTGGCTGAAATAGTCATTTTTTGCATTTCTACAGTGAATATCTAAAAAATTAGACGTGCTATGAAATTTCTGAAAACGGCAATGGATTCAGCAACCCTGAATTAAGTGAATAGCGGTATTTTGGTGCTGGATACAAAAACGTGTTCCGCAGTGTTATGGAAATACCTCAAACGTTGAAATTATAAAAAAGGTCATTTTTAGACTTTAAGTCATGAAAATTTACTATTGAGAAGGTCTCTGTATCATTTCTAAATTAAATGACAATGAGATGGTTCAGATAGGAAGAAAATATGTACAAGTTGAAAGCTCACCAATACTCTAGATTTTTGGAGCCCTACAAAACTGGGTAGATTAGATTATAAATCAGAATTCATGAAGTATTATATAGATGTAAATATTTATGAATTCAAAGACGTAATTAGACTCAACATCTCCAAAATTGATATCTGAGCCTACTTAAATATCTACAATAGGGCCGCGTTTAGCTATTAGAAGACTCAGTTCTCTCATGCGTGAAATCGATCGAACAACAAGGAAAATAACTTACAAAACAAATATTTGTGAAGGCCCCTGAAATATGGGGGCCCACAACCACGGTTTCCCCGGGCCCTTGGCTCGCTTTAAACCTAGCTTCAAAATATTAAAAAATAAGGGACAATCAAGGGGCCCCTGTACATCGTTGATCCAAATTTACACCAATCCTTCCTTACTCATTCTCATTTTTGGATCCTACAAATTGTCAGTTTCCTACGATCTATGTCGAACTTCTAATGCTATGGAAATCTTCACTGCTATATTGGGGCCCCTAGGAGCTGGGGGCCCACCCGGTTCGGACCGCACCCCCCTAGCTACGTTACTGAGTGTATTATGTCCGTTGTTAAAAAAAAAATGGTTTACAAACGACTCCGTTTTCGGGCGTTTCTTAATCGTACGACACGTAATGTACTACATTGTTTTGTATGTTTTTTTTCTACGTCGGTTTTTCGAATAATGCTTTATTTAAAAATGCACCGCTTCAAACAGCTTAATTGTACTTACCTCGAAGGAATTGGCCGAGATTAAACATAATGGTGGTGCCGCTCGTATATGGAAATCCTCCAGGAACTGAGCCTGTGCGCCTTGGGTAGAGTTGTTGACTAGCAGGTTCACTCGGTTCGTTATCATATTTTTGTCATCAAATGATATTTCCTCCGCGTATCCGGAATACAGCTGCGTTACTTTAGTTTTGAAAAAGTTTTGCAGTTTGCCGAGATTTTCATCGCTGAACAGCATCCGCACGAAGTAGGAGTTGGAGTTCTCTTCCTCTATCGACTGAGAAATGGTTCGGAATGTAACGTGTGGGTTGAACGAAGTCATTTCGTCCAGGCCGATCAACTTATTTATCTGATCGGCTGTTTTGCCGCGTGCTCCCAAGTGAAGCATCGACATCATGGATATTGCGGAGAATGGAGAGAATGAGAAGCTTTTTGTTTGCTCAAATTCTCTCTGGGTTGTAATTGATTGGTACATGTCAAGGCCAATTCGGTTACAAAGTTTAAAAAAGTTATTCATTTCACTGTTCTCCTCATCGCCATTCTCATCAGATTCTTCAGGGAACTCTGACGACTCTTCTGTTAGTAGTATGTCGAAGGTATTTAGTTGATCACTGAATGATGTATTGCGACGTGCTTCTGGTTCACCAAGTTTTTGGAAGAGGTCATTGGTGATACGATTTCCAGCATCCTCTGTCGATGCAGCCTGACTGTCTTGTTTGAGCTCATTGGTGATCGTCAAGAAAGACTGGAACACGTCATGTTCCGCAATTTCTGAATTTTGAACTGGTTGAGGCTTTTTCAATGGTTTCAGTATAGATGCAACCGTCGCTGTTTCACCCACATAGCTGGTCATATTCTTGCTGTTTACCGACAGTAGACCTAGAAGATTTTCAACGTCCACGTGCTCCGCACTGTTTGCATGGGGCACCGGATTGGCTTGTCGCAGAATCATTTCCGCTATGGAGACAAATTCGTTTGAGGATGGTTGTTGTGCAATTTGAGATGGTGAAGGTTTGACCTTTGAAGGAGTCAATTTCAACCTAGTGGTAGTAGCAGTCGTAGAAGCAGTGGTACTAGCGGTTGGCTTGGCCGTCGATGGTAAACGTGTAGTGATAGTAGTCTTTGGTGGATCCGTTTCTTTAGTTGAAGGCTCCCATGAAATAGTGACCTTATTTATTGGCTTGACTTTATTCACGATATCGAACAGATTCGTGGTGGTGTATTTCTCAGTCACGGCAGTAGTGTCGAGCAGTTCAGGCAAGTTTGAGTAAGGTGCTTCTGTTGTAATTTCGTTGCTTTCGATAATAGCATCGGTGAACGCTTGTGAAGTGGTAGAATCGAATGTTTCGGTAGAATATTGTTCAACCTCTTCTTCAGCATCTTCATATTCATCTGCTGGATTTTCATTTGAGTCGGTCACCGCATTTTGCTGTGGATATTGTTGCATACTTGATTCCTCGTTCATATTCTCATCCTTAAGAAGTTCCAAAATCATGTAGAAGGCGTTCTGGGTATCTGAGAGGGTAGTTGCCTCTGGTTTATTCGTTGTTTCGAATAATGTACTGATACCTTCATTGTGAGATTGTGTATCTACTGTAGTCTTGAAGTCATGCGAATTGAGTTCAGTAGTGGTTTCTTTTTCAGTGATTTTATCAAATTGATTTGTGTACATATCAAGTTTTGTCTGATAATCATTTTTTGTAGTGTAGTGTGGTGATACTGAATCGTCATCGAATGTGGTGAAAATAGTATGTGGAGCGGATTGAGTGACTGTTTCTTCACTTTGGGTTGTGGTTGTTTCAAATGTATTAGTGCTGGGCAACGTAAAAGTTATAATCTTTTCCGCGTATTGTTCATCTGTTTGAAGTCCATCAGAGTAATCTGACAGGTTTTTATTTGATATAAACGATATTACTTCATCTGCGCTTTGATGCAATGTGCTAACCTGAGCTGATTCTGTAGTCTCCATTGTAGTCTCTTTCTGATTGCTAAGGTTGTTGTTCAATAAGAATGACATTAACAGATTTTCATCTGTTTGATGCGTTGTGCTGAATTGCGTTGTTAATTCTTCCGTTTGATGGGTTGTGCTTTCAACAGCCTTTTCCGTTGGCTCAGTTGACCTAATTACCATTTCCGTTACATTTTCTATTAAAAGTTGTGGAGTTACGTCCGTAGCTTTCTCAGTTTCTACTAAAAGTTGTGGAGTTGCGTCTGTAACTTTCTCAAAATCTATTAAAAGTTGTGGAGTTACGTCCGTAACTTTCTCAGTTGCAAATGTTAAGTGATTAACTTGTTTTGTAAATTCTTCTAGTAACATCGGAGTGTTTTCTGTTTGTTTTTCAGTAGAAACTTCTAGTTCTTCTGTTAATAAAATTGGTGTATTCTCCGGTACATTTTCAGTAGAAGTTGTAATATGATCAACTTCCTTGGTATTTTCTTCTAGCAGTACAGGAATATTTTCTGTAACACTTCCATCTAGCAATTGTGGTGTACTGTCTGGAACATTTTCAGTGGATTCAGTGAGATTTTTCAACAACATTAATATAGTTGCGGTTGAATTATTATCAAATGGAGTTGGCGTAATGTCTGTAACTCCTACGTAAGATGTTGTAGGTTTATCAGGTAATACGGACGAAGAAACTTTCTCAGTAGTTTTGACATTCAATAACTGAGGTATATTCTCCGTTGTTTTCTGAGTTGAAGTGGATATTTTATCTGTAACACGTTCTTCTTGGTGATGTAGGGTAGTTTTCGTTGTCGTTTCCGTTGTTTTCAGCTGTGTCGTACTTTCTGGCGTAATATTTTGTTTGACATCACAATTGGGACAGCTCATTACAGGCTGCTTAGGATCTGTTACACTGTCCTCATCTTCATCAGGACTAGAAATTTCAAAACTCAGTACAGCGGGAACGTATTCAGGTTCTTTGTCTGCGGATTCATACGGCGTTACATCCGCTATATTGTTATTAACATTGTTTTCTGCGTTTTGATTTTCTTGGTGTTTTGAAAGCAACTCTGTGTTCAGGACGTTCTTTATGCTGCTAACAATATTCGTTATTATTCCGTGAGGAGATTCAAGTCTATCAAAAACACTTTGTTTGATATTATTACCAGCAACAATGCTTTGAATTTCCTTCGATGTCATCAACCTTTTTATAATATTGCCTTGATTATTGATGGTGAAATATTCGTATTTGTCCGGGTTAAGTAGATTTATTGGGCTCACTAAATGTTGGTGCGGGGAATGCAGTTTAATGTGACCAGGAGAATATCTAAAATTAAACATGAAAATAAAGATTACTACAGTAGAAGTTGTAAATCATTTTTGATATCACTGGGGACGTTACGATTTTTTTTAATTTACCAGAAAATCCGATTGTTTATATTCACAAAAAATAGGGGAAGGAGGAGAAATCAGGGTGTAGTTTCCGTAATCATCGATATATTGTCAATACTTCAACTGATATGTGTAGAAGTACTTGGAGTAAATACATCTGCTTAATGAAAGTGAAACAAATAAGCATTACTTTGCGCTTGCACAAAAGGTGTAGAAAAAAAATTAAAATTTGATAAAGTGTTCCTCTAGGAATGTTTGAAATAAATATAAAGCAAAACCATCAGGGATTTTTCAAGGTATTTTTTTTAACTAGACTCAGAATTACTACAGCGCTTCTTCCAGGAATTTAGCTAGAGCAGTGGTGCTCATCCTGCGGCCCGCTGGCCGCATGTGGCCCTCGAAGCCCAAGATTGCGGCCCGCAGAGCACCACTTGTAAAATGAGATTCCGTATTAATTTTTGAAAATGAATTATCCTTTCACAAAATATTCAAATCATAAATTTGAAACGGACTCATATTCAGTATTTTATGAAAACATAGATTTTTTCCAAATAAATCATGTTGATTCCTTTGAAGAATCCCTCAAAGAATTCTTGAAGGAATCAGGAGGAATTTTTTAATGAACATCTGAAGAAATTCTCGAAAGCATTCCTTAAGGAACAACTAGATGGAACCCTTGAATGATGGAATATTTGAAAGACTTCCTAAAGAAATTTCAGAATTCACTGGTGAAATCATTTGAGAAGTCGTGAAGGTATTGTGAGAATTTCTGGAGGATTTCCAGCAAGAACAATTGAAAGAATCACATAATATAGTTTCCTTGCAGAATCCCCCAAGAAATTTCTTGAGAAATCTCTGGAGGGTAGATTATCTGGATTTTTGCCTAAGTAATTCAAATAGGTATAATGCATAAGCAAAAGTGCACAATATTTTGTAAGTGCTACCAAAACCTAGGAAAAATTATGACTTCATATTATTAAAGAATTGATGAGATAATTTGCAAGTATTTCACAATCATCCTTTCCAATCGTTGTTGAAGCAAATGTTAATCGAATACTTCCAATAATCGACTATAAGCCAAAAATAATGAATGCTTTCACAAAAGTTAAAAAAAATCTGATGACGATTCTGGATCTGCGATAAATATTTTGATATCACTAATAATATTCGTCATTAAAATGATTTTTACATGACAGACTGAAAGAAAATTTAAAAACGTCCATAGGTCGTATTTTTATTTTTATTGTAAATAATCTCTAATTTTGCTTCGTACCGTTAAAACTAATGAAACCTTTCGAGCAAGAAAAAGTAAAAGTAATCAGAAGGAATAAATCTGTTTCAAAATAACTGGGAAAATCTTCTTCTTTATTTTTGAATCAATTGAGATTAGGCGCATATTAATTTTTAAAGAAACATTTGAATTACCCTTGCGGCCCGCAGCGCTGATGGCATATTGTGATTTGGCTCGCAATATCTGCAGCTTGAGCACCACTGGGCTAGAGCATAGGCCTTCCTTAGACTAGTGGTTAGAGTCCGCGGCTACAAAGTAAAGCCATGTTTGAGGTGTCTGGGTTCGATTCCCGGTCAAGCAAGTAAGTTTATAATTTCACTTCTTTTGATTATTTTTAAAAAGTTGAAATAAAATTGAAGTTCAAATGAAAGTTGACTCATCCCTTTTAGTTTTAAGATATATATTGCACTTACCTGTGTTTGACGTCAATCCGGCTTCTTGGACTATCGCATCTATTCAATTGTGAACATTGCAATAGCAAAGCAACGAATAACATATAATGCAGCATGTCTAAAAGAACAAGAAAAGTAGACGAATGAAATATTTGAGTTACAGCTAAATCAACTTTAACATGTATCAACTTGGGTGTGGTTATGTTCAATTTATGTTTGATCAATTTGAATATGACACACAGCATTCAGGTAAGCGATTTCTCCTGAATTGTGAAACCTATGGTATTCAAGTACAATGTACCGTACCAGTCAAGCTAAGGCCTGGCTGTACATAGGAGACGTCTCTATTCGACTCGGTCCATGGCTGCACGCCGCCAGCTACGCATTCTGCGAAGGGTCCGCAAATCATCTTCAATTTGATCGCTCCATCTTGCTCGTTGCGCACCACGTCGTCTTGTGCCGGTCGGATTGCTTTAGAGAACCACTTTCACTGGGTTGTTTTGCGACATTCTGGTGACAAGCCCGAACAACCCGAACCTCCCAAAAATTTGCGAGGTGGACCATGGTTGGTTCTCCAGCAGATGGTGCAATTCAAGCGTGTGCTGTAATAAGAGCGTAAGTCGCATGATCGATTTCTCTTCATCGATCCTCTCTTCTGTGAATAAAAGTGACAATATGCAAATTTGCCAGCATTTTTCCACCTTAAAAGTTTGTCCGGGAAACCGTATTCGTTCATAATCTGCCATAGCCGATCTCGATTAATTGTATCATAGGCCGATTTAAAATCTATGAACAATTTTTTTCGCGACATTTCTGCAACACTTGGTGGATTGTGAATATCTGGTCCATTGTTGCACGTTCGCCCATAAATCCTGCCTAATATTGCCCAACGCATTATCTAGCAATTGATGATAGACGGCGACATAAAATTTGGGAGAGTACCTTGTAGGCGGCACTCAATTGTGATCGCACAATATTTGGCGCAATCAAACTTGTGGCCCTTTTTGTAGATAGGACACACAAAACCTTCCATCCACTCCTTCGGTAATACTTTCTCCTTCCAAATCTTAGAAATAACCCAGTGGAGTGCTCTTGCCAGTGCATCTCTACCGTATTTTAGCAGCTCGCTCGATAGTTGACCTACTCAGCTTTGTTGTTTTCCAAACGTTCAATCTCCGTTTCTACCTCTTGGAGATCTTCCAACGTTATTTCCATACCATCTTCACTACTGGCCATATCACCATCAAGGTCGTCGTAGTGCTGCAACCATCTATCGACCACCTAACGTTCGTTCGTGATAAGATTTCCGTCAAGATATCTGAACATTTCGGCTTGTAGCACAAAAGGCTTTGCGCGAACGCTTCAGCTTCTCATTAAACTTTCGTGATTCCTTAGCGCGGATCAGTGAATCAAATTTTCATCAGAATAGATGAAAAACAAACAACAAAGCAAGCTCGCTCACAACCGTTTGTCACAACTGTTGCGGATAAGGACACAATCAAAAGCAAAATTGTCACGACAATCTTAGAGCACAACATTGTTGCAACCTATTCAACTCGCAATTAATCAGTTATTTTAAACATAAAACCAAATTTGTTTATAGATGCTGTTTGATAATGTGTCAATGTTTACCAACACGGAGAAAGTTCTCGAAAACTGCAATGCGAAGCCTAGAAAATCGCTGCGCACGTGGTGATTAATCTTTGTCATATTCTGTTCAAGTGATGACAAACTGATGTTGCGGAATAAAATTGTTGCAACAAGAATAGAAGGTGACAATGTCTTTGTTGCTGCGTGTTGGGTGACAATCAGGGCTGCCACATGTACAGATTTCTCTGTATTACACAGATATTTTTATTCTGACACAGATTCAATTTGTATGGAACACAGATTTTTTATCAACATTTTTTGTATGGACACAGATTTTTTTTGTATGGGACACAGGTTTTTTAACCTCGTGGATACAGATTTTCTATCAAATCATCTGGCAGCTCTGGTGACAATTGATTCACTGGCGCGTTTTTCCATCGCTACGCGATCTCGTTCGTCTTGCTGGCGCTTCTTTCATCGGAAGATCGAGTTTTGTCTGTTCCGTGCCTGTTTTTACCGTGTCTCGCTCGCTCTCGTGCGGTGTTGCAGCATTCTCGCCCATGCCGCATTCTTTTCATTCTTCAACTGCTCGTATTCGCCATCGAACTAGTCGTTTCTCTGATTCGGAGCCGCTGAACATATTATTGCTGCTGCGGTGCTACCTATGGCGGATCGGATGTGCCTCCAGCCATCTTCAAGAGTGACGGCGCCAAGCAGCTCTTCCTCTGGTAGGGCCACTTCCAACTGCTACGCGTATTCTTGGGCTACTTCTGAGTCCCATAGCCGCTCGATGTTGAGCAGAGGCGTTCGGCTTCGACGCAAGTTGATCCCCGTCGAAAGTTTTGAGCGCATACAGACAACAACTAAGTAGTAACTTTTTTAAGTCTATGGTAGTAGTAAGAATCTATATTCGCACTGCAGTATGTGCGAACATTGGTGATGTCGGAGAAGAATTTTCCGTCGATTAGAACGTGGTCGATTTGGGTTTCGGTTCGTTTATCGGGTGATATCTAGGGCGATATCTTTGCGGGAGAAGATGGTGCTTCTGACTAACATACCACGAGAGGCTGCAAAGTTGACGCATCGTTGGGCGTTGTCGTTCGCTTTGGCGTACGGCTGTTCAGCCCGATTACCGGTCTGTACATCTCCTTTCGTCCTACCTGTGTGTTCATGTCACCAACAACGATTTTTACGACACGTGGCGAGCATCCGTTGTATAACTGCTTCAGCTGCGCGTAAAACATCTCCTTCTCGTTGTCGGATCTCCCTTCGTGTGGACAGTGTACGTTGATAAAGCTGTATTTGAAGAAACGGCATTTTATCCTTATCTTGCTTATCCTTGCGTTGATCGGCTGCCACCCGATAACGCGTGGCCACATCTTTCCAAACACAATCAAGCCAGTTCCTTGCTCGTTTTCGGACAAACATTTCAAAAGGGCATTGGTAAACATTGGCTTTGCAAGACGCTGTTGAGCTCAATTCAACTCCATCACGCTCACCAGATAGCCGTAGCGGTGAACAAGCAGCTATTCAGCAATACCAAGCTGAGGGTCGTGGGTTCGAATCCCACTGATCGAGGATCTTTTCGTAAAGCAAATTTTCTTGACTTCCTAGGGCACAAAGTATCTTCGTACCTGCCACACGATGTACGCATACAAAAATGGTCAAACGGCAAAACTGTGGAAGTGCTCATAAGAACACTAAGCTGAGAAGCTTTGTCCCAGTTGGGATGTTACGCCAGAACGAAGAAGAAGAACGCTCACCAATACTACTATCAAGAAGAGCTAACACCAATCTTACTGATAAAGGTGTTAGTTTGCGTGAGCGGGCTAAAAAGGGCTCAACAGCAACGTTTCTAAAAAAAGGCTCAAGACCTCTTGGGCCCTTTTCAAACGTTTGTTCAGATTTGTGGGGGTCGAGCTTTGTTAGAAGATAGCCATATTTGTTACATTTGGCCTGAATGCCCTTAATGTGATTTTTGAAAGTAAAATTCTTATCTAGCATGTGCCCTAGGTATTTAACTTCATCTGACCAATTTATTGGAACCCCTCTCATCGTGACAACATGTCTACTTGAAGGTTTCAAATAAAGGGCTTTTGGTTTATGTGGGAATATTATTAGTTGAGTTTTGGAAGCATTTGGAGAAATCTTCCATTTTTGCAAGTATGAAGAAATATATCCAAACTTTTTTGCAATCGACTACAGATGACACGCAGGCTTCGTCCTTTGGCGGAGAGGTCTGTGTCATCCGCAAACAAGGATTTTTGACATCCCTGAGGTAACTCAAGTAAGTCAGATGTGAAAATATTGTATAATATTGGTCCCAAAATGCTGCCTTGGGGAACACCAGCTCATACAGGAAGTCTTTCAGATCTGGAGTTCTGATAATTAACCTGAAGTGTACGATTTGACAGATAACTTTGAATTATTCTAACAATGTATGTTGGAAAATTAAAGTTTTTAAATTTTACGATCAAACCTTCATGCCAAACACTGTCGAATTCTTTTTCTATGTCAATAAGAGTAGCCAGTAGAATAGCCTTGAGATTTGTTGGAACGGATCAAATTTGTTACACGTAAAAGTTGATGAGGGGTCGAATGTTCATGGCGGAAGCCGAACATTGGCAAAACTTGAATTTTCGTTGATGTGGGCCATCATTCTGTTCAAAATAACCTTTTCAAAAAGTTTACTGATGGAGGAAAGCAAACTGATTGGACGATAGCTAGAACACAGACAAACAGACGTAACAGTTAGAAAAAATTTCTTCAAATTCCATCGCCCAGTTTACACCATCATCATCTGGTGAGCATGTTACACGAAAAGGCGTTTCGTGCAACAAGACCGGCAGATGGCGGTAGTGTGAAACGTCAAACGCGAAGAAGAACGATGTGCGCGTCTCTGGGTGTGAGATTTGTAACATAGCGAATTTGAAATGATTGTTGAATGAGTGGTCGATGGAAATTTTGTCAGTGTTACGTCTGTTTGTCTGTGGCTAGAAGCTTTTGCAGGATTTTTGTCTGGTTTTAAAATTGGAACAACCTTAGCATTTTTCCATTTGTCAGGAGAATATGCTAATCGAAATCATTTGTTGAATATATCAACTAAAAATGATAAGCTACTTTCTGGAAGTTTCTTGATGAGGATGTAGAAAATTCCATCATCGCCAGGAGCTTTCATATTTTTAATTTTTTTAAAATAGTTCTCACTTCTTCCAAATCAGTCTCACAGGCATTTTCGAAAACGTTCTCTTGATTGAGAATATTTTCGAAGTCCTGAGTAACTTGATTTTCAATTGGACTAGTAAGTCCTAAATTAAAATTGTGCGCACTTTCAAACTGCATAGCAAGTTTTTCAGCTTTTTCGCAATTAGTTAGTAATGATTTGTTTTCCTCTTTCAATGCCGGTATTGGCTTCTGAGGTTTTTTCAAGATTTTAGATAATTTCCAAAAGGGCTTAGAGCCAAGGTCCAATTGAGAAATTTTATTTTCAAATTTTTTGTTTCTTAAATCTGCAAAACGTTTCTTGATTTCTTTCTGCAAATGCTGCCATATAATGTTCATAGCAGGATCGCGAGTGTGTTGAAATTACCTTCTCCTCACGTTTTTAAGACGGATCAAGAGTTTAAGATCATCGTCCATAATCACGGATTTTTTGAATCCATTTTGGAATTGCAATGCTCCTGGCTTCAACAATGGCATTTGTTAAAGTTTCAAGAGCACTGTCAATATCAAGTTTAGTTTCTAAAGAAATGTTAACATCAAGATTAGAGTCAACATACGTTTTATATATATTCCAGTCGGCTCGTAAATAATTGAAAGTGGAGCTGATAGGATTTAGAATCGCTTCATGGGATATTTGAAATGTAACAGGAACATGATCAGAATCAAAATCAGCATGAGTAAGTAATTGGCTACAAAGATGACTAGAGTCGGTTAAGACCAAGTCAATCGTAGATGGATTTCTAGAAGAGGAAAAACATGTAGGGCTATCAGGGTATTGAATTGAGAAATATCCTGAAGAGCACTCATCAAATAAAATTCTGCCGTTGGAATTACTTTGAGAATTATTCCATGACCGATGTTTGGCATTAAAGTCACCAATGACAAAAAATTTTGACTTATTGCGAGTCAATTTTCGCAAGTCAGTTTGGAGCAAATTAACTTGCTGTCCAGAGCATTGAAAAGGCAAATAGGCAGCTATGAAAGTATATTTACTAATCTGTCAACAGAAACACCTAAAGTTTCAAAAACTTTAGTTTCAAATGACGTAAACAGTTGATGTTTTATACGCCTATGAATGATGATTGCAACTCCCCCACATGCCCCATCAAGTCGATCATTACGATAAACAAAAAAGTTAGGATCTTTTTTTAGTTTGGATCCAGGTTTTAAATAAGTTTCGGTAATAACTGCTATATGTACGTTATTAGCTGTAAGAAAATTAAACAGCTCGTCCTCTTTACCATTCAGAGAACGAGCATTCCAATTCAAAATATTTAAATTATTATTTGGATCCATTAGAAAAACGTAATCCAATAACAATTTGATTTGTAAATTTTACACCTACTTGGACTGCTTCAGTCATAGTGGTGGCTTTGAACATTGCATCAATCATTAGATTCAATTGTTCAGTTAGAAAATTAAAATCAGAGGCAGACATATCACTTGAAGTGGGTACATCTGATGATTTCCCATTAGAACTTTCGGTAGACGAAGAAGCGGAGTAGGAATTATGAATGAGCATGATTATGATCTTCTTGATGGGTATGATTCCTAGTCAAGCGATCGTTAACTGAAAAATGAGCATTGTTCGATACTCTACCAGGCAAATTCCGGAAACGACCGTTATCGTAACGGATATTATCTTTCATCTGTCTGGCAAGCGCCTCAATGACTCTTTTGCGTGAAGGACAATCCCAAAAATTTGACTTATGATTGGCCCCGCAATTAGAGCATATGAACTGCATATGGTGGTATCTTCCTTCACTGGACAGACGTCCTTAGCGTGAGAAGAACCTCCACAAATCATGCATTTAGCATCCATGCGACAATTTTTTGTACCATGACCCCACTTTTGGCACCGACGGCACTGAGTGGGGTTCTGGTAATTTCCTCCAGGTTTCTGGAAATGTTCCCACGTCACACGGACATCGAACATAAGTTTTGCTTTTTCTAAAGCTTTAATATTATTTAGTTCTTTTTTGTTAAAGTGAACTAAATAATATTATTGAGAAAACCCTTTCCGAACAATAGCAGATTGGGTTCTCTTTTTCATAATGATTACTTGGATTGGGGAAAATCCAAATAAATCATTCAAACTATGTTTGACCTCTTCAGGTGACTTATAGTCACTTGAGAGACCTTTCAAGACAACTTTGAACAAACGTTCAGTTTTGTCGTCATAAGTTAAAAATTTGTGCTTCTTCTCTTCAAGATGTTTGAGAAGAAGTTCGCGATCTTTAAGAGTTTCCGGCAAAACGCGACAGTCTCCTTTCTTTGCGATTAGGAAGGAAACCTTGATTCCCCTAATGGAGTTCAAGATCTCCTGCCTAAATCCCCCAAATTCGGAACAACTGACCACGATAGGCGGCACTCTTTGCTTCCTCACTTGAATCAAAGAGCCTGGGCTAGAGGCTGCTTCGATTTGGTGTTCGGAAAATTTGTCTAGAGCATCGAACTGATTGCTCATTTCGATACAATTATTCATTTCTCCCGCTGTGGTGATCTCCAGGTGTATCGGTATGGAAGGCTGTGCTGGAAGTAGGTGCCACGAATGGCCATATTCTTGGAGGCGGCGAAATCAATTAGTCGTATGCCGGTTTCGTTCGTCAGCCGGTGAGCGCTGGATTTTCCAATAGTCGGTCTGAATTCTTCCTCCTATAACGATTTTGATGTCGTGGCTTGGTCAGCTGTCGTACTCGCGTTCGAGCTGCGCGTAAGAAGCGTCTTTATCACCATCAGTGCTTCCGGAGTGTGGCTGTGCTCGTTTATTATGCTGAAGTTGAAGAACCGGCCTTTGAGCCTCAACTTGCACATTCTCTCATTGATCGGCCATCACCCGATCACGCGCCTTTGCATATCACCCATCACTATAAAAGTTATTCCCAGCTCGTGTGTTTTGCCGCAGCTCTGGTAGATGGTATGGTTTTTTTTTTTTTTTCTTTTGTTGGGATTTGAACCACTGCGACCATTAAGTTGATCTATTGTGGTATACCCCTGTTTATTTTTCGCATATTTTCAGGACGACAAGTTACTATTGAGAGTAACTGCAGTTGACTGATAGTGCGACGTACCCCAATCTGGTATGATTCTTAAAATGAATTCAACTACCTTATTGGGATTTCCTTGCCAAATTTCAAAAGGACTCAGTATGCCCTTGTTGAAATACTGTCTTCTTTGCGCAAATAGTGCTGAGCATTCACAAAGCAAGTGTTGAGAGGTCTCTATCTCACAGTCGCAAAACCGACAGATATCAGTTGGACTTCGACCCATCTTCTTTAAATGATATCTAGCTGGACAATGTCCTGTAAATAGTCCAATAACTATACAGAATGATTTTTTATTTAAGTTTAGAAGTTTTTCTGTAATTTGTTTATTTGGAGTTATAAACAGTTTAGACTGTCTTGATGTATTTGTACCAATCCAGTTCGACTGTATCATATTACGCTCCCATTTTTTTATTTCCATTTGTATTACACATTTTGAAACTCCACAAAAGGGTTCTGGTCCTAAAAACTGAGTATTCGATCCTCGTCTAGCCAGAAAATCAGCTTTCTCATTTTTTTCGATTCCACAATGGCCTGGTACCCAGTACAGGGACACCTGGTTATTCATAGCCAGTTGCTTCAATACTTGTATGCATTCCCAAACCAGTTTTGATTGGCATGTATAGGATTTTAATGCGTTCAGAGCCGCCTGGCTGTCTGAAAATACGCAAATCCTTGCATGTCTATACTTTCTTCTAAGACATATAGAAGCACACTCTAAGATGGCGTATATTTCTGCAAGGAAAACAGTTGTCCATCGTCCCATTGGTATTGAAACATTAACTCCTGGACCTGTTATTCCAGCCCCTGTGTTATCACTCATTTTAGAACCATCGGTGTAGAACATAATCGATCCTGGTGAAATACTAGGCCCACCCGATTCCCACATTTGGCGGTCTGTTTCAACCACCTTATATGGTATATCTAGGTTTAGGGTTCTTTCCATCCAGTCTTCGTTCATGACTACTAATGGATTAATTTGAAAATCTTTCAGTATACTTAGATGTCCGGAAAGATTTCCTTCAAGAAAGATATTTGTTCTTCGCAGTCTTAGTGCATTCTTTTCAGCTTCCATTTGCACGTGTTGATGTAGTGGAAGCTTATACAGAACTGCCTCTAAGGCCTTTGATGGCGTACTACGCATTGCTCCTGTCATAGCCATGCAGGCCAAACGTTGCAATTTTTCTAGCTTTTTTTGGGCTGTGCTTTGCTTTGTTTTAGGCCACCATACTAGTGCGGCATAAACTACCCTGGGCCTTACAATAACCGTATAAATCCAATGAATCATTTTAGGTTTGAGACCCCATTTTTTACCAAAAGTATTCTTACTCACCCACAGGGCAATAGTGGCTTTGCTTATTACCTGCTCTAAGTGCAAGTTCCAATTAAGTTTATCATCTAGAATAAGTCCTAGATATTTTACACTGGATGCATATTGGACAATACATCCCTCAATTGTTATATTTTCAAAAGTTACTTTCCGTCTGCGAGTGAACGGTACCAAAACGGTTTTCGATGGGTTTATATTCAACCCTTCGTTTTGGCACCACCGCGAAATGCAGTTTAGTGCAGACTGCATTAAATCTGTGATGGTATGTTCAAACTTTCCACGAACTATTATGGCCACATCATCAGCAAAACCGATAACTTCGAAGCCTTGTTCTGTCAATTTATTAAGAATATCATCAACAACAAGCGACCATAATAAAGGCGACAATACGCCTCCTTGAGGACATCCCTTAGTGGTCTTTATTGTTATAGATGATACTCCCAATTCAGCAGATACTTCTCTATTTTTCAGCATTTCCATAATCCAAGCTATAATGCCAGGATCGAAATGCCTATTTTCCATTGACTTTTTTATTGAACTGAATGTCGCATTATCAAAAGCACCTTCTACATCAAGAAATGCTACAAGAGCAATTTCTTTTCTATCGAGAGTACTTTCTATTTTTGTAACCAAATTATGTAGAGCAGTGACTGTAGATTTGTTAGTTTGATATGCATACTGATACCTGTTAAGAGGAATCTTTTGTAGGTATTCTGTTTTGATATATTCATCTATTATCTTTTCCATGATTTTAAGCATAGTAGATGTTAGACTTATTGGCCTAAAAGATTTTGGATTTGTTTTGTATCTTTTTCCTACTTTAGGAATGAAGACAACTCGTACTTGGGTCCATATTTTTGGTACATGGCCTAACATTAAACTTGCTTTGAAAATATTTGTTATAGAATCCAGCAGTATTTCCCCACCCTTCTGAAGCAGTGCAGGAAATATACCGTCCATTCCCGGAGATTTAAATGGCTCGAAAGAGTTCATCGACCATTCAACTTTAGATTTTGTGAAAATGGTATCAGGTATAAGCGAATTATATCTTATAGTCCCGGTCGGCCCATAATTATCGTTAACGTTTATACTTTCTTCATTATCACTTACCACTAAGTTTGATCCTGGGAAATGAGTCTCCATCAACATTTCAAGGGTTTCTTGTGAGTTAACAGTAAAATCGCCATTTGTTTTCTTTAAATTTCCCAGACCATTTGAATGGTCTTTGGAAAGCACTTTTTGCAGTTTAGCTATATCTGGAGTTTTCTCTATGTTTTCACAATAGGATCTCCAGGTTCGTCGTTTTGATTTTCTAATTTCTTTGTTGTACATTGTAAGGGCCTTTTTATATTGGTCCCATTGCCCAGAAATTTTCGCTTTATTGAAAAGTTTTCGCGATTTTTTCCTTAAATTATTTAATGTTTTATTCCACCAAGGAACCTCTCGATTTGAGATTTCTTCCTTGACAGGACAATTAACGTTGTATGCTTGTATTATTTGTTCAGTAATATTTTTTGCAACTCTATCCAATTGCATTGTTGATTGAATTGTAGTATTTAGCAATAAACATTCAGATTGCATTGTTGAAGCATATCTCTCCCAGTTAGTGTTCCTGGGATTTTTATACGCTATTTTAACTATTTCCCCAGCATTGTATTGAAACACTATGTGCTTGTGATCAGATAAAGATTGTTCATCTGAAACATGCCAGTTTTTTATACGCGTCGAAAATATAGGACTGCACATGGTTATGTCCAATACTTCTTCCCTAGCTTTGGTTATAAATGTAGGTTGATTTCCTTTGTTACATAAATCGATGTTGTTCGAAGATATGTATTCAAAAAGGTCTTCCCCTCTTTTATTGATGTTGGTGCTTCCCCAGATTGTATGATGGGAATTTGCATCGCAACCAATGATAAAGTGTTTATTATTAGTTTTACAATAATTAATGAAAGCTGTCAATTCGGGTGGAGGTACCGCCTCCACATCTCCAGGGAAATAAGCTGAAACTACATAAGCTTCAGTTTTGCCCCTAGTTGTGGGTATTTCCATGCGAATCACGACTATATCTTTTGCAATAAACTGTGTTATAGGTACGAATTTTATTCCCCCTTTTATTAAGATTGCTGTCCGAGGATTTGAGTTTCCTTCATCATAAACTAGTTTTCCTATTTGCCCAGCGATTCCAAGAACTCGGTTCTTGTTAACCCAAGGTTCTTGAATAAACGCGACACTAAAATTTTCTTTCAAAAATCTTCGACAAAGTATTCCTGTTGCACCTTTGGCATGGTGAAGATTTATTTGAATAAATTTAACATCAGTATTCATTTTTATAAATGTTCATTAGAGGACTAGTAATTCACTCTTCATGTTTCGATTGTTATTTATATTTTCTGCTGTGCTGGTCTTTTTCAGGCCCAGAAGGCATTTGTTCCTTCGAAGGTTCGGACGAATTCCGGTATTTTATATGTCCAGAACGACTTCGGGCCTTTGGAAGCCCAGATGTGTTCCGGTCCATTGGAAGCCCAGATGTGTTCCGGTCTATTGGAAGCCCAGATGTGTTACGGTCACTCTGAGGCCCAGAACAGTTCCGGTCCTTCGAAGGCCCAGCAGCATTCTGGTCTTTTAGTCGCCCAGAATAATTTTGATCTTTTTGATAGCCAGATTGGTCTTTCGGAAGCCCAAAAGTATTCCGGTCCTTTGAACGCTCTGAAGATTTTTGGTCCATCAGTATTGTGGAGCACTGCTGGTCTTTCGCGAGCCCAGGGCATTGTACATCCACTTGGAGCCCAAAATGGTTCGAGTTCTTAGACGGCCCAGAATAAATTCGGTCATCGAATTTCCCTTGGCTGTTTTCGTTTTTGGGAAGCCCTGTACTCTGAGTGCTTTGGTGGTGATTTTTCGAGGACTTTGCTTCCGGCACTTTACCGTCTGTCCCGCTTGTCACCGGGACACTAAGGCTTTGTTCGGTCCAAGGGTCCACGCTACTTACCGGTTCCAGCTCCTTCGGCTCGTCTCTCGAGATTACCATCCCATCTACCCCAGGTTTGTACATCCCTTTTTTCCGTAGCTTTGTTTGCCCGAACTTGTAGTTGATGAGGAAGTTGCATGTCTTAAAATGTTGCATGGACGCCTCATCAACTGTGAAAACCATTCAACGTGATTCTCATAGAGAATGTTACGTTGAATGCTTTTCCACCTGTCGGTACTCAACCCGTCATTCTGGCTCTCTATGAAAACTCTGATAGTGTCATTTTCATCATTAACACTTTGAGGGAAAAAGCCTACCATTACGTCCAGTCTTGGGATATCGTCCGCATTGACTACCGTAAGTTCCGCGCCTTTCCAAGGGATAAGCGTAGGAACCACTGAATTTAGCCAATCCGACGTTTCCCTATCCTGGCAGTTTATCACCAAATGTCCTGTTCGTTGCCAACAGTTCGTAAACTTTGGCTTGAAAGACTCCCTTCTTTGCAGCGTAACCTTCAGCAAAATGGCCTCTTGTAGACTGTACAGTTGTTCGTCTGTCAGCTGGATTTGAGGATAGTTCTTCGGCAGAATACCTACCCTTACCCATTTGGCCACCTCACTGTAGGTCGATTGTTGATTTTCGAGAGCAGTTGGTTGATCTTGTCTGATATTTTCCATCCGGCTGTTGACAGAAATGTGAATCGACTGTCCTTTCTGCTTTTTAGGGATGGGTTTGCTGTCGCTGTTACTACTGCTGTTACTATACCTCTAAAAGTTCGCACCATTGATCCCTTCCAACACACTTCCTGCAACGCAACGATGCCGAATCCGCGGTCCTACAACACATCGGCGAGTATGCGTGTGCTCCGGATGAAGTTGAGAGATTTACAGTACCACGTACCAAGCTTCATATCGCTAGTTCCTTTACATCGCTGTGGTCTTCGCCGATTGTCCCGGTTCGTATTCTCTCGTTGATTATTCGTTGCTTGATTTTTTTACGGCTGGCTTACAGGGCCTGACACCAACCCCCTAGATATCCGGAAGACCATTCCCCCTAAATGTTCGGAGGACCATAGTGCACAGTTCAGCTTAGAGTCCTTCTCTGACACTCGGACGATGATCAGCCGCCCCTGACATGGGGAACAGTCGCTATTGTGAGCCGCTCCTAACATGGAGTACAGACGTTCCAGGTTTGCAGAAGCAAAACCAAACCCCCTCTTCCCTGTCAGCATACGACCAGAGATCTTCCCTAACGTTACTCGTACCCCGGCCAGTACCGTGAGGAGGTAGGGATAGGACTTGCTGGGCAAGAGGCTAAGGACCACACAAAAGAGTCTATTTTATTCCTGCAGGTACGCGAGGTACCAATGATACGCCATGTCCAGCCATTTACCGTACTGTGGAATGATGACTTTGAATTATGCTAATAATGTTTGTTGCGAAATTAAAGTTTTTCAATTTTACAATCAAACCTCCATGCCAAACATTTTCAAATTCTTTTCAAGTGTCAATAAGAAAAAGATCACTTGAATAGCCTAGATTTGTTGGAACGAAACAAATTCGTTACACGCAAAAGTTGATGCGTGGTCGAATGTTGATTCATGTCGGAATCCGAACTGTTCATTGGCACAAACTAAATTTTGATTAATCTGAACCATGATTCTGTTCAAAATAACTTTTGCAAGCTGATGGGGCTACAGTTCTACAGTTTTTTGTCCGGTTTTAAAATTAATACAAATTTATTGATCCAGGAATTTAGTTAATTATACCAACCAGGAATGATAAGCTACTTTCTGGTAGTTTCATGATCCATCATCGCCAAGGGTTTCAATTTTTTTGAATCAAAAAACAAAATGGTATTCACTTCTTCCAAATCAGACCCCTCAAAATTGTCGAAAACCGTCCCTTGATTGATAATGCTTTCGAAATTTTGAGCAAAAACTGTTAGACATGAGTATGAAAATGTTCTACACAGTTCGAACGAAACGTGTAAATTTCTGACACATATAATGCACATAATTGGAGCGTGGTATATAATGGATATTTACATGATATGTCATGTAAACTTCAATTATATGTCATGTAATCCAGCAGAAAATTTACATGATTCCAGACTTAAATTTACATGACGTCATGTTTACATCGCATAAATGAAGTTTACATGACGTGTAATCTTCATTATTTTTAACTGTGTGGTCACGTAAATAACACCGCTCAAACGTCAAATAATGAACTCATTATTACATGACATATAATTGAAGTTTACATGACATATCATGTAAATATCCATTATATACCACGCTCCAATTATGTGCATTATATGTGCCAGAAATTTACACGTTTCGTTCGAACTGTGCATGGCAACGAGTGAATTCGGCACCGCTCAAACGTCAAATTAGTGAACTCGTGCTTCGGTCCATGGTTCTCTAACTCGACTTCAAGATTCAAAGTATCGAGTAAGGGAGAGTTGACTGAAGTTGATTTTTACATAGGATTAACATTTTTCTCTCGGAGCAGCAACTAATTTCTTTCAAATGAAGCATTCAGATCATCTCTGGGAAATTTCTTCATTTTTCCTAGAGCATTTGACAGCTCAAGAATTCCTTCGCCTGTTCACGTGGATTCCTTCAAGAACTCTGGAATTTTGTATTTCTGGGAGGAAACGTGAATTTTCCTTCCAGCAACTCAAGGGGGTCCTTCGAACATTTTTTTATTGATTTCCCAGCATTTCATCCATGTATTACTCCTGTAGTTTTACCATATATTTCATAAACATTTTCTAAAAAAAAACCTATGGAATCTATAAAACTTTATTTTAGTTTTCATAAACATTTCTTAGGAAGTTGCTCAATAAATTTCCATGAAATCTTCAATAGTTCATTGAGGTTTGTACACCAGTTTGTACTACAGATTTTCTTTAATAATCGTTTTGATATCTTGGTTCCTGTTTGGTCTCTTTTCGGCCTCTTTTAGGTACCTTTTAGATCTCTTTTTGGTCTCTGTCACGAGGTCTTAAATTTCTTATATTCTTCTTTCTGGCGTTCTGGCGTCCCCACTGGGACAGAGCCTGCTTCTCAGCCTAGTGTTCTTATGAGCACTTCCACAGTTATTAACTGAAAGCTTACTATGCCAATGACCATTTTTGCATGCGTATATCGGGTTTTTTTTTTTTTTTTTTTTTTTTTTTTTTTTTTTTTTTTTTTTTCTAAGCAATGGGGGGATAATCTGCTCAACAGACTCCGGACCGAGGTCCGGGAGTGTGGGGTTGGGGACCATTTACTACGTACAAGCAGTAAACAGGACTACACCCCCGACCCACTAAACCATTTCCATTGCCGCCAAACCCTTCGTCTCTCCGGGACCACCAAGAAGGCATTGCTTCGGAGAGGGGCTATTGCACATCGCATCCTCCAGGTTAGCTGCGTAGCCATGCAGCAACGAACATCGATGACACGCTTATGGGGGTCCACCAAGGTAGCATGCTGGCGCATTGCCAGCTTCCCGGGTGGTCCTCACCTCCCGTTGTCCGCTGAAGGCGGGCAGGGTCGACCACTAAGCCCGCGCCCAGCTGCACCGCAGGTATCAAGAACTGATACTGCGGGCTTCGCAATTTGACCTACTGAAGGCTCAGGCCCTATCAGCTAGCACCAGCTGGGATTGCTGACGAAGGGGCCTCCACCTGCCCCGAACAACCAGAGGCTCGTATCCACCCAGTAGGCCGGCGCCACGACAGCAGCGCTACCAGGATGTTCTCCCCGCGGCCACTTAATCGCTGTAAGGGTCGATTTCGACCGTAGGGCACCGGTATGACCTACGTTGCCGACTGCGAACCCTTGGACCACCTGATTAGCGTCTGCACTAGTCACTCCTCGAGTCCACACGCCACCTCCTTTGGAGTTCCGAGACGATGTGGGTGATAGCCGATGAAACGGCATTCCAGCCAAACTCGTCTGCACACATCCTCTGGACCAAATTGTCCGGAGTCGTGTCCCGACCGCATGTGGCAAACATGCGGTCACGCATTGTGCGGAAACGCGGGCACACGAACAAAACGTGTTCCGCCGTTTCCTCTAAACCTGCACAAACTGGACATTCGGGAGAACCCGCATGACCGAAACGGTGTAGATATTGTCTAAAGCATCCATGACCCGAAAGGACCTGTGTTAGGTGGAATGTTAGTTCCCCATGGCGCCTATTGACCCAGATATCTAACCTCGGAATCAACCTGTGAGTCCACACTCCCTTGGTGGAACTGTCCCACGCACGCTGCCATTTGACCATGGAGGCCAGTCTGGCAGTCCTGCGTATGCCTCTTGTGCCGCGCATTTCGAAGCACTCTATGTCTTCCATGATAAGGATACCAATAGGCATCATACCGGTGATGACACAAAGTGCATCGTGTGACACGGTACGGTACGCGCTCGCAACCCTCAGGCACATTAGCCTATAAGTACTCTCTAGCTTGCTACGGTAGCTATCGGTACTCAAAGCCGTGCCCCAAGCCGGGCCACCATACCTCAGTATGGACGAGGCGACACTGGCCAGAAGCTTACGCTTGCTGGCGTACACCGCAGAGCTATTGGACATCATCCGGGACAGTGCCACAATAGCTGTGGAGGCTCTCTTGCAGGCATAATCAACATGGCTACCGAAGGTAAGCTTGTCGTCGATCATCACCCCCAAGTGTTTGACGGAGCGCTTCGAAGTGATTGTGCAGTCGCCTACACTGATCACCGCTTGCTGCACCGACTTTCGGTTGTTGACAACAACAGCCTCAGTTTTGTGGTGAGCCAATTCCAGTTTCCTGGAGCTCATCCACTCCTCCACAATTGCGATCGAGTGGGCTGCAGTCAATTCCACTTCTTCGATCGATTCACCGTAGACCTCCAGCGTAATATCGTCGGCAAAGCCAACGATGACCACACCCGCCGGGAATTTTAATCTCAACACCTCGTCGTACATGACATTCCATAACACCGGACCCAGGATGGAACCTTGCGGGACTCCTGAGGTTATGTGAAAGCACTTCCGACCCACCTCTGTGTCATAGACTAATACCCGATTCTGGAAGTAACTTCCGAGAATCTTGTACAGGTACTCGGGTATCCCCAGACGCAGGAGCGCATCGGCAATAGCCGCCCAACTGGCACTATTAAATGCATTCCTTACATCCAGAGTCACTACTGCGCAGTAGCGAATACCCCTCCTCTTACGCTGGAGTGCTATCTCAGCGGTTTTCTTAACCGTCAGAATAGCGTCTACAGTGGACCTCCCTTTCCGGAAGCCAAACTGGTTGCCTGAGAGACCATTTACACTCTCGGTGTACCTCGACAGTCTGTTGAGGATGATCTTCTCGAGCACTTTCCCCACCGTGTCAATCAAGCATATTGGTCTATACGCCGACGGGTCACCGGGTGGTTTCCCCGCCTTTGGCAATAGTACCAGGCTCTGCCTCTTCCACGCATCTGGAAATACTCCCTCGTCCAGGCATATCTGCATAGCAGATCTGAACATACCGGGAGCCTCCAAGATTGCGACTTTGAGGGCCAGGTTTGGAACTCCGTCCGGACCTGGTGCCTTCCCCATGCTTAGGGATTTTGCAATCCCTACAAGTTCCTCATCAGTTACTCTATCCTCATCACCAGCCCCAATCCCCGGCTGTCCTACAAAAGGAGGCCATGGGCTAGGGTTGTGGCGCGGGAAGAGCCCCTCGATGATCCCCTCCAGCATCTGTGGAGACTGCTCCGTAGGAGCAATTGCACCTCTTGTCTTCGCCATTACGATCCTGTAGGCATCACCCCACGGGTTCGCGTTGGCACTCTGACAGAGTCCCTCGAAGCAGGCCTTTTTGCTTGCCCTTATCTCAGACTTCAGCGCGACTTTGGCAGCGGTGAACACCGCCCGTCGTTCTTCACGCTCCTGCTCGGTACGTGCTCGCTGCATCCGTCTCCTGGCCCGTAGGCAGGCACGGCGCAGGTTCGCAATAGCTTGAGTCCACCAGTATGTCGGTGGTCTCCCATTCCTAGGGTGGACTTTTCTAGGCATGGTCGCATCGCATGCACGCGTAAGCACCGCTACCAGTTCGTCCCCGCTTAGTCCGAGTAGGTTACGCTCACGGCGGAGCGCCTCCCTAAGTACTTCATCATTGAAGTACGATGTCTTCCACCTACGAGGGCTTGGCCTTGACCTAGCCGCTTCCTCAACCCGCTGCCTGCTGTTGTTGTAGTCGATACTGTAGCGAACCGCCAGGTGGTCGCTGTGAGTGTAGGCATCGTCTACCCTCCAGTTCGAACTACTCGTTAGGCCAGGACTACAAAAAGTAACGTCGATAATCGACTCCGCTCCGTTACGGCTGAAGGTACTTTTGGCACCAACATTAGCCAGATCGACATCTAGCACGGCCAGTGCCTCTAGCAGGATTTGACCTCGCTGGTTCGTGTTACGGCTTCCCCATTCCACGGCCCAGGCATTGAAGTCACCCGCTATTACAACTGGCCTTCGCCCTGTCAGCGCGGTCGTCATACAGTCCAGCATCTGCGTGAACCGCTCGGTCGACCAACTCGGAGGCGCATAGCAGCTACAGAAGAGGACCCCGTTTACCTTGGCGATCACGAAGCCCTCGAAGGTAGTAGACACCAACTGCTGGACAGGGTATTTACCCGTTGTCCATATCGCCGCCATTTTTCCGGATCCATCCACGACCCAGTTGCCGTTGCCGGCGGGTACTCGGTATGGGTCCGATATGATGGCGATGTCCGTCCCCCACTCAGCAACTGACTGGTACAGCAGTTGCTGAGCTGCGTCACAGTGGTTCAGGTTCAGCTGCGTTACCTGCACTGTGATTTTTCGTTGATGGCTCGTTTGAAGGTCGGGCACCTTGAGCCTCCCGTTGGGTGATTGTTGTTCACGGACTTGCCGGAACAAATCAAGCACTTGGGAGGGTTCTTGCAGCCTAGTGCCTTATGACCTTCCTCACCACAACGCCTGCACAACTTAGTCCTATCAGGGCCTTTACAGCCCCAGGACTTGTGTCCAGGTTCCCTGCACCTAAAGCAGATCACTGGTTGCTCATGTATGTTCAGTGAACATACTGACCAACCAACCTTGATCTTACCTACCTTAGCGGACTTATTTGCGTCTGCCACAGGTAGGTGTACTAAGGCCACCTGAGTACCTGCCGGACCTTTCCGTAGCTGAACGGCGGTGGTGGGCACCTGCACTTCGCACTGTTGCCGCAGTGCCGTGACGAGCTCTTCTGCGTTAGTGATCTCATCAAGGTTCATCACCTTCAGAGTCACTGACTGCGTCAGAGCCCTCACTTCAACACCAGCGCCAAGGACCTCTTCCGCCAAACTTTTATAGGCGGCGCCCTTGCGCTCCTTGTCGCGCTTAAGCTCGAGGATCATTTCACCTGTACGAGTGCGTCTGACACTGCGTACGTCGGCTCCTAGATCCGCAAGCTTCGCGTCACTGCGCATCGCCTTCAGGACTTCCGAGTACTTGGACTCTTCCGTCTTGATGATGATCGCGTCACCCTTTTCGCGCTTGGCACCTACCCTCCTACCTTTCTTAGGTCTGGTATCCCTGCGCTCCTGTTTCTCCTGTTTCTTCTTCTTCTTCTTCCTCACTACGGTTGTCCAGGGGGCGTCCCCCCCCTGCTCCGCCCTGACCTGTGGTGATGGAGGACCTCTCAAAGGTCGCAACCCCCTGTTCCCATCACTCCGTGAGGGGCCAGCCTTTTCGGGCCCACCCTTCTCGGCTTTCCGGGACGCCTGGCTGGGGTCCGATTTTCCGGCACTTCTGCCGGTTTTCGGGGTCAGTATCCGCCTGGCCTTACGAGCGCCGCCGGGTAGCTCCTCCCCTGACGGCTGCCTCGCGCGCTTCTGCGATTGCTTGCTGTAAGCATTCGCTTCCACGCTTTTGGGGCTGCCCGCGAAAACGAAGGGTTCCGTCTGGGTAGACTTCGGCACCTTCAGTTCCACGGGTTCTGCCGCAGCCACAGTCACCATGGGTTCAGCATGGTTCTGCTTGGCCGCCAACATTGACTTACGAAGTCTAAGCAAGGCCTGCTTGAGGTCCTTGCTGATGTTAGACTTCGAGGACGCAAAGTCAATTATGGAGTCGAGCTGCTGTGCAGCCACTTCCATCGCAGAGAGCCCATCTCTACTTTTATTGATGGCCCTCATCAACCACGCTCCATCCATAACTTCACCCGATGCGTTAGCCGGGGATGAAATATGGGTTCCAGCACTGGCACTACGTGCACTGCTGCCTCCTCCTGCTTCTACTCTCCTCAACGGAGATCTAGCTAGCCCACTTCTTGCGAAGGGGTTCGCTTCCCTACTACTGCTACTACCTGCACTACCACTACTAATTTGATTGTTGTTTGAATTTGTACTCATTTTGGATCCCACGAGTAGCACGGGAAAAGAGGTCAACCACGCCAGAGCCCTGCATTAACGCGGTAAGGGACAAATACTGTGAGGGGTGCCCAGGTGCCCCACAGGCTCCGTTAATGGCCGAACATCTTTTTCACCCCTTCGACCATTCATTCCTCAGCACGGTTTTTCGCATCACACCTTGAATTGGGGTTACCCCGTTTGGTGGACTCTTACCACCGGAACGGGTTGTCCGTAGTTCTATTCTGGACGCCGGAACTACACGGCCAATGCGTATATCGTGTGGCAGGTACGAAGATACTCTATGCCCTGGGGAGTCGAGAAAATTTCCAACCCGAAAAGATCCTCGACTGGTGGGATTCGAACCCACGACCCTTATATTTTCTTATTTAAGGCAAAAAAAAGGCCGTCATTGAAAACAAAAACCTAGTTTTAAGAAAATCTACTTTGAAGTTTTTTGTCAAAAAACAAGCCAGTCTTCTAAGAATTATGTTTTTTTTTCTGTTGAGCAGAAAAATCAACTATAAATATCGTTAGAACGTTTGGAAACAGTAAAATTTCCTCAACTTAACTCAACTCAAAAACGACCAAAATGTCACTTACACCCCTTTGCGTTTGAGCCCGTCAAATATAGTAACTTTCAATTTTCAGTCCAGAGCTAAACTTTTTCTTAGCTTCACAGTGCACAAAATATTTGCCAACATTTGTCCTACCCATGGTTTCGAACGTGAACGCGCCTTTGATTTTAGAATTATAACTGTTATATTTCATCAGAACCAATTGCCCTGAGAAAAACTTCTAGGTTTGTGGGGGTAAACACAGCAAAAACATTAAATGCTGATGAACATGAAACGAAATGTTGAACAATTGGTAAATTCGTTATTAAAGCCTGATTTGCTGCTGAACAGGAATCGTTAAAGAAATTTCTCGCCGATTCCTTGCAGAAATTTTCTACAGCGACTCCCATTTGAACTGACAGTTCTTTTCAACTGCGTACTTCGATCAGAAAAAAGCTCATTCTTGATCGATTCCTTGCAGAAATTTCCCATGCATCAAGATAGGCCGATAAATTACTTGTCAGCAGCGAATCAGGCTTAAGTCTACAAAGTCTGTGTGACCGCTTTTAAATGAAACTATTATTCATTCTACGATTGACTCGATCCCGTCGTATAAACGAGGGTAAAACTATTTTTAACACTCAACTTTTTCACAAAAAATTCCACGATTACCTAAAACGACCGACGTAAATTATTGTTTCATAGATCAAACTGAAATTTAGCAGAATCAGCATAAGCCCAGAAAATATAAATGCACATCAAAAAGTCTGATTTCCGTCTATCCGTAATCAAATTTTGAAATTCACTTTTCACTAGCCACCCTGATATCGGTTTTTTTTATCGAAAAATATACGTTTTATTCCATTGTCTGGTCTCGTCTACTTGTCTCATCTACTAGTACATTACAACCAATGGTACCGGAACCCTAATCATTATTAAACAGAGATCTAGTAATAGATAAGATCTATAATAATCCATCTCCATGACTCAAGCCTAAAACATTTATGAAATCTATATTGGCCGATATAATAAAAATTACGTGCCCATTATTGTAACTTTTTGAGATGTATCCCTTACGCTAACTACATTCTAAATTAATAGAGGTGTTTATTTCACATCAACAATTTCATATCATCTCCGATGAATTAATTTTCATTGACAATTCAAGCTTCCGTTGCCACAAGTACAGCTAAGAATTATTCATCGAACCTGTTTGGTTCATGTAGCTGTAATTCAACTAATGGAAATCAAATCTGTCGCGCCGTCTATGAATCGATTGCCCGCACTTCACACTGTCCACTAGGCAATTTGTGCCTATATCCATCCAAGTGCTCCATATTCTTGTCTCTTCTGTAACACGCTTCCTAAAGCAGCAAAGTTGGCCTACTTAGCATATAACCCTTTAGTCTGCTGACTTCTCCACAGAAACAAAAAAAAAAACTACTCATCATTGGAAAATGATTGGCATCCGATTTTGACCTCCTTTGTCGAAAAGAAAGACAAACAAAATATCCACACTCATGCCCATTCTATTAACTTTCGGTTTCCGCTGCAGCGATATGGAAGACGGGTTCAACTACTGTTTGATGACTTCCGAGAAATATCATAATACTCTTGATCGCACCTATTACGAATGACTTCAAGAAGCCTCTAGTTCACATATATTTGAGTTTATTTGATTTCAAAAGTATGCACAACACTTATCTTTGAAAGCACAGGGAATTAAACCGCAAGTTTAATATATCAACATATGGTGCTTAAGAGGATTTTTTGATGTTCTACTGATCTACTTAATCAAGTAGAACAACAATCATGTAGACCCATAGCAATTTTCCTCAAAACAATACGGTATCTATAATTTCCAACATATGTATCGCATTGTTTTGCGTCACCGGTCACGAATCCATCGCAGGGAGATATACCCATAAGTAAAAAGCACGATTTACCGTTATCAAATACCTGATACACAAATGCTCTGCCGCCAGGTCAATTCGAATGCGTTGAGTGATTTAATTGAATTACTTTCATTTACTGACACAATCATGCACTCCACCAGCTGATCTTATGTCAATTCAATTAACTGAACTTATAAATCATTTCTCAAAATTATAGCACATTATCGGCATCAATCATGCACCTGAAGAACGCCTTCTAAAACCGATTATCACTGGTTTCTTGAGCTGCAACTAACAACTTGACTTTGTGTCTATCTCTATTCAACATGTAGCACCCAAGTTGACGCGTCACATGATTTTCAAATTTACCTTTTATCGTGTGTCGCTACTCTTCATCAATTAAACATTTAACGTGGTTCAGCACTATTTGACTACTAACTGAATGCAGATCCCTCGGGATGATCACCCAATGGGGAAGAAACCTGTACGTGTGGAAGATGCTGTGAGCGAAGCAGTCGGACCACTTTCTCCGTATGGGAGCACACATTGAGCAAGTCATGCGATCCTATGTCCGTTTTTTCGGTTTGGGTGCATCTTCAGAAAATGGTTTGGTCTTCTAAGTCCAGGTGAAATTGCACGCAGATTTGGATTTGAATTGTTTTATGTTGTGTTATATCCTATTTTGGTCAATAAAATATTTTGTGGGAATTGAGTAATTAGCTCCAAATTAATTTAATTGTTTTATAACTTTTTATAAGTATGCAAATTATGTGTTTATTGCCCCTGGTACGTATGGGGTTAAACTAGGGATGTCTGGAAATTCTCCATGGGTCAGTATTCAGGTTTACAATATCCATATGGAGCACTTTTTGCTTCTGTTTGATAGGTGCCTGAAAGAATTGGAGAAAGTTGAATGGGTGTCTGAAAGGAAGAAAGAATGGACAATTAAACTGAAGAACAGTCGTGCTATCGAACATGATCGCACAGTGCACACCCAAGGTGGTTTTCAAACGTCGAAAATCTTAGTATGGAAGGAAAAGTGTAATGCAATTAGGGACAAAACTTAATGAATCCGAACTTTTTAGAATTTTGGACTTGTATTAAAAACGACGTGCACTTGATTTGTGCAGACTAAATTCGCATTTATTTGGAATATTTTGTGCATTCAATTTTACCATGGCACCATTTGTATAGTAAAAATTACTATATCATGGTTAAAAACTTGCAGCAGACCAGAATCGAACCGAGGATCTGGCGATTGCCAAGCGCGAACGCTAGCCGCTCGGCTATCGACGCGGTTGGATTGAGTGGGAACAAAACGCAAATAAAAAGCGTTCATGATAGCTCAATCGTGGTTGGAATAATAAATTTAAAAACACGTTCATGGTTCTCATTACTGCAACGCTTGTTTCAGTGTAGTGTAATAGTGTATGTCAGCGAGGCTCTACTTACAGTTGGTTGTTGTCGATTCGTTCTCACCTCTTCTATTAAGGTCTCCACGCAAACTGCCGTGAATACCAACGCACGATCAATCTTGCACCAGTCGATTTCCTCAGAATGAGGACGTGTCGGTGTTTGTTTGACGTCATTTGAGCTTTCAGTCAACATCAGTCCAACAAGAAAGTGAATACTCGGCAGCATTTCTGTTTATGTCTGCTTTCTCACAGCAAACAAAGAAAATTTTGTCAACATTACTCTACTACAGGCAATGAGCCTATGACGGATTTCACGCCAACTCGACACGCGATTGGCAGCACCCCTTCAGAATTCAATGAAACTTTCTGGATGTCAAAAGTATGTGAAACTAAGATACTTTGCATATTTTGTATTTTCAAAATCGATCTAGACTAACATTTGAAAAGGGTCAAAGTTTTGTTTTACTTTTTTTATAAACCCGTATAACTCGACAACGGTAAGACCTACAAAAAAGTGTTGTATGGGGGACTGTCGTGAAATTTCCTGAAGTTTTAGAAAAAAATATTGAAAAAATAAAAAAAAACATTTTTTACACTGAAAAAACAATGATTCAAAACTTTAAAGTCGATTTAAAAAAACGGCCATTTCAGATTTTGATCATCCTTAAGCAAAAAGTTTCGTAATTAAATTTACTAAAAGTCGTCCATACATTGCAAATTGGGCATATTTTAGGGAAAAAAGTTTTTCTAACAACAATTTTTTTAAGTCCATTTTTTTTTTTTTTTTTTATTTCGCTTTAAATAGTCTAGTATGCTCATATCTTGAAGTGATAAATGAGTTTTAATCACAAAATAGATTATATTTGTTTTATTGGGAGTAGTTAAAAGAAATAAAACGGAATTATACAGAGTTTTTTTTTTAATTAAATACAACTGATCTCGCAACAAACCGCTTATGTGAAAATGAACTCCGTCTAACAATCCGATGGGTTTTAATGGTTGGAAAGATATCACAATAATATTTTATTTCTTATTTGGTCAAAGCCAATCTTAACAGGTGTCTGGAAAGGGTCAATATTATGCTTATAAGAAAAAGTCGTGGTTACACATACATTGTGAATTCCTGTGCTATCGAGAAGCCTACAATGTTTAGGCCTCAACATAGTAAACAAAGTAAAACCAATTTCTACATTTTGGCATCTTTCTTCAAAAATCATGTACGCCTCTTTAAGAGACATCATCAATAGACGCTTTTGAACTTGTTCTTTACTACAATTTCGGTACTCAGAAACGAAGTCATTGGCTCCTGGCATAGGCCTACTAATATCATCACTATCAAAGAAATCAATAACAACCTGTTTATCTGTTTCACTAATTCCATGCCCACTTCGAGCCCTTGTGGTACATAGAATGCCCTTTTCATTCACAAGTTGTTTCACTTGTCTTACCATGTAAATTGGTGCCTCGAACTCCTCGACAATTTTGTTGATCGACCACGACTTAGGAAGAACCGATAATATTTTCAACTGATCATTTCTGTCAATACCAGGTGAGTTGAATTTTTCTTTCAACTGATTGATGATTTCTTCGAATGCCTCCACCTTGTCGACGTCCATTGCATCCATGCCTAGTATGTCATGACGTATAGCTTTGGTGATCTCCACTGACTTTTTAATTCGATAGTCCAAGCTCCTCATGTTTCTCGACGATATTGGGGATAAATTCAAAGTTTCAATAATACTGTTGAATTTTTCCACGTTGCCTACAACGGGCCTAGTAATTCATCCGCTGATGGGACGAATGGCAAAGATGAACAGGACGGGACTGTTTCTGAAATATACAATAATGTCGAATTAATATATTGATATGGGTTCTATGTAAACAATCATTGTCGTTAAATGTGCTGCAAAGTAAATTTATCTTACCTAGCATTTCATTGGAGGCCTGACCGCTTGTTGGTGGTTGTGGATTTTGATTCACTTCGCCTCTACCCGAACGTCGTTTTTTCTTAGGCGGACTTCTGTGGAGCCTGATCACTAAGCGACATGACTCACAAATATGCATAGTTTCATCAAGCTGATGACTTTATCCCATAGCACGTATGTGTTCGATCATTGTTGGTGACAAGTTTCGCAACTGGCTACGCCTGCACTTAGGATTGTTTATACCGGCGCAACATCTCGAGTTTTATTGACATCAAGCTTAAATAGTTATATGCATAGGTAGAACGACAATTATAAGTTAAATACCTATCTTTCTATACACTCACGCGGTGATTGTTGAGTAACTCAGGTTGTTAACGGACATTTTAGGTAGATAACAATACAAACATTATTTCTTATTCATCTGGCTTGTAACGCAGGTACGTTCAGTAGTATTTTCTAGAAGAAAATTTAATGGGGTATGGATCAGGTTGTTCCTTTTCAATGTTTGCAATCTTTCGAACCATAAAAATCCGTCGGATTGTTAGATGGAGTTGATTTTCTCATAGGCAGAGGCGAAATCCATAGATTGCCTTCATTTAAAAAAACATAATCACTGCATAATTCCGTTTTTTAACTATTCTCAATAAAAAATACAATTTATTTCTGATTCAAACTCATTTATCACTTGAAAACACGATCATATTTGACGGTTTAGAACAAAATCTTTGAAAAAAAAAATCAGTTTTGGACTTGAAAAATTCATTGTTAGAAAAACTTTTTTCCTATAGATATGCCCAATTTGCAATGTATGGACGACTTTTAGTAAATTTAATTACAAAACTTTTTGCCTAAGGATGATCAAAATCTGAAATGGCCATTTTTTTTAAATCGACTCTTATGTTTTGAATCATATTTTTTTCAGTGTAGAAAATGTGTTTTTATTTTTTCAACATTTTTTTCTAAAACGTCAGGAAATTTCACGACAGCCCCCCATACAACACTTTTTTGTAGGTCTTACCGTTTTCGAGTTATACGGGTTTATAAAAAAAAGTAAAAAAAAAAAACTTTGGGACTTAAAAAATTCAATGTTACAAAAACTTTTTTCCCTAAAATATGCCCAATTTGCAATGTATGGACGACTTTTAGTAAATTTATTTACGAAACTTTTTGCTTAAGAATGATCAAAATCTGAAATGGCCGTTTTTTTTTTAATCGACTTTAAAGTTTTGAATATTTTTTTTTAGTGTAGAAAATGTGTTTTTATTTTTTCAATATTTTTCTCTAAAACGTCAGGAAATTTCACGACAGTCCCCCATACAACACTTTTTTGTAGGTCTTACCGTTTTCGATTTATACGGGTTTATAAAAAAAGTAAATGTTAGTCTAGATCGATTTTGAAAAAACAAAGTATGTAAAGTATCTTAGTTTCACATAGTCTTCACACCCAGAAAGTTTCATTGAAATCTGAAGGGGTGCTGCCAATCCCTTTGTCGAGTTGGCGTGAAATCCGTCCTATGCATTCGATAAAACGTTTGACTTTTACTGTGCGTGTTTGTTTTTTGTGTGTTTTCAAGTTGCCCGTAAGAGAGAGCGAGACTGCACCGACACACGGCGCACAGTAAAAGTCATGAGAACAAAAGAATTTATGGCACGTACAGAGGCTCATTGAATTGGTCTATGATGTGGCTTCGTCATCCAGATGACCGATGAGCTTTTGTACGTGCCATAAATTCTTTTGTTCTTTTGACTTTTACTGTGCTGTTATGGTGCTGTTTCGCTCTCTCTCATGGGCAAGTTGAAAACAGGGCGCACGGAGAAATAATTTTACCTAATTTTTGAGTTTACTTTACCCAAAATTAAGTATATCGATTATAGTTTCAACCCAAAATCTCTCGGTTTTCTCTTTCTCCCACACGAATGTTGTCAAAAATAAAAAGAGCTGCATCTACCCAATGGGGGTACTTTGGCCCAATAAGCCAAATTTGGGTAAATGCAACTTTTCTTATTGTTGGGTCGAAAGAACTCAATTTTGCCTTAAATCAACCCAAAATTGAGTATATTTTACTAATGGCATTAAAACCAAACTACCTAGTGGGGACCTTGGAAATTTAGCCAAAATTTATTTATTGGGCTCAACTACGGAATTGCGTTGAAACAACCCAAAATTAAGTTGAATTCCGTCTCCGTGCGCACAGTAAAAGTCAAAGGTTTTATAGCATGCATAGACTCATAGAGATCGTGCTGGTCAACCCCGACGGAGTCAATAGTAGCACATCGGCTTGGCGTCGTCGGAATCTCGTGTGGTGTGTCACCGTGCTAATATGTGCACGCTACCATGAAAGTACCCATTAATGGGTACAATGGTACCCATTTCCAACTAAAGTGGTTTAACTCATAAAAAGAGTAAAGTCGGTTTACTCATTAAAGAGTATTCGCTTCGAACTTCAAATAATGGGTATTTTTCACTCTTGGACTCTTGAATGAAAATGGGTACTAAAACCCCTTTTTTCAAGAGCGATGCTTCGGATTGAGGTTAAGGAATTTAAAGAGCTTAATAAGAAAATAAAATCAGAAATAAAAAGCTTTTTACAACGTATCGTTTTTATTCATCACATTTTGTCATCGATTTTATTTCAAGATTTTATTCACGTAAGTTTCCCACACGGACGCAAATTTCTGCCAAACATCTTTCCGGAAATCGGATGTCGCATAGAATGATGAAATCTCCGCAACTTTCGCTGGAATCGCAGCAGCTAATAATCCTCGCGGTCGCTCAAAAGCTGTAACGAGAAAAGCAATTTTTGTAAGGATCAACTAATCAGAAAATGTATAAATGTGTAATATTACTTACGTGTCGAAGAACCACTTTAATATTTTCACTAATTCCGAGAGGCAAAAAACTAAAATCGAAAAATGGCACTGCTGCCTTGAAAAGTATCATGTGTACTAAATACCCATTTTTGTTACCAGTTAGGATACTTCATAAAGAGGTTAAAGTACCCTTTTTTATGTCAAAGGAAAATACCCTTTTTCTGACAACTTCATACTGGCTATAAAAATGGGTACAAGAAACCCATTTAATGGGTACTTTAATGTTAGCGTGTGGGTAATGTGGGGCCCAAGGAATAGAGCGCTGCATATGACGAGCCTAACCTCACTTATTTGACAGCTGCTGGTCCTGTTGTTTACGTTTCGGACTTAGTAGTTTTTTCCATCATTTTTTCATCTTTGCATTTCTATCACCAGCATGCTGATGGTGACGATTTTCCACGGTAGGAAGATAGAATAATACGATCCGTGGGTATCTGCAGTGGATTTGACCTCTCCTCGCAGCAAACTTTCACGAAATTAAGAATGATTCGAAGAAAGTACTAAGTCCAAACTGTAAACAACAGGACCAGTACCTGTCAAAATTGATGCGTGACGTCACAGTGCAGTGGAGTATAGGCCTATTCACATGACGTCTCAAATCAGCTGATCCGGAAGCACTTTGACAGTTCTTCTATGAAAATGACAGGCCCGTGTTAGCACCGGCCCTCCACCGATGTAAACAAATGCATAGACGGATCTGTCACATGAAAAGGCCTATAGCGGCGACGCTGGTGGCATCGCGACAGCCCGCTCGATTCCGATTTCCGATCGAGTGTCGACAAGGAGAGGTGTAGATGAGACGCTGAGAAGGCTCCAATCAAAGACAACACTACGTTCAGATAGCGTTGGGCAAATTTGACCAAAACATCGATGTTACTGAATCGATTCAAATTCGATATGTTGAATAGATTCACATATTTAATCGAATCATTTGAATCGATGTTTTTGTATCGATACGATTTGAAAGCTGCTATGAAAATTTACAAAAACATGATCTCCAAATAAGACCAAAAGCAATCGCATATGTTTTTTTAATTCCTTCAATTGGGTCCTAAAACGTTTAATGAAATCTCGTATTTATGTAATGACACGAAAGAGCATGTAACTGCGACTACTTTAGCATTTTTTCCCGTTCAAATAACGGCTACATATTTAAACTTTAATTTAAAAATTGGGTCCATAAATGAACCTTGACACTTTTGATCATGTTGACGTTCGCTTAGTCAACAAAACACTACAGGGCTTTTAGTTTTTACACTGGGGTTGTTCCTATCTGACATTTCGGAAGGGACACGGAAAACAAAATACACCCAAAATTTGAGTTTAAGCCAAGGAATGTGACAAAATCTAATAAAAACTTAAAAAAATGTTTTTTGGACGAAAAATATTAAAAAAAAATGAGTAAACATGTAGTTTTGGCCTAAACTTAAGCATATGGCACTAAAATTGGGTCAGGCCTTTAGGACCCTATTGAATTACGTTGGAGATTAAAAATTATATATTAAACACTTCAAGTCTGATTCATAATTAGATTTATAGTTCATCAACTCAATAACAAATTCTAATAATTTCATTCTTTTGAATCGAAACAAAAAATCGAATAGAGAAAATCGATTCACTCGATTTTGAGTGCACCTAACATCGATTCAAAAAATCGATTAATCGGAACGAAAAAATCGATTTTCGGAACATCGATTCAAAATCGCCCATCGCTAGTTCAGATCGTATCGGCGTGGTTTCTCGATGTGGCGTCGGTGGGTGGTATTCTTTAAAGGGGCTTTGATTTCGGAACGTGGACGTAAGATCACGCTGGTGTTTGGAAAACTTTCCCCCTAAAGACTCTTCCACGATTCAGCACGTGGACCTAGCAATATCTGTCGATGATCAACGCTCTCCGAATGTGCTTATAATGGTATACCACCACGATACGATGAGCTCACGCAGGGTAATCACGCCTGATACCACCACCTGTTGATTCTTCACAGTTCTGATACCACACGCACACCTTGCCGCAGCTACTTTCGGATTCCGATTCCGTGGCAAAACCCCCAAGGTGGCTTCGCCACCAGGTCGTGGCTGTTTTTCGATTCAGACTCACAATCTGACTTTTTTTTTACTTATCTCGTTTATTTGTCAGGCTCAGGCGCCGTAGGGCATAACAGAGCCGAAATCTTTTCTTTTTTTTTACATTATTTACATTTTGAAATTTGAACTTATTTTAAAAACTATGTTAGTTTGCGGAAGTTTTAAGGTTAGTGGATACATTTGAAACAGGGAAGGAAAGGATTTTTTGGAATTTCTTAAGCTACTTAGACTACTAAGCTGATGAAGCTTGAAGGGACAGGATGTCCAGATCTGTAATGAAACTAAACAGAAACGGTTTGTGGGAGACACGACGAGAAGAGGACAATTTGAATGGGAAAAAGAAAGACAGGGAACGAACACAATCAAACCCGGATATTGATACGCTTCAAAAACAGACGGATTAAATTCATATATTCTAAATCAAGGCCCGCCAACACTTCCCTGACAGGTTTCTGCTGTTTTCCTCGGATCCGGAGAGTTTCAGTCAGCTCAGATCTGACGCCACGATGCTCAACGCATCCCCACACAACATGTTCGATATCCTGGTAAGCCACGCCGCAAACACAGAGATTGCTTTCTGAGAGCCCAATACGGTGGGTATGCGCGCTTAACGAATAGTGATTGGACATAAGCCGACACATGACACGAATGAAATCACGGCTCATGCCCAACCCCTTAAACCATGGCTTTTTCGACACCTGTGGAAATATGGAATGCAGCCATCTACCCATTTCTCCGTCTCTCCATTTCTGTTGCCAGCTGATCAAGGTCTCCCGACGGGCCAATACAAAAAATTCTTCGAAGGCGATTTGACGCTCGTAAACATCGCCTTCTTTAGCGCCTACCTTAGCCAGAGAGTCCGCTTCCTCATTGCCAGGAATGGAGCAATGCGAAGGGACCCAAGCTAGGGTAATAGTGTAAGAGCGAATTGACAAAGCACTCAATGCCTGGCGTATTCTATTCAGGAAGTACGCTGAGTGCTTCACCGGCTTCATTGACCGAACAGCCTCCAGAGAACTTAAACTGTCGGAAAAAATGAAGAAGTGCTCGGGTGGGAGAGAACTGATGTACTCTAAGGTGTAATGTATAGCTGCTAGTTCAGCAACATATACAGAACATGGTTTTTGAAGCATGAAGGAGGCGCTATGAGAAACGTTGTAAACACCGAAACCAGTGATATCATCCATTTTTGACCCATCAGTGAAGAACTGTCGGCTCTCGCTGACATGGCCGAATTTACTTGCAAACATGGGAGGGATAAACTTTGAACGAAAGTGATCTGGTATACCATGGATATCTTGCTTCATGGACAAATCAAATACTACAGAGGAACAGTCGAATTCTAGGAAGTTATCACGATTGGTGTTAACCGAAGATGGGCTAACCTCCAGCGTCATGTACCAGTAGTACACACTCATGAAACGAGTTTGAGGGTTATGTTCAAGCAGCTTTTCGTAGTTTTCAATAACCAATGGATTGAGAACCTCACAACGGATGAGGAACCTGAGTGTTAACTACGCGAAACGATCTGTCAGGGGCTGTACTCCTGCAAGTACCTCTAAACTCATTGTGTGAGTCGAGTTCATGCAGCCTAGCGCGATGCGAAGACAGCGGTACTGAATCCGCTGTATCTTCAGCATATGTGTTTTCGCCGCGGATTGAAAGCAAAAGCTACCGTACTCTAAGACCGACAAGATGGTTGTTTGGTACAGCTTGATCAGATCTTCCGGATGGGCTCCCCACCATGTTCCGGTTATAGTTCGCATGAAGTTGATTCGTTTTTGGCATTTCTGTGTCAGATACACAATGTGTTTCCCCCAGGTGCATTTGGCGTCGAACCAGACCCCGAGATATTTAGAAGACAAGCTATGAGTGATTGTCTTACCCATGAGTGTAAGCGGAAACTTGGCAGGTTTGTGTTTCTTTGAAAAGACAACCATCTCAGTTTTCTCCGCAGAGAATTTGATACCCAGCTTTAAGGCCCAAGTAGACAAATTGTCCAGAGTATCTTGTAAGGGTCCTTTTAGTTCGGCTGCTGTTGGTCCTGTGACAGAAACACCACAGTCGTCTGCAAGCTGTCTTAACGAGCAATTTTCCATGAGACAGTCATCAATGTCTCTCACATAAAAATTATAAAGAAGGGGACTCAGACATGATCCCTGGGGGAGACCCATGTAGCTAATTCGTGAAACTGACAAGTTGCCATGAGTAAAACTCATATGCTTCTCGGACAACAAATTGTACAAAAAATTGTTCAAAACTGATGAAAGGCCACTTGCGTGGAGTTTGTCTGAAAGGATATCAACACAAACTGAGTCAAAAGCACCCTTAATATCCAAAAACACTGAACCCATCTGTTCCTTTTGGGCAAAGGCAAGTTGAATTTCTGAAGAAAGCAGCGCAAGACAGTCGTTCGTTCCTTTGGCTCTGCGAAAACCAAACTGTGTATCTGACAGCATGCCATTCGATTCAACCCATTTATCCAGCCGAAAGAGAATCATCTTCTCTAACAACTTGCGAATACACGACAACATCGCAATTGGGCGGTACGAATTATAGTTCGACGCGGGTTTCCCGGGTTTTTGGATGGCTATTACTCTCACCTGCCTCCAGTCATCCGGAACAATGTTACACTCCAGAAAGTGATTAAACAAGTTCAATAGGCGCCTCTTTGCGACGTCAGGTAGGCCCTTAAGCAAATTGAACTTGATTCGATCCATTCCTGGAGCGGAACTGTTACATGAAAGGAGAGCAAGTGAGAATTCAACCATCGAAAAAGGTCTTTCCATGGCGTCCCTATTCACCGGAATATCTCGTCGCACGCGATCAACAGGAACGGAATCCGGACAAACTTTCTTAGCGAAATCGATAATCCACCGAGGAGAGCTCTCTCGATCTTCATTAACCGACGATGTATTACGCATTCTTCTTCCGACGGTCCAAAGCGTTCTCAACGAGGTCTCACGTGATAATCCTTCCACAAAATGACGCCAATAACCGCTTTTCTTCGCTTTGACCAAGCTTTTAAACTTGCGTTCAAGGGAAGAATAGCGCTCATAGTTGTCAATTGAACCACGTTTCCGGAAGTCTTTAAACGCTGCGGATTTCTCGCGATAGAGTGCCTTACACTCTTCATCCCACCACGGATTGGGAGGCTTCTTGCGAACCGACGGACCAGGCACAGGACGGCGTTGGGCTTGAAGAGCGCTGTTGAGAATCAACTCGGATAAAAAGCGATACTCTTCCAACGGAGGAAGTACTTCTACCGCTTGTTCTCCATCAATGATCGTTTCCGCGTACTTTCCCCAGTCTATGTGCTTTGTGAGGTCGTAGGCGAGATCGATGGATGAAGACTGTTGTGTTCCATTGGAAATTGAAACTACGATCGGCAAGTGATCGCTACCATGGGGATCCTGGATTACCCTCCATGAACAATCCAGCGATAACGAGCTTGAACATATTGAGAGGTCTAAACGGCTATCCCTAGGACTTCCATCTTGAGCTGGAGGTGCCACTCGTGTAACTTCCCCAGTGTTGAGAATTGTCATATTGAAGTCGTCGCAGAGGTCATATATCAACGTTGATCGGTGGTCGTCATACAGTTCCCCCCAGCCTGTTCCGTGGGAGTTGAAATCCCCAATGAACAACCGTGGTTCAGGCATAACAGAGCAGATGTGAGAGAGATCTCTGCGAGATATCGCCGATCTCGGAGGAAGATATATGGAGGCGACACTGAGGCTTTTGCCTCGGATAGTCACCTGACATGCAACGACTTCAATGCCTGACATCGGCGGCAGATCGACTCTGTAGAACGAGTGATGCTTTTTGATCCCCAAAAGCACTCCTCCATATGAGTCGGATCGATCCAGGCGAATAATATTAAAATCATGGAAAGGAAGGGTAACATCAGGTGTTAGCCATGTTTCTGATAACGCAAAAACATCGCACTGTAAATTACTAACTAAAAATTTAAAACTATCTAATTTAGGCATAATACTACGACAGTTCCAGTGTAGAACAGAAATCATATCTTCGACCTCTGTGGATAAATTATCCATCAAAAGATATGATCGTTGCAAGGAGGGGCATTCTAGAAGCCAGTTGCTTCAAAAGAGGAGTCACACATGGAAGCAATCCTTTGACAATGTTCTTCACTGGGTCAGAAGCATTGAAGAAATTAAGGATGATATCTACAATGCCAGAAAGCGTAAACATTGGAACGCCCTGAGGTTGCCCTAGGGGCTCCGAATGCGAACTTTCTTTTGGCTGAGCAGTTTGAAATTTTGGAATATTTGGGATTTTAGATTTTCCCGGTAGTGGCGGAAAGTCTCTTTCCTCTTGGAGTTTGAATCCAGGAGGTGAAAGCTTTGAGACTTTCGCGACAGGCTTAGTATTTTTCATGGCTGGTGGGTCATCACTGCTAGGCAGATTCCGAGGCTTTTTTGTGGGTCTCTGGAGTCTCACACGCTTCCTCGATGAACCCTTGAAAACGAAGGAAATTCCTTCACCAACCTCAGAGTCGGAGCCCTGATCATCAAGAGACAGAGAAGAGTAGATATTTTGTGATTCAGCAGACGGAGCAGCCTTTTTCAACATCTCGGCAAAACTACGCCGTGAGCGCTGCTCTAATGATCGTCGCTGATGTTGCTGCCGGCGTACGTACGTCGGGCAGTTTTCGAGGGCATGTGGTGGACTTTCGTTGCAATAAACGCATTTTGGCGGTAAACTACATGCACCATCCACATGTCTCTCCCCGCAAGAAGCACAGCGAGGTTTATTGCAGCAATACTGGGCAGTATGGCCCAGCTGCTTGCAATTTGTGCAATTCATTACCTTCGGTACGTACAGCCGCACAGGTAAACGAAATTTGCCGATTACAAGAAAATTCGGCAAAGCAGATCCGGAAAAGGTCACACAGAAGGATTCAGAATGTGAATAGATCTTCTTTTCTCCCACCAGGGATACGGAATGCAATTGCTTGCATTCCAGTATGGGGACAGATGGGAGAGAAGGGTTTTTGAAGCGACCACAACCCTGCATCAATTCTTCGCAGGTCATACTGCCTTCGGTGACCACTCCCGCAATCTCAACCCGATGGCTTGGCAGATAAGTTTGATACTCCCGAGTAAAGAGCTCACAGGCCACAATCTCATTGGCCTGTTTACGGTCACTGACGGTGACGCGCAGCTTACCAGAACCCACTGTGTCAATGGCGACAACGGAAGAGAATCGCTTAGTCAGATCCTTACTGATCTGAATAGTGTTCAACCGTTTGCCTTTGGATCGAAAGAAAACAACAAAAGGCCCACCAGAGTCGGGCGGGTAGGCCTTGAGGCGAGGGGACGTCGGAGATGGTAGAATATTGGTGTCCATTTGAGACACATCAGATTGAGGGGAAACACATGGATTGGGCATAGAGGTGTTTGTGTTTTGTTGGTTCAACACATTCGAAGACTCAGTAAGGGGATACGACGTTCCCCCGCCATCATCATCTACACCCATTGCGGTAGCTTAACACCGCAAAGGGCGCACGAATAACTCAAACTAACACTATTCACAGAAATGGAAATTGAATCAAACTGAAAAAAAAAACACATACAAAGGGGAAAGGGAAGAGGGAAAACTTTCACACGCAGTAAAAACTAATCAAAAAAGACGTGAAGAGGAGAAGAACAACGAGAGGTACTTATCTTTTACTCTATCCACGCTGGCGTCGTCGATGCTGTAACCGATGGGCGTCTACGCTTGGGGAGAGGTAGCAAGTAACGTACGACCATTCGCTGGGACGCGTAGATGTGTGGTTGATCTCCGCTGTCCACGCTATACGCACACCACAGACGATGATCGCACTGATGAACTCTGCACTGCACACAGGTAGCACACGGGACGGGGTGCGAGCTGCCTTTGATGATACACGTGATCAAAAAAGGACGGTCTGGTTCCTGGTTCGCTGGCACGGTGTATGTGTGGTTGGTCTCTCACTGCCTGCCACCAACCAACACAGGCGTCGATAACGATGGTGACCACTGTCGGTTTGGAGAGCGCACCGCTGTGCACGCTATATGCACACCACAAACGATGATCACTCAGGTAGCACACGGGACGAGGTGCAAGCTGTCTTCTACGATACACGTGATCGGAAAATAACCACGCAATGGCGAAAACGTTCAATACTTTTGCGCAAAACTCGATTAAACGGCAACACAATGGCTTCGCCAAAAGTGTTCCGCTTCCAAGCCGAACTAAGGCTCTTCACTGCACTAAAAGCACTTTGCAATAGGCGTCGAAATACCAAAGATTTGGAAAAACGGGGGTGAACCCGGACACACGAGAACTATCGACTGTCTCGCACGGTAGCTCAACAAGGAATGACAATCTGACTTACCTTTTATTTTTTATATTGCGTGACTCACGATTTTGTTAATTATTTTATTTTGTTTGCAAACTTGGAAACTTTTAATTTTATCCTAGATTTTCACACTGTATTTAATATTTATTAGATTATAACTTTTCAGCTCACGGGGGCCTTCCATAGCCGAGTGATTAGAGTCCGCGGCTACAAAGCAAAGCCACGCTGAAGGTGTCTGGGTTCGATTCCCGGTCGGTTCAGGATCTTTTCGTAATTGAATTTTCCTCGACTTCCCAGGGCATAGAGTATCCTGTCACACGATATACCGATGTGAAAATGGAAATTTAGGCAAAGAAAGCTCTCAGTTAATAATTGTGGAAGTGCTCATAAGAACACTAAGCTGAGAAGCCGGCTCTATCCCAGTATTAATGCCAGGAAGAAGAACTTTTCTGCTCGGCGGTCCGAATGGGAGAGATCAAATCGATCTCCCCGACCATCCGAGAAATTCCTTTTTTTTTTATTAATATATTTCTTAATTCCAGGATTATTGGTTCTCACTTGGTTCTAATTTCCATAAGAAAAAAAATACGTCTCAAATCATATAATCTAATTTTTCCGTCATCATTTGATCCCTATCTAAAAACGTTGCCCATACACACAAAAATTTGGTTCGAGCACATTGTTTTTCTTGCCTATATAGTAAAGACGTATTTGAATTAACGCTTCTATTTGAAACGACAAATTATATAAATACTAAGAAGATTGGAACGATTTTCCAAAATTATTGAAACTAATAAATAAATGATTGTCTCCTAAACTTGAGTTGTACAGTTCATAGATATGACGTCTGAATCATGGATAACAGTGGTTTTCATAGAGAGACATCGTGATGGCTATTCTATGGGCTCCAGTTGTATAGTAAAGGGTAACAAAACTTTTTTTTTAGATTTTCAGCTCATCTTAAAACAAATTTTAAAAGTTTTATGGTGGTTCATTGGAGGCCTTCCTTAGCCAAGCGGTTAGAGTCTGCCATGCTGAAGGTGTCTAGGTTCGATTCCCAATCATTACAGGATCTTTTCGTAATGGAAAATTCCTTGACTTCCCTGGGCATAGAGTATCATCGTACCTACCAGACGATATACGAATGCAAATATGGCAAATTAGGCAAAGAAAGCTCTCAGTTAATAACTGTGGAAGTGCTCATAAGAACAGTAAGCTGAGAAGCAGGCTCTGTCCTAGCGAGGACGTTAATGCCAAGAAGAAGAACATGATGGTTCAAGTGCTATTCAAGTAAGAGGCTCTCACCCCAAAAGTTATAGAAACCAATTGACATTTGGAAAAGTTATGGCTATCTTGTTATTTTTTTTTATTTATTTAAGGGTGTAGTTGGGTCCTTCGCTAAGATGCCTTGAAGTGTATCCAGCTTTTTACGCTAACTATAAAACAACGAGGGGTGATTCGATTTTGACAATTCTTGCGTACAGATTTTATAGCTCGATCTTAGTAGGCTGTAGGCTTTTAGGCTGTTGATAGAACTGTCAAAACTTTTCACTACGCTTGTTTCACATCCAAGTTTTGGTTCTATCTTAAAAGTTTTACAGAACAAATAATTTTATTTAGTTTCAGTTAGGAATCCGCGGACCAATAAGCTCTTAGATGCCTGTAAAATGCAATACGCCATTACAGACCACATCATTTCGAAAAATGACCAAACAAGCATTACCCATATTTCTGCGGTCTCCTTACGGCGAAGTTGTGGACACTGAGAGGGTTTTCCGATATATCAAATTGCTGGTTATGCGGAGTTTATTGGAAACAGAAGCAGAAAAACAATACTTCGAAAAAAAAACAAGAATAAATTTGAAGTTTTATGAGAGAGGAAAGTCTGAGATACTACACAATTGGGAATCGTCAATGCTTTCTGGTGGCGTCAAAATTAAAGCCGAAGTGAAATTTTAAGAGAATTTAGTGAAAAATTTGTATTGGCTGATTAAAATCTAACTGACGCCATATGCCAATTAGATATGTGATATGGTGTTCTGAATTATACCTTATTCAAGTTTACTCGTGGCAAGATGAAAGTCAGTCCCCATAGTAACAGAGGAGGGAATATCTATATGTACAGGAAAATCCATTCAACAAGTCCTGAGAAATATCCATGGAAAAAAATATAATTGAATATTAGAAATTAACGTAAACTCTTTTTACACGTCAGATTGTGAGGTAACTATCTGTCTTAAATGCGAGCCTTGTAAAAATCAGTTAGCAGCGTTGAGCTGCGCCTCGCTTATAACTTTTTCGGCATAAATTCAAACCAATGCCATAAACTCCCTGTTAATTGACTGGGGACCTACAAAAGAAAAACAATTAGATTGAAAAGGGTTACTGAAAAGAAAATATTTCAAACACAAGAATGCGTCAAACCGTCGATGTCAAAATAACTAATTTTCTTCACCACCACGGTAGACACAACAAGGTAGGCTATTCCCACGTGTAAACAACGATTTTCCATCAAAGCATGTGTCGTCATTCCTATCGTCAAGCATGAGGCCTTGAGGATAGTAAAGGAGAGCAGGCCTTGCTTTCCTTTGTACTCGTTCGAGTTTGCGATAGGAATGACGTCACTGCCAAATGTCATTTTTCGGAGTATAATACCTTGCTTCTTTTTACCATGTTCACCACTAAGCTTGCTTTGATCAAGACATAAAAATTTATAGTGCGTGCAAGAAATGTCAATTCGGGACTACGAAGCTGCTGATGTTTTCTTCGGTTTTCTGTGAGAAAAACAAGGAGAGATATATTTTTTGCTTTTTTTTTCACGCACACGGTGACAGTTCCTTACGAGGTTTTCCATAAGTGCGAGTGCTTTGAAAATCTCTTTTTGTTTCGTAGTCACGAATCGGGGTTGATTCAATTTTTTTGCGTAAAGGCTGGTTTGCTACTGACAAGAAAAGGAATCTCCTATCTCGATGCGTGGAAAATTTCTCCCAAGAAATGGTCAAGAAAATCTCTTTTTTTCTGATCGCAGTACGCAGTTGAGAAGAAATGTCACTTCAAAGGGGGCTCTCTGTAGGAAATTTCTTGACCCTTTCAGTCAAGGAATTTCTTTACTTTTCTTGAGCGAAACAGCATACTTAGCTTAAATGTTTCGCCAATAGTGGGCAAAAGTTCGAGCCATATAATTGAATTGATTTATGGACAACAGGTCGAAAGACAAAACGTGGAAAGGACAAAAGGTCGAAAGACAAAACGTCATTTAAAAACAACGTTAGAATGTTTCGACATATGGACTTCCGTAATTTGTTAACTACACTTGCTCCTCGTTTGATTTTTTAATATTTAATAAGGTAATTTATTATTTATGTTAAAATTTCATTTGTTAAACAATCTTATTATTTAAGGGCCGATTTTTTTCACCTTCACTTAAGGTGAAGATAAATCGAAGCCAAACTTCAAATTTTCAAGAGCAAAAAACTGGAGAACCGAATACCCGTTCGAGCTTAAAACTTAATCGATTGGTCACCACCAGCTAGTGACCAATCGATTAGGTTTTCAGCTTGAACGGATGTTTGGTTCTCCAGATTCGTGCTCTTGGAAATTTGAGGTTTGGCTTCGATTCATCTTCACCTTAAGCCGTTAACCACGATTACCCATATGATTAAACAAGCTTTAAGACCTAAGCGGGTTTGCAAAAATCTGCCCTAAGACGATAAACGAGTTCCGAAAAGTAAATTTTGTGTTATCATATATATATTAGCCATAGAAGTATGTATGCTTGCATCCTTTTTCTCAGACAGATCAGGGAGCGAAAAAACTGGCAAACAAACAGAGCGTAAAACGTAATGATGAGATTTGATACTGCGCAGTACGCAAAATTACATCCTTTCTATCACAGCATCCTTCATCTCGTGCTGAGCTTCCTTTTAACAACGTGCTTGACGTCTCACATAGGTGTGGTGAAATAGTGTGTACTCGTAAGCGATCCGTTTCGCGTAATTAACAAGTGGCTAATAATTTGCGACTTTTCCTATCAAGCGAAGAAGGACTTGATTTTCCGAGTATCATAAGCCACAATGTGAAACGTGACGAACTGATAAAGTTATAACACAAGTCTCTCGGAATAGTTGTTACTACGGTATGGAATCTAGAGAAACCGATATATCTATCTATAAGTAAACACTTGAAAAATGCAGGCGTATGGTTGGGATAACAGCTGAAATATAGGTCTTTAATGATGATTCACTGTTTTCATTGCAATGATATGTCTGCGTAAACAAATCGAAAATGCTGTTAAAATAACATTTGAAGCTGAAATATGTTTGAGGTCATATTAATTTTAAATAAAAAATATGTAATTCCAAGTTAGTTTGATAGTATCTTTATTAATCTGGGATAGTAATTGGAATGTACAAGTACTCGTTATTGTCGTCTAGCTCTCTATTTGGGCATATATATAGGTAGATATAGTGTACAAAAATCAGAACAAGAAGATCACTACTAAAGAAAACTAAAATGAATCATAATGTCGAAAGACACAGAAAAATCAAGTGTTTTGGTTTCAACGCAGTTAAACTGTTTGAACTGATCGATTATTGACTGTCTATCAATTATGCAATATTGCATCTATGAATGAAAAGGAAATTCTGTCTGATTAATGCATTATGTAGGAGTAGAACGGTATGATGATTTAAGGGCGGTTTAACATTAAAAAAAATCTTTACAATCCAATCTTCCATTCTTCCTTACAATCATTATGATAATAATAGTATTCTGTAGAATTGTCAACATTTTTCGGTGGTGATGGCAATTTTCGTAACGCGACACCACAATAATGCGACTACATCTCGATATCTCTCCCCATGTCGATGATTGCTTCGGTCCCTTCATTCTGCATACGATTTCCCTCTCCACATCTCGATATCCTCCTTATCTCGATATCTCCATATATCGATGTATTCCTGTTGATTTTCGTTCCCAATTTTCTCTCTATATGTCGATATGAACACTATCAAAGGTTACTAGACCAGATTTAAGTGATTCAGAAAAAAAATGGAAACTCGAAATGAAGTTTGTTTGTTTATTATTTTCCTAGTAACGGAGTGCTTTTCAATCTAGTGTTCATTTAATTAATGTTCTTTGTCTCGATCGCTCCCTATCTCGATGGTCCCTTCGATATCGAGATGTGGAGAGGCGACTGTATTTGGAACAATTCGTATTCGAAAAACCTATAAATCGTTTGAAAAAAAAATCATACCCGCACATAACAATGTTATCAAATACCCTTTTAGTTGAAAAACTATGATACAGGACTTAGAATGAAAAAAAAAATTAAGATCTTATTTAATATCTCAGTTTGTCACTCAAATGTATGTTTTTTTTTAATATAATAATTATTTAACATATTGTCTTTCGTGTTCTGCATGACTTTGAAAATATTTCAGAGTTTGAAATTTTGATATCTTGGCGTAGATGAGCGTGGAATGTGTCTTATTCTTCCTAAAGAGATGCACTTTGCGAAAAAAAAAAGATCACGTGATAGAGTTGAAATCGTATGCAGGTTAACTTTTGTGTTCTTGGGTCTGTTCATGGCGTAGTGGTAACGCACCTTGTCTAGTTAATTGGGAGTCGTGAGTTCGATTCTCACAGAGATGACATGTAACTTTTTCGCAAATTTCACTTCAATTTTTCTTTTAACCCGTATAGGCCTGAGTGAATGCAAAAATACCGAAACCCTCACGGTTCAGAGAATTCTTAACGGATTCATATGATTTCTTGTCAGTTCACTGGCTACATATCTAGTTTCTAGAAGTGGCCAGAGGAACTCATAAATATTCCTGTGGCCGGAGTTATTCCGGTGGGTTACTGGGTCAAGTCGGGTAAAAAATTGCTATTTTTTGGGACATGCCAAGTTACCTTTATTTATTAGCAATGACAATCATTTTAATTTGCATAAATCATTAAGATCTGATATTTAACATTATTAATGAAGAGTTTTGCACCGTTTAAAATACACCGGTTGTGGCCATTCGAACGTAATGCCCGGAAGAACCGGTTATAGATTTGTTGGATGCTAAACCGTTTCAATTCTCGAAAAGTAGATATCAAACATTATTGTAACCTAAAATGTGTTCCCAAAAGCTTGAAACTGATGTTGAGATACAAATTGGCCACTTTATCGTAAGTTTGAGGCGTCCCGGGACATGAAAATGGTCATTTGTAGGATTTATCAAATGCAAAACTCACACAGTTAAAAAAAATAATGAAGATTACACGTCATGTAAACTTCATTTATGCGATGTAAACATGACGTCATGTAAATTTAAGTCTGGAATCATGTAAATTTGTGTTATATGTCATGTAATCAAACAGAATCCTGCTGGATTACATGACATATAATTGAAGTTTACATGACATGTCATGTAAATATCCATTATATACCACGCTCCAATTATGTGCATTATATGTCTCAGAAATTTACACGTTTCGTTCGAACTGTGCATAGTTATCCAATTCAATTGTTTCTCAAAAGGTTTACACTGATGCAATTTTCTTAAAATTCCGTCATGTAGTGGCCCCATTATAATCGATTCCGGAAATTATCTGTGACTTGAAATTTGCCTAGCTCCAGGGGCACAAACGCACAGTGCCCTTCTCACCCGACCTGACCCAGTGATCCACCGAAATAACTCCGACCACAGGATTACTTCTGCGTTCCTCTGTCCACTTCTAGAAACTAGATATGTGTGTCAGTATACTGACAAAAAATCATTTGAATCCATTAAGAATTCACTGAGCGGCGAGGGTTTTAGAATTTTTGCTTTCACTCAGGCCCATACGGGTTAATCCAATTGCAAAGTATTTGTAATGTCTAGATTTTCGGTACGAATTAGGTTGTTATTTGAACCGGGAAATTTGTCAAAGTAGCCAAGTAACACTCTCTATCATGTTATTGAATTTAAATAAGATTTTATCTAAAATTTTTGACTCCTATTGACAAATAATGCGCTTAGTGGCTAACTGTGGCAGTGCTCGTAAGAGCACTAAGATAAGGAGTGGCCCATAAAAAAATGCGAAAATCGTCATATTATGTTTTATGGTAGTTTTGACATAGAAAATGTGAATGAAACATAAAAATTATTCATTACTTGTATTGTACAATCTGTTTAGACTCAGTTTTTCACTTTGGACATGATCTTTATCTGTTACTTTCACCTTACCAGAGAGGAATTGGAAACATACCTTCAAATTTTATCATTCGGACGTCGAGTTCAATATCTGTTTGATGAAAACTTCTAAAACATCAACGATGACGTCAGTTTCTTCGCAGGCCTTGTCTCTAGCATACGCCCATATCAAATGATAGAATTGGTTCATACCTGGAACATTGGAGATTTAAACATATTTTCGAAAAAAACGGTTCATTTTGGAATGCTTTCATTGAACCTTCATATAAGTGTGATAAGCGGCTCCGTTTTGCTCAAAACCTATGAGCTAGTATTGATATAAGTTGTCTCTAACCGAAGGAACAAATTTCATCCCCAAAAATCTGTTATAGGCCTCCGTATTTATTTTTTATTCAACTTTAACAAAAAATGAAGGCATATCAAACCTATAAGACGCAAATGCTCTCAAAACTATGACTCTGGCAAAATATTTTATTGTGATCATGAAAAACAAGTTCTCTAAGAACTCTCCCATCCTCTGATACCAAACAAATTGAAATTTCAAACATTAAAGTGTGATTTTTGAAGGTGGAAAGTTTATCACCAGAGTATACGACAATCAGACGCTGTTTCTTGCTTTGTGCGGACAAAACCTTTGAGCTTCTTTGCTTTATTACATTATATGGGACAGTAAGAAAAATATGACAAAACTTGTCCTGGATAGCGAAGTTATGTCAGAATATACTACAATAATCATAAATTACATTCACTAACAAAAACAATGAAAATAACACTTGTGGATGCTAAATGCACGTTCAAACAATTTTCGCATTTTTTTATGGGCCATACTGTATATTCTATCTCAGTCCCATATCGCCAAATAAAAACAAATGTAGCCGCATAAATGATGACAAGTATAGAACTATCTCTATCATCCCTGTTACCAAACATAGAACCGAAACAATGTCAATAGTACTTCTTCATTTATTTTTCAGATTACAATTCGAACGTAAGCAGTAATGGCGGTTGGGCGTGTTGCAGGGACGGGCAATATCGGATATTCTTCAAATTATCGCGGTGGAGGTAAGAAGTCAATCACCCCCTCCTCCCTTTCAGATCGTTTCTGCATAATTTTGGTCAATTAATCCAACAATAAAAGTAAATATAAGGACTATGACGAACTTAATTTGTAAAATTTAAACCATGATAATTTTGAAACCAATGCACCTATACACTCAAGGCTTTTTTTTTTCATTTAATAAGTAATATTACTTATAGTTATACTTACACTTATACTTATACTTATACTTATACTTATACTTATACTTATACTTATACTTATACTTATACTTATACTTATACTTATACTTATACTATACTTATACTTATACTTATACTATATAGTATCAAAACATATGTCAAGTGTGTAAATAAGCATCTATTGAATCAAAAAGAAACGTTAAAAAAATATTTCGTCAAATTGACAGAAAATTTTAAGCATCAACATAGTTTTAGGGAAAAAATGGAACAATTGTAAAATATTTTTGTTAACTTTTATTTAAACCGATAATTTGAAAAAAAAAATCAACAGGAAGTGTTGCAGATTTGACCCTGTTACATTTCGGAGGCATGAAGAAAAAGATTCTCTCGGCAATTGCTAAGCTTTTAGAAGTCTCTATGAAATATGTGGCGAAAATATACAGAACCACAAGAGCGATAATTTAAAAACCCGAAACACGCATAAGGAAGAAAGAATTAAAATAACAGAACACATAATTTATTTAAAGGTACACCGAAAGTTTGTCATTTATGGGCAAATATTGGGACTTGATTTTTTATTAAAAATTTTTTTTTGATATTTTTTATGTGTTCATAAATACAGTTCGTGCTCATAACATGGATGGCGTTATTGTTCAAAATGTTTAGCACATTGTCAGGGATTGCGCAAAGGACGATCGCGACCGTTGAAGCATTTTTCCGCCCATCCATATTCGCCCTTCTTTACACCACCCACAATGGCTTCCCATCCTTATCCTTCTGCGGCGTCTGGTGGTGAGCAACGGAACTGATGTGATCCGGCTGCGTTCTTCAATGTGGGTTTTGGGTAGTGTCCAGTTTTAAATACTTTATTTTTTTCTTGGTATAATTTATTTTTTATAAATACAATACACAAAATTACGACAATCTCACAAATCTTGGATACTTTAACACACCACTGGTTGCATGATAAAAAGTATTATATTGGAAGGAAAATTTTATCAGGTTTGCTTGAAATTATGAATTATAGCGGCTTATTTTTGATAGATACAGCTTGAGCTTGAGCTTGATTGGCCGCCCGTGGTTGCTACTCCAGTATTGCACTTACACAAGGAACCAATCAGATGACTGCTTGGGATTAACAGACACCCTCAGTGTATAAGTGCTGGTGATCTTCTATTTTAAGGCAACAATGGCACCTGCCACGTCAGAATGCAGACCAATAAGGGGAAGGGGGAGGAATTGATAATGCATTAAACTCTCCCCACAGTAGACCGTATATATCACTGCGTCTACGCCAGTTCATGCAGGAAGGGTGTAGAAGGACGGTAATTTTGTATGCCAGAGAGGCTTGCTGTTTGGTTAGCAGAGTGCCTTTGTATCGGGCGTAAGGAAAGGCGTGCTATAATGATGGAAGAATGGAAGCGTAGGGAAACGGTTTTTGTTTTGTCCGGCTAACACGACTTTCTTTCTTATTTACACGGATTTTAGAATTAACACGGTTCTTTTTACACGGTTTTTTCTTACACGGATTCCGGAATCAGCACGGATTTTTTGCGCGGGTTTTTTTTTTCACACGGCACGTATCTCCCGTGTAGAAAAAAACCTTAGTGTATATTAAAAGTGGATGATAGAAGAAAGTGAAAGATACAACTACAAAGTACGAGGAAAGGGACGGGCCTGGGATTGAACCCATGACCTTCTGCTTATGAAGCAGAAGCGGTAGCCATTGGATCACCAACCCCGTCAATAGCGGCTTATTTATGATAAGCTTTTTGATTTTTTTTATAATTATAGCTTTATAATTGTTTTATAATTAATCATTTATAATTTATAATTGATTTTTGATAATTTTTGATAATTATAGCATTAAATTGCGACACTTAGTTCAACCCTCCCCTTGGTTATGCGACCTTGCCGCGATGGGAGGGCATAATCCATTAGCCCATATGATGGAAACCAAAGGCGTAACCTGTAGTGGTGGTATCTCATTTTGGCATTTTTTGCTTAAAGCCGCGTCATAATCTATATGGCATAGACGCAATAATATCTCGGATGTGATCTAACGAACATTCTGCGTCATGGATAGAATTGATGCCCATTTCAAATAATTAATCTTTTCGAAGTGGACATTAATACTATTGGTGACGTTCAGTTTGCCTTTTGCTAACCAGAATGATCCGTAGCCACTCTTACTATTAGCTAGCTAGATACATCGTTATCATATACGACGTAGGGAATACTTAGGAACTCTTAGGAAAATGCCTAGTAGATTCACTGAGTAGAAATAAGTGGCGACAATCTTATTTTAATATGGTTTTCACATTGCCATAAAAAATACCTCTTTTGTAACAACGGTATAAATAATCTAATTTTAGCTTTGTTGCCGAAGGGTAGGGCGACTGGTCGGGGGCTGAACTTCTTTAAGCAAATCAAACGGACTCCGCAAATTGGTGGATAAGCTAAAGCTAAAAATACAGTTTTATTAGTTCAATGTCTTCATGACTCATTTACCTCGCATTACAATTTTTCAGTGCAACCACTATCTGTGCCCTATCTTCCACTCAGCAAACATCTACTGGCATCGGCTTTGCCGGATCTTCTCAGTGTTAACTGTGGTAAATTTAGACACTAGATTAATACATTTGCAAACATATTTCAACAGTTACTTACTTCTTTTATATAAACTATTTAATTTAAACTATAAATCCCGATGAAGCGTGACGGCTTTAGGGAATCCTTTCAACTCTCGTCTTCTTATGCTCTCTCTCTTATCAGAACTTTTACACTGAATCAATTTACAGTTCGAAATTCCAGTTAGCAGTTTCTCTCAAGTATTGGAATTGAATCTAAATGCAAAATACTATCGCAACAAGCTTCATTTTCGCAAAATTTACAAGTAGAAAGTAGGCGTTGTGAAGCATTGCATTTGCCATCGAAAAGTGAATCTTGCAGGAGACTGTTATAGAAGCCTAAGGTAACTTTACTGTTAAACATTTACTATAAAAATGACTATGGAAAGTAAGATGCTGAGATCGATCATTAGTAGGGGTCACTTGCTAGGTTCGAGAAATTGTTGAACAGACAAGGAAAGTTTTTTTCTTTAAGAATATTAGAACGTAATGACCAATAAATACTTTTAACAATAAAAAAAGGAATTAACTAGAACTACTACTAAACAGCTTAATTTTGTTAAGAATTCACGACAATTGACGTTTAAAACTCTAATCTTACGTAAAAGACAGGAGTAATCAAAATAGCACTTGAATGACAAATTATTCAAAACTATTTCGACTAGACAGTATTAGTAATGACACTACTATTTCAAACAAATTCTGATGGAGCTGCTGATTTTCACAATGCTTCCTTTTCTCAGAAGCAAGGGAATATGGGTACTTTTCAAAAACTAGCACGTCACAATACTAATAAAAAAGCAGTGTTCCGTCTGAGTATTGGTCCTGATAGAGGGGAAACTTGGCAAAAGCCAGACCGAGGGTTCAGCCTTGACAAGTTAAGCTATCAGGCAGCGCCAACTGAATACCATACAAAAAAAAAATTGCGACACTTAGTTCAACCTATTTCCTAGGTAAATGTTCCACTTGTAATGGTACACTAAGATGACTATGCACTATAACAATAATCTAATATATTTAGGCAATGCATGACAATGCAAAACACCGCCCTTTAAATTTTTAAATAATACTTTGTTTTCCAATAATTTTGCTTGCCAATTAACTAGAATAATAAATATAATTATTTTACAGCCTTATTTGAAAACTACCAAAATTATAAGATTTTCATGACAAAGGACAAATTTGAAAATTTTTGTTAATATTTTGAGTATTGAATCGAATATTCTTACGGTTTTTGTGGAGGCTATTTGAAGCATCCTTTAGTAGATCGTAATGACACTAGAAATAAAAATACTGTTTTTGAGGTCAAATCCGTAGTGGCTCATATTGCCCCGTATGTTCATATTGCCCCCATTGCCCCTAATCGTTATTATCTTCCTAGCAAATCGAGCTCTCTACGATTGCTCGGATTTGGATGAGGATCAACGGAAACTCGAATCATCAAGATTTCTGCAAGATTTTACATGAACCATCTTGAAGATTCAAATCGTTTGGGAAAATTATTAGATAACTCAATCTTGACATGACCACGCTATTTTTTTAGAATTTTCAGACGCTTGAGATTTTGTCCTTTTTGGGAGATTAAAAGGTTGATTATTAGACTGATGCAAATTTTGAAGTTTTTGCTCCCCTATGCTTAAACGGTGTCAATTATGATGAAAATCATTCTCCCAAAATTTGGTTGTGCACACGCCATTTGAAGTTTATATGGAAATTACTATGGAAAAGGCAAACCTTTTGTGTTCAGTCCTCTAACTGCTAGTCATAAAAATCTCGGGAAAAGTGGACAAACTTTTTTCATGTGAAATTTTCCCAGCTAAAACTTTGCCGAAGACCACATTTTGATGGGACGTAAGGATAATTTGTTATTATTGATAACAAAGTCTAGATCATGCTGAGATGATCATTAAATTACTTTCAGAGCAACACTGCCTTTTTGCTGTACACGGAGAAAATGAAGTACTCAAAAGTGAGTTCATTCCACTCAATTCCGGGGGTTCGTGCGTTAACCTAATTTTGAGTTGATGGGGTATAAGTTGTTTGCATTTACAGCCATGCGAAAAAATACTTACTGGCTAAGTTGTTTTCACTCAATCGGCAGATCAAATAACTCAACTTCCAGTACTGTGCCACTTACTCAAATTTGAGGTAACGCACTAAGGTTCGGTTTTTGGGTTGTTTTGCTCTTCGCTCTCTGACAACAATAGAAGGAGCGAATGAAATGGGGAGAGAAAAATAACTCAAAAGTGAGTTAAAAAATACTCAAATATGGGTTTTCCGTTTTCTCCGTGTAGAAGTGTAGAACATAGTAGCCTGAATTACTTTGATCTATTCTTCCCGGGAAGAGCACCACTGTTGCCTGCCGAACAGTTGGTGCAGCATGTAAAATGCAAGCCCACTTTATGATGATGAATAACAATTTATCCAGACGTCCAATAAAAATGTGGTCTTCGGCAAAGTTGTAGCGATAAGAATTTCATATGACAAGAGTTTGTCCACTTTTCCATAAAATTTCATGATGAAGAGATATAGGGCTGAACACAAAATGTTGGCGTTTTCCATAGTAATCTCCATATAAACTTCAAATGGCGTGTGCACAGTCAAGTTTTATCCAAATCATTCCAAACTTTGAGAGAATGCTATTTATCATAAGAGAAATCGTTTAAGCATAGGGGAGCTAAAATTTCTATATTTGCATCACTCTAATGATTATATTTTCGAATAGATACAGAGCTACATATTGACTATCGATATTTTGTGTCTGAGTTTGCGTCTTCGATGATACGAATCAATATTAATCGTACTTTTTTTTCTAAATATCTACCATCTCAAAAGTTTGTACTGTGCGGTGGGAAAAATCAACAGAATTTGATTCGTACGGTTTGCTAGATCCTTTTTGCTTAAATCTTTTTATTACGAAAAAAATACTATTTTAGGGCTGAAAGCGATTGGAGTGTCTTAAAAAGTAGAGACCATACAGGAACCGAGAGAAAGGAGTTTCATATTTTTTTTTTCAGAAACTGACCGGATTTCTCTATGAGTATTACTGTTTTTGAAATTGCAACAAGTATTACCGTAAAATGGGGTGTTAAGGGATGAAAAATAAGTTCAACTGAAATTTCAAGCAACTTCCAGTATGTCAATAATTGAACAAAGGACAGTCCTACCATTCTCTCATCGTGTATATCAAAAGCCAAACACATTTATGAGGATACTATGACAGATTTCTGAGATAATCATTAACATATGTGATTTTTGACGGAAATGCAAAATGGGGTGTTAAGGAATTTGAGTTTTGTAAATAAAACCCTATTTTGCCTACAACAAAACATAATCTTTTCGGTCAATAACTTTGATGCTTTCATTCAATTTCAAACTTAATCAGATTTTACTTCCATATAACAGTCGACTCTCCACATCTCTATGTTCTACATCTCGATATCTCTCCCTAAGTCGATGATTGCTTCGGTCCCTTCATTCTGCATACGATTTATCTCTTCATATTTCGATATCCTCCTTACTCCGATATCTCGATGTGTTCTTGTTGATTTTTTGTTCCCAATTTTCTCTCCATATGTCGATATTAACATTATTAAAGGTTACTACCAAATTTACGTGGTTCATAACAATTGTGAAACTCTAAATAAAGTTTGTTTGTTTATTAATTTTTCTAGTAACGGAATTATTTTCAATCTAGTGATCTTTAAATTTATGTTCTTTGTCTCGATCTGTCCCATTCGATACCCTTCGATATCGAGATGTGGAGAGGCGACTGTATTAAACTTAGAACTCCTGCAAATGCAAACCATTTTGTTTTAACTGCTAAATTTTTCATAGTTATTGATCCATTTGGGAGCTAACAATACATCGTAAAATTGTCTTGAAATAATTTGTATACTTATATTCAACAGAATCATAACCTATACACTTGCGGTTTACGGATCCTATAAGCTATAGAGCAACTTCGTTAATAAGCTATCATATAAAAATAATTTCAACAAGCTTTTAGTTTTAATAAGGAAAATAGCCAATTTGTCCTGTAAAAAAACACTACACTAAACTACGTATTTGCATTCAACACCCAGTGGCATGGTCGAAAAAATACTGAAGAAAAGTGTTCCAGTATGGAGCAGAAATCTAACACACACTCTAAAGCATAATGCGCTCAGTGTTCGATGAGGCCGCGAAATTTCTCAAAAAGAGCTCGGGAATGACAAAATATTATTATTGTTTTCCACTTCATAGGATTACCACTGAAAGGATTAATGGCTTCAAAATAAAATAATCGTTCAACATTTCAAACATGTTACTAGTGCGATCGAACAAGTTTTTAAAACAGTATCAAGAAAATCCCTTATTTACTTTAATACGTTGTTCCTACCATTTTTTTACCGATTTTCGAGATTAGACATTTTTGGTGATATTCAGTAACAAATAAAATATACTCCTTAACTGTTACAATGTAGTTTTACTTCACGGAACAAGCCAAATGTTTATAGGAGTATGTTACGACATAAATTGAATGAATTCAGTAGCTTGAAAAAAGTAGAAAAGATAATCCCTTAACACCCCTCTTATTTTCAAAAAGAGACTTTTTCCATAAAAATTATCAGAAGTCGAAATCTAGATGAAATTTTCAAATGTTTTTGTCTGCGTTATGATCTCAATTAAATATACTTATCATCTAATATACTCACATATTTTTCTTAATATTGTTTCATAGTTTTGTAGTTGAATGTATTTAGCCTACAAAATTCGAACAAAAATGTTTTTAAAAGTTGTCAATATGTAGACTCTACAATACTTTATTTCAAAAGCTATTCCCTATCACATAATGCAGTTCACAATCCTCCGAACAAATGAAGCATTTCAGATGACTGATATATGGACTTTCGACGTTTTTGTGACTTGTCAAACTTGATGGAGAAGTTCAATCCCTTAAAACCCCACGAGTCCTTAACACCCCATTTTACGGTACTCGTTTCATTAGAATAAATAAAAGTAAAACTTTTTTCAAGATTATTTTCCAGGAATTTAAACAAAAACTCGTTCAGGTATTTGCCCAATGTTTCCTTCAGGTATAACTCCGAAGATTTCCGAAGAATGAATTCAATTATTGTTTCACGGCTCGGCTCGAGGATTCAACAAGGATTCTCTAAAAATACCTTCAGAAATTACTCCAGAGATCTTTCTCAGAGACTCTTCTCAAGGATCCTTCAGGAGTCCTCCAATTTCCGAAGGAAACAATCAAATTTTTTTTCAGGACTTTTTCTAGGGAATTCCAAAGAATTTTCAAGGATTATTTTTTAGAAAAATGTCGGAGAAATTGTTTGGAAAATTAGAAAGACGTTGTTAAAACAAATAATACATTTTGAAATTCCTGGTACATTCTTGAATCCTGAAAGAAACATTTGTTTATCTAACTCCTGAAGAAGTCATGGTGGATTTTCTAGATACATTGTTGGCATATTTATTGAAATAATAATAATCAATCAAAAATGATGATGACATGTAGATTTTTTTGAAAAAAAAAATCTAGAAAAACATCGAACGCAAACCCGGAAAAAACATGATTTGATTAAATGCTGTAGTGTTTGCCGGTGTGAACCTTAAATGATGTTTGGAAAATTATTTGACAAATGTTTGGAAGAACTGTTAAAGTAGCTCGTGGACAAAATTTCTAAACAGAAAATCTTGCAGAACTTAATTAGTAATTTTGCTGGAATTTATTGAGATAATAGATTAAACAGGGTTTCTGGAATAATCTGGATATCTGATAAAATAACTACTGTAGAAATCTATTAAAAAATGGTGGAATAACCCCTGAGGGAAAACCTGGAACAATAACTGGGAAAATTTTCAGAGTAATTCCTACGGAAATTACTTGAATTTCCTGAACTAAATTTTGAATTAATTGCTTTAATTGTTCATTAAAAATCTCAACAGGAATTTCTGGACGAATTTGTAGAAGATTTGTGGGAAATCTCTAGAGAAATTTCTGGAGGAATACCCGACGTAGATCCTGAAAGAATCCGAGAAGCAATCTCTGGAGAAATCACTAGGTGAATTCCTGGAGGTTTACGCGAGGAATCCGAAAAAAATTTCGGGAGAATAATTACGTTAAAGACTCTGAAGATTTTTTTTAGGTAGGTATACATCATGATTCACTGTATTGAGCAAGAGAAAAATAGTGACTTTAAATGATCTCTTTAAGGTGAAGGTGTATCGAAGCCAAAGCTCAAATATCCAAGAGCACGGATCTGGAGAACCAAACATCCGTTTGAGTTGAAAACCTAATCGATTGGTCACTACCAGCTGGTGATAAATCGATTGAGTTTTCAGCTTAAACGGATGTTCGGTGTTCCAGATCCGTGCTCTTGAATATTTAAAGTTTGGTTACGATTCATCTTCACCTTAATTGAAAAAGGGACTTTAAAGAGCTTCTATTAAAATAGGGACTTGCATCAACATAGAGACCAAGTCTCTAAAATTAGACCTGCACTCAAAATAATCCAAACTTCATTGCTACGTGAAAACATACGTGGTTTTTTTCCATCGCACTTTTCACGTAGCTCTTACCACAGACAAACAGACGTCACACTCTCATCATTTTGCATCGACCACCTATTTAACGGTTGCTTTAAAAATATGGTAGGTAGCCAATCCGCCACCTGCAGCGCTCGCATCGTTTCTGTTCGCGTTTGACGTTTTTACACTACCGCCATCTGTTGGCCTGTCGGCCAAACACACTAATTTTATCATTGGGCATACATGTCCTCGTGACTATGATTTTAATCGAGATTTGTTCTAAGTGTTACGTCTGTTTGTCTGTGCTCTTACGTTAATCATAGGTAGCCCAGAATGAACGCATGAACTTTTGAACTTCGTCCATTCCACTGGCGCTACACGTAAGAGCTACGTGGATTTTCCGGTAGCCTCTACGAAGCGTTTCAATAGGACCTAGATGGTTTTGCATTAAATTTAACTAGAATAAAGACCAACCTTATCTCTAATAGGCTTTGGAAGAAAACTAATTCCCAATTAGAAATTGTGAACAAACCTAAAAGATTGTGATATTTTTAAATTCAATCTGAGCATTGTGAACCCTGTTTTCCAAATGTTGTGAGTTTGTTCTGTTTTGTTGTAGCCTTCGCGTGCTATAATTGATAGAGGTTATAAATCAGGTATAAAATATGAAGTAATGCAGGGATTCTTCGGTATTCAAAGCATATTTACCTTAAAATCAATCTAATACAGGGTTTAAATTTCAGCAGCTTCTGAAGTTCTTCAAAAATCAAGCGGGCGCCATCTTAGGATTTGCACTCAACACCGAATGTACGTACAATATGCAGATGTTAAAATGAACTTAGGCACCTACGTGAATTTCACGTAAGTGCGATAGGTAAAATCAGTATCAATTACCGATTCATTATTTTATGGTTATGAATGGCTTAGTGATCTTTATCTTAGTCAGGTGAAGTGAAGGCAAAATGAATTTTGAATGATCTACGTGATTTTCCACGTAGCAATGACGTTTGGATTTTTTTGAATGTAAGCTTCTGGGAAGTTTTTCACTATGGAACAGAAGACAAAAAACGCAACAGAAGACGTTACTGTGGCTCAGTAATTGATTGAAAAGAAAATAAATAAAAAGAGCCTCTTAATGTGAGACAGATCATTATGAAAAGTTACGCATGACATGTCTAGTACTTCTGCATAAGTGCATATAAAATTAAAGTCCCGTAATATTTATTACGCAACTGAAATCAGATTCGGAATAACTTTTACGCAACGCTTTTTTCATTACTCAACAGTTTTGAGTTGCGTTATGAATCATCATACAACAAACTGCAAAGTAATGGTTAGTGCATCCCGATATGATTACTGATACCGTCAGGAGGTCTTCTACGAAACTGCAAAAAAAATGTTTTTTGCAATTTCTCATCGTATAATAGGCTGTTTTTCATCACGCCATTCTGTCATGAAACGGCCTACTTTCCTGCACTCAAGTATGCAGTGCGGAAATAATTATTACGCAACTAAAACCAGTGCTGTAATGATTCATTACGCAACGCTTTCTCATTATGCAACTGTTTTGAGTTACATAATGAACCATTACATAACAATTTTTCAGAGATTGTAAAGTAATGGTGAATGCATTCCGATATCATTTCTGATACCCTCAAGTGGTCTTCTACGAAATTGCAAAAAACGTTGTACGTAATCCGTTGCAGAACTCGATTTTGACAGCACTCGTCTTACTTATCCAAATCGGCAACAAAAAAATGAATCATAAAACATACAGTTACAGTAACTATGATTGTTTTACTATCATTGTAGGTAGGTCCTATCATGGAGGAATAAACGAAGAAATAATATGGATCAGTATTGGAATGGCAATAACCATAGGTGAGTAGCTGACTAACAGATAAACTGCCCCTACTAGTACAAATGTTCCATGTCTGGTTTGATAAATTTGTACTTTTGTTAGAATGTGTCTTATTTTGAAAATATGTGCATACAAATTTTAGCGCCTTTGTGAGCAGCGAAAATGTACCAGTATAGTAATTTTTCGATTATATCACGGATCCAAAAAAATGTTGGCATGATATACCGAAACGTGATAAAATGAAAATGTTTTACTATATACACACTCAATCTGTTCGGTAAAAATAACTGGGTTTTGGAACTACCGAAAAAGTCAGTAAACTAAAAATAAATGTCAGAAATCGAAAAACAGAGATTTTTCACTGAAATTTTGCAGAGAGCTTTCTTTTTATATCATATATTGGTAAAAAATAAAACATGGTGAAATTTGCTTTTAAATTACGCGTGGCGACAGTTTTCATTTTACTGACTTTTTCGGTAGTTCCCAAAACCCAGTAAAATTTTACCGACCCCAGTAATTCAATCTAAGTGTGTAGCTTTCATCAAAAATTGAGATTTATGTTGTAGAATTTGAGCAAATGAAATGAAAAGTGCTTAAGAGATGAATCGAATAGATATATGATAATTGTTCATGGTTATTCTTATTGTCGCGTGATAAAATCGAACAGAAAACCGTGCTAAAATCGAGAATGACATAATGAAGCGATATTGAAACGAGCAGTGATAAAATCGAGCAACTACTTTATTCACCAATGACTTCATATAATATACCAAATAAATAGTTTTAGAAAAGAGTGCTTTGCGAAGGCTCAAGCTGCCCGATTCATTTTCGAGCGCTCGGAGTGTATTTTCGGTGGCTTCGTTCGTTTGCCCAGTGGTTTGCGAAGGCCAGAGCAGTCCGATTCATTTTCGCGCGCTCGGAGTGTGTTTTCGGTGGCTTCGTTCGTTTGCCCAGTGCTTTGCAAAGGCCAGAGCAGAGTGCGTGAGCTTTTGAGTAGGTTGCGTGTTCCGATGGAACGCGCGACGGAATCAAAACAAATCGTGTTCGGTTCGCGTCATTCGAGTGCGGAAAAAAATCAACAATAGTGCGTAGTCCTCTGATTCGTTTGCATGTTCCGGTGGGACGCGCAACGGTGTCGGTTCGTGTTGATCATGTACGAAAAGCTTCGTGTTCAGCCGAGGATGAAGTACTGGTGAGATCGTTTCATGCTTATGATAATTCATTTTTATCGTTGCTATAAGTAGCTTTTATTTTATTTTCAAACAAGCTATGAATGGATCGTCACTACAAGTGTCAACTTTTTCGCGTTTCATTTGAACTTAATATACCATTAAGTTTTCGTCATTGGTCAAAATAACCTTTGAATAGTTCGACATTATGAATGTCGACGTGACTTTTTTTTTTTTTTGTTGCAACGTAACTTTTTTTTGATATTATTTTAATTTTCAAGCATACTTTGAATGGTTCGTCATTACATGTGTCGACAATACCCTTATTTCTGTTACATACGCTTTTAAAATACACAATCCTTTCCGTCTTCATCATTACTAAAAATAACATTTGAATAGTTCGATACTGTGAAGGTCGACTTTTTTATAATTTCTTTCAGTTTCTTATTTTCCCTCCTAATCCATGGATCGCATCACCGACCAAAGGTGACTCCCAGATCTTTTTCCTCCCTCACTAACCACACCTGTCCCGTGATTATTGTGGAGATGCAGAGGTATTCTCGGTCTTTAGAAGCAACGATCATTACACAATAACGTTCCTTACCCTTCCCAACTGACTGTAAGGACTTGGCCGGCGCCGTTATTGATCAATAATATGAGAGCTGCTAAAATTGCACTTCGAGAATATGCGGAAAATCCCATCCCTTATTCATTTGGAGCAAAGTGCAATTCTTACCGGTTCGGATCAATCACGGAGTAGCAACCATTGACATGCACAGTCAGTCTATGCTATGCTATGCTATGCTATACGAAATATCTAGTTTTAGAAAAGGCAACTGACATTTCTGTTCTATTCCAGGCATTCTAATCACGCTGGCACTGATCTACCTTGCTTATGAGAAGTGCCAAAAACGACGAAACCATTACATTCACGCGTAAAAGCCCATTTGGAGAGCAATGCAAAGCGTATGGACCAACACTACCTGGTAACAATCTTTTACCCAGAAGTAATTATAATCAAAGATCGTTTCACATTCAGTCACATATACAATTATTTTGGAGCACTAAAATGTTGAAAAGGCTAGCACCATTTAGGTCAAGGAAAAATGTTATATTGGATAAGTAATTATATGTAACGATGAGTCATTAATAAATGATAAATGTTTCCAAAAAATAGATAAATGTATTTGATGCTTGTAATATCACATGTCCCTTTAACCTTCTGTCTGTGCGGCGGAGTCAAATTAACCTTAAATTCAAATCGTAATAATCTCACGGAATTTCAATCGGTTTACTATTTTTCTGCTGTTTTGGAAAGAAAATTTAATTCAGTTTTACTTAAAAATATATAAAAAAGGGGTGTTTCTTGGCGGGAGGAGTACCGTTTTGTTTTATATTACGTACACTTGAGGCCTCTTTGAACTGTGAGCCACATAAAAGCATATAAATTAAGGTGCAAGTAAAAATGAAGCAAATGTCAAAAATGAAAAAGCACTTTTCGCCCTTGAAATCGACGAATCGGGAAAAATAAAAACACACAGCCTTTTTATTTTGGAAATAAAACAGTTGTGTGTTTTTATTTTTTTCGATTTGTCGATTTTAACGGCGAAAACTGCCTTTTTTACATTTGCTCCATTTTTACTTGGGCCTTAAGACAATCTGTAAGGCCGTCTTCAGTGTCGTGTACTAGACTCGACTTGAAGAACAAGTCGAGTCTAGTACACGACACTGAAGACGGCCTTACAGTTGAGGTCGAAATACGCGTATCTGTCAAAGGATACAAACTCTAGTGGAATTAAATGGTATAGTACTAAATTCGGTTTTCGTTGCAGCAAAATCTCGGCTCACTCTGATGTACAGAAATTTTGTATCGGATCTCCCTTTCAGCATAAAACTAACTTTCTTCGGTAATTATTTGCAACACAGGGGTAGGGCTACTATGTTACACATTGGTTAGTTGATAATTCCACCGCATGGTGGAGCTATAACAAAAAACACAATTTTCTTATCTCCCAAATTCTATAATTTGAAAAAAATCCATGTGCGAAATAAACAACTCGTAAGAACACACCAATGTGTGAAAAAAATATCTAAATTGTCATTTAGATCCGGAGATATCCCAAAATGTCTTGGGGAACCAACGCGTAGCCATAACCCACGTAAATTTCTCAAACTACAGAATTTTTATCGTATCCGGATATTCACTCTTCGGAACAATACATAAATGCGAGTATGTTGTGAGAAAATGAAGTACTTTGTTATAACCAGAGGCGTCGCGTGCCCAAACCAACCACCTGTGCAACAACAGTAAATAGTGGAAGACACCAATTTTCGACCCACTCATCCATTTTTGGCCTACTTTGTATAAAAATCCGAAAATTGGCACAGATTTCTTGTGGGTCGAAAATTAGTACTATTCCCCTATTTTTTTTTTTTTTATTTTGTTTATAACGCCTATTCAAACGGTGAATTGATGATTAACTGAATTTTGCACGTTCCAGTTACAAAACATATCAAAAATAACAAAATGTACAACAACAACATTCGCATTTGATGCCAAGCATTTACATATGTGATATAGCCCCGAGGTCAAGCTTCTCGACTACTGATCTTGAGAATCGAAGTTCAATTATGATTCTTTTTTTTCGAGTGAAACCAATGTTTATTATATGCAGCATAGAAAAAGGACTAAAGGCGCCAATCAGTACTTGAGCATTTCTCTTCATTCACTTAGGAGTGGGAGATTTTTGTGAGTTCTATTGATTAAGACTCAGCCACAATATGCACTTTTGAAGTTTTGAACAATGAATCGTGATGAAATTTGTTGGCCTCAAGTCATTTGGTCCATTGGAAAAAAAGAACACTCTAAATGAACTCCCGTAATCAAACTCTGATCCTCGAGATCAGTAGTCGAGAAGTTTGACCTCGGGGCTATCACATATGTAAATGCAAGGCATCAAATGCGAATGTTGTTTGAAACACGACTGCGTTAATGACATTTGCTAGATGTTTTCTTCAATCATCATCCATCATTGAAAAAGCCAAGCTACTATGTTCAATTTTGTAACATGTCAGCAATTGCGCCATTTAGCAGCAGCTCTAAATGCAGGGGAATGAGGAATGTCGTGTTTCCGACGATTGTTTACAATTTATCTGTAATTCGGATACAAAAATGATGTACTACAATAATGTTCAGAAATGACAAAGAAATGATACTACGATTGAACTTTTATGATTAGGCATGAAGTTTAGAATCTCGTAGAACAAAAACTGTAGAGAAATGTATGTTTTACAGGTACTTTAATGAACAGAAATCAATTTAATGAGGTCAAAACCATCTCTTATCGGCATACAGTGTTCTCAAAAGGGTTCCGGGTCATTTGGCCGAATGCCATTTGGCCGAATGCCGTTTGGCCGAACGCCATTTGGCCGAAAGGGTCATTTGGCCGAATGCCATTTGGCCGAATGCCTTATAGCCGAATGCCATTTGGCCGAATGCCTTATGGCCGAAATATGAAATAATAGTGAATTACAGTTAGCATGTTATTGTACACTGATATGAAAAACATAGTACCGGCAACCATATTGAGGGTGCTTTTAAAAATATGTTACTACTTGATTTCAACGGAAAATGGAACATTATTGGCAAAACTATACCGTTGTGAATTTTACCATGTTTTGACAGGAAATGTGAGCGTGGTCAGATTTACCATGTCTATATTCATAATTAACATCGAGGCATAGTAAAATTGCCCACAGTTTTGTTGTCGCATGGTAGATTGTTTATTTTGTCCATGAACTGTCAACAAAACAAAAAGAAACAGCGAATTTGTTGATTTATTTTTCTCACATTAAAAATAAATGTATAAGTATTTGAACCTGTGATACTCAGTTGGATGGCTCTTCGACAGAACCAGAACGATTGATTTCGATGCGGTGGTTCATCTCTCCAACAAATTTCCCGCGGCGATAATAGTCGTCCCCCTCGAAGAGCTGCTTTCCGAATCTGCTCCCTCCATCGAACACCAGTCGCCTCCGCTGTATTTTTCCCCGGATTCTCGGCAGCCTCCATGTGGAAAACTTCTTCACTTTTCATACGGATCAAATGATTGACAGTGAAGAGAGGAAATGCTTAGATGTCAAAGTGGAACGATGGCAACGAAACATCTCAAGCTTGCACGCAACATTCAGAGGCCACCTAGTGGCAGGTAGAAGAACAAATGAACTAGAAAACCTCCACACTGAAGAAAATGTGTTTGTGATTCTTTGCTTTTATTTTAATTTGTATTGTAAAAAATTAACTCTGTAATTAAACGATAGGCGAGACCCCGTGGTTGGGCTCGAAGGTAGGCCCCTTTGGTCTAACCTTTTATTTCTTTTTTGCGAGGAGTCCGTCTTACTCTCTCTGACGAGTGAAGAACTAGCCGGATGTGTTAAAATTCACATAAATAAAGACATAAAAAAAAAAAAAAGTTGGATGGCACACTGCTGAGTAGCCCTCGGCGAAATTGTTAGCAGCCGGCGTCTTCGAAGGTGCCGGATGAGGTCTGCTGACATTGGTTGGTCATTCAGGGAATTTATTTCGATCTCGTCGGTGTATGCATCGATGTTCCTGCAGCTCGGGTTAGCCATTATCTTCTTGAAAGGCGAAAGGTCTTGGTTGAAATTACGTAAATTTGCGAACTCGAAAGACAATTCTTACCTACAGTGCCACCGAAATGTCTGGAAACCCATTTAGGTCGCGGATCCCCTCTTCGTTGCACTCGACCTGTTTGTTGTTGTGAATCATTTCGCTGGAACCATCCGCGGCCATCACGGAACTATCATCCACATTGAGTCGTCCGTGGTGGGTTGAATTCCGACATGTTTTTTTAGTTTGAGGTCCTGGGAAATTGAGCAAATATTGATTTTACATTTCTTATATGTGATGCGTATTCACTTACCGACGCAGTTTCGAGGAAATTCGTAGTAGAATCAACTTGAATTGCATTGAAGTAGATGCTTCGTGCTAGATGTTTTACAAGCCTACATCAAAAATTGAGTCTTTCAAAGCACTGTAGTCAACTACGTATCATGGTAATCACCACTATTCGAATGGTTACCAATTTGTGGTTGTCATCATAATGTTTGATTAAACATAAACGTTTTCGTGGTCATGATTACTATTGTATGGCATAGTAAAAATAAGAACGATTAATTAAGGTTAATGATCATCGATGTACACATAATTGGCTCTTTGATGTTAATTCAACAAACATTCAGTGCTGAAAGAACAACATCCTAAATGTAAGCAAATATTCACTTTTCTGCTAGCGGTAATAGCTGCCACCAGAAGTTTTTGCATTGTGTTTGTAGTCAGCTTTTGACAGTAACTAATACGGCTCACGACTTATAAGTCCTGCTGCAGGACTGGATTGTTTCGATCCGCGAATCGTATTAAGTTTATAATTCTAGTGACCGCAAATGTTGGCTCCTTCTTTTCACAATGGAGAAACTGTGAGTTTTTTCCACGTAATTTTTCACCGAGTCAATCGGTTTACTGTTATACGCAAACAACGGTGCAGAGCTCTGTTCACACGTTGCAATCCTAATATTGGAGAAGAAACAGAAAGAACAGCCTATGATCAAAAGAAGGAAAAATCTCTTATGAAAATTTAAGCAAGTGCGATGCAAACAATTTTTATTTTAAAATAACTACCAAGAACTGCCGAGGATTTAAAGAAGGTAAAATTTCCAATTAAAATATAAGCTGAACTATTGCCAATAGTAATGAAACCAGTATAACTCGAAAGAATAGCCTATGCTTTAAAGAAGGAAATACTTGTAATGAAATCATTAAAAAAGTGGAACCCTATCATACCGTTGGTAGCTTCAGATGAAACAACCACGAGCATTGAGTCTTGATACAATGAGTGGAGTTAGTTCTGAATGAACGGGTCAATTTTATCATTCTCTTGGAGCACTTATATAGTGACAAACATGACGTCCCGTCACATCATTAAAATCAATTAATAAGCTGATCAATTATTAGGTAACACCTAAGAATCTAACACATGAGTGCTGTAGTAATTTGATTTTTTTTGTTCGTAATTCGGCCAAACGGCATTCGGCCAAATGACCCGTTCGGCCAAATGGCGTTCGGCCAAACGACATTCGGCCAAACGGCGTTCGGCCAAATGGCCGGACACCCTCAAAAGTTGTAAAGTACTAATAATATGTTCAACTAGTGGTATTCATTCTGATGTTTATTTTTCCTAATTCTTGTTAGAATTTTTTGAATGTAAAAAATAGCCAAAAAACACAAATTCGACTCTCCAAATTGGATGAAAATTTGTCTGGTAGTTTGTTTTAGTATTGCAACTAGGACTTGGGCGTGACTGGTTGAATCCCAGAAATTTTGATTTTTGTGAAACTGTCTAATGTACAGTGGTCACACTATCATGGGTCACCCACTTTATGGGACATTTCCATTTGAAATGCGTGTGGAACAGAGTGACTCATAATCGTGACAAGGTGACCCATAATAATGTGGGCAATGTATCAATGTGCAAATATGCATCCTTGCATTTAGTAAGATAACTGCAGGGATTGATTTTTTACTATTACCAGGTACGGTTTACTTGACTTTCGAATATTTTCAACTGCATATTAATCTCGTGTATCCGGCAGAAATTTAGAAAAAAGAGTAATACCTATGCTCGGCAAGAAAAATCCACGGAATGCGAATAACTGAAAATGTTGTGTTCGCAGTGATAATAAAAAAAATCAAATGTTTCAGATTTAGCTAATTTGAAGCATTCGCCTCCTTGAAGAACTAGAAAAAAAATTAAACCTACTTGAATTTTGACGTTGCTTTTGAATTGCGCGCAGATTACCGCCGTCGCTGGATGTGAATTTAAAAAATGAGCGTTGCAATACTTGAATTGTATGAATGCAGTGTAAGAACACATCACGAATGACTTGTACGCTGTCCGTTTAGGTGTCGGGTCAATTCCGTTAAAAAAGTTAATCTTTCTAATAAAACAACATAAATGCCACAATAAACTATAGAGTAAACAGATGAGGAATCATCTATTATTAAAATATGGAAATAAGAGCAGTCTACGAAAAAAAAAATGCGCTAAATTAATAATACATTTTTCCTGAGCTTTTATCATCTTCCTCAGCTTGTTCAAATCGGCTGGTTGAACGTGTCGAGGGCAACCGATTTCGTATTGCATGAAAGTTAGCATCAAAATTGCACGAATCTTTCGGAAAAAGTTAAACCTTTTCAAGTTCTTTCGTTGAGCGGGTTGTTTCCACACATGTATGCGTTTGAGCGTGTACAGATTATTAGGCTGTGAATGTATGTGGGACCTTAGTTATATGGGATTTGGTTCAACAGTAGCAGTTGAACAGGTTGAACGCACAGTGTTGTGTTTTTCGATGGCATGTCTCTTTAACTTTTGCGCTGCTGTCTTTAGTGAAGCACCACGCTCGTGCTGTGGATATCAAGCGAGCTTTTTACATGGTGCCAGAACGCAGCACACTACGCGATCGTTCTTGGCGCCTTGGGGCAATTGCTATGCAACTTTCTATGTAGTGCATATGAACCCACACTCATGCTATTTTAATATTTGTTGAATTAGATTTGCTTTTTTAAATTAGTCGTACGATTTTGATTCAAATGGTCTACCTGTTTAATGAACAGGTTGAACAGCCTGACCAGACGCCTCTGGTTATAACCGTCTTTGAGTAATGAGCATTTAGGTTTCTAGTACCAGGCTGGCCATATAAAGAACTTGAAAACTTAAAAATAACATTATAACGTTATTTTTTAGATATATGATGCAAGAATACTAAACCGATTTGTATGATTTTTCAGAGTAGCTTCTTATCACCTGGCATTGTAAAGTCAACATTCTATTTTTTTTTTTTTTTTTTTTTTGATATTAAAGATTTTGCCCTCTAATAGACTTACACCTAATGTTCTAGGAATATCTCAATAAAAGTGTTTACTATGGAATGTTGTACATGAAAAACCTATCAGAACAAGTCATTTTTTCGATTATTGGCCACCTGATCGCCCAAGTGGAATATCTTCAAAATTAGATCACCAATGATTAATATCGACACGGATTCTTAAACTAAAAGAGTTTTTTTGAGAATGTATGGAAAAATTGTGCAAATAAAAATTGAGAAACAGCAAAGTTATCGCAATTTGAATATTTGTTTTAGGTGAAAAATAAACCTAGATTTATTACTGGATGAATCGCTTGTTGAAATTTTCTTGGAAATTGTCTTAGGTTGATTCTAAGCCTCTTTTCCAACCCCACAAAGATCGTTCGCTCCCTGACGATAATTCTGGCTACACCCATGTCAGCATCTTAACAATTATCACTGGAAGGGCGTTATGGAAATTGTGAAGGTGTTGTGCCAAATTCGGGCGTGACAACTAAATCTTTAAATTGCAAGTTTCAATTCAAATATTAAATTTTGTTTTTGGGATAGTGAAGTCTTTGAAGGTGTGATATAAATAACAAATTAACCATCAAATAGTATACAGTACAACAATATATATTGTTTAATACAGTTTTACCAAACATTGACATTAATTACTGCATTTTCAGACCATAATCAGACAGTTGCTTATGAGTAACGTATCCTAGAAATGTAAAAAGAACGTTATTAAATTAGATGGAAAAGTGCATCCGGCTAAATTGATTCTTACCAGAGATTCCATCGGCATCTGTGGTTGACACAATGATCGATGTTTTCGAGAGGCTCGGATTATTGATTCCAGTAAAAGCACTTGGCTGAATGTAATTGGACGTGACGGCGGGCTGTTTGGAAAAGGAAAAACTAAAATGCAACGGCTTTTCAACAGGAATGATATTAGTAAATACCTTAGCTAAAGGTGCCTGGACATATCCATTTGTGCTCGGTTTTGCTACAGGTGCTAAAACGTATCCTGTTGACGGCAAACTTAAAACATTATCCTTATTAACATTAGACCTTATATCTATTATATCAGTATTGGTCGGTTCAGACGGTTGGCATAAATCCTGTTCCATAGGTAAGTATCGTTGCTGCAAAAAGGAGGAAACAAAATAGAATATGATGAAACAAATACTTAGAAACAGGGACCTAATTGTTGATTGCATAGCCACAATTCTGAAATGTTTAATTCATTTGGCACTCACCGATTTTCCATCATCTGATAGTGACAATAAATCCACTTCGCCATCCACCACTCCGTCATCGTTGTCAATGTTCTCGTCATTTGAACCAATACTGGTGGAATCATCCAAATTGTTCTTCACATATCGATGGCTGGGCGAGTACGAGAGCAACGTATCGCCGGCATTCTTATCCGAGTATCCATTCACATAGCTGTCATTGCTCTCTTTGAATACATCGGGCTTATCCGATGCCACAATGTCATTCAAAGCATCTGGTAGCACAACCTTTATGTTTTTGATTTGCTTCATTTTCTTCAAGCTCATGTAGGTGCAGATAAGAAGACTTATGATTCCCAAACACGTGACAAACGATAGAAAGATAATGGCCTCCGTATTACTCGGGCCGTAATTGCACCAATGCGTCAGTGGCCATGACCATTCGCCGTGTAAAATAGTAGCATATTGATCTATTTTCATCCAGTCTATGAAAGGAACACTATGTCCATTAAGCTCGCATTCTAATCCACTGGGATGTGAGTGATAGTTATACGTGTTAGGCACTCCATGATTCAAGTAATAAGAATACTTTTGATCACATGCCAGTCTGTTCCATTCGGTATAGTTAGGCGCATGGGGACTCAAAATGACATTTACAGCTCGTACTGAGAACTCGTACTTGTCGGTCCTATTGGAGTCTGCCGACCCCAAGCAGATCGTACGTTTTAAGGTACATCTTGTACCAGATACGCGCATTATTATAGCCGACTCCTCCGTCTGGGTATTTGTTTTAATTTTAAGCTCATAGTATTCCATACAGCCGGCTTTCTTCTCCGGTGGTTGCCATATAATCGATAACCTGGTACTATTCGAATCTACCGAGCCCGGCTGTTGCATGATTCCTGGAGTTCCAATCTCCGTTGTCACATCAACTGAATTGGAATTGTTAGAATAAGCAATCGTGTAGGCTCGAACGATGATCTTGTAATTGGTGAACGGCTCCAGACCGGTGAGATTGTACGTAACATGATCGGTATAGTTTTCGGGATCAATTTTCTTATGCTGATGATTGTACCAGACTTCGTAGTTCATTTTGCCACCGTTTATTTGCAACGGTGGATCCCAGTGCAGAATGACCGAGTCGTTACGAACATCTTTCAGCATCAAGTTTCGTGGTGGAGATGGTGCTGCGGAAGAAAAAGATTAGATCATCAGTTGCGCCTTGTTGCTTCTACGATTCTTCGTTAAGTCGTTGAAGCTAAAATTGGTCAAGGTTTTCCATCGTTTCGAGTAAACAAATATGAAAGGCAATAATCAACGACGAAGATCAAACAATTGATTTGTTGAAGGGTGCCACAGACAGGTAGAAAAAAATATGCTAGTGGTCGTATTGGTCGGTATTGAACAGAGAGCCTTACAAAGCAGCGAGAGCCAAAGAAAAGCGAATCAACCGCAGAATGAACAGACACAGTGAAGAAAGTGGTATGGCAGAAGCATAAAACACGGTAGACTAGAACGACATGCAGAGGTTTTATGCAATCGACAATGGAGCGTGGTACAATACCGTGTCAGTGCCCGTCATGTGAAATATCTTATGGTAATTTACTGATCGATAAAATGTCAAAAATGGAAAAGTATCTATCGATAAACGGGGATAAGGCTATGAGCCAGCAGAAAACAATAAGGCTGCAGGGAGGGACGAGATAACGGGAGAGATTCTCAAGCATAGCATAGGTTGCTACACCGTGATTGATCGGAACTGGTAAGAATTGCACTACGATCCAAATGAATAAGCCGCTTACATATATATGGGAAAGGTTTATCACAAGAAGATAGGCATCGCTAAATCGTTCAACATTCGAAAATATATGTTAGCTTCCATTTGACGTGTGACTATGCGTAGAACGGCAGTCAATCATTATACAAAATGAAAAATACAGTTTTCAACAGACTGAAAAATGATATTAAAAGTTGTTTGCTGACATCTCAGTAAAAGCGAATGCCCAAATTTTTATTTTCGATCTAAATATCATTTTTAGTTATATAAAATCGTTCTAAACACGTTTTGGGTAATGATTTATTTTTATTCGCAAAACTACGAATTTTGGTTTCTAATTTTTAAAATTTTTATTTTGAACATCCCTATCCTTTTTCATTTTTTCTTTGAAGACTCTTCTAGTTACTTATTTTTAGCAATAATAAAAATTCATGTTTTTACGATACTTTAAATGAAAGTTAAAGTTTTTTTCATATTTTTTTTGTTTTCCTTGTAATTAACGGAAAAACAGGTTTGAAATTATTTTAATACCACCAAGCTCTTATTTTGTGATAAGTTGATTGTAGAAAAATATAAAAGGTACGATATTTTATACTATATGGTCAATGAACCCCTGGCATTTGTAGGTTGTATAAGAATACAATTATTCAAACAATTTTCAAAAATACAAAAAAGTTTCAAAAGTCATGAAAAACTTTTCTTATATGCGTGTTATGAGTCAGGGTTTAAGCCAAAAATAAAATCATTTTGACTTCCGAGCTACGAAAAAATACACAAAATTCCAAATTGTGTCCAATCTAAAGGCAGGGTTGGATATTAGAGGGTTAATGTCAGCGGCACCCAAAAGTTGATGCTCTAAATAAACTTGATTTTTTGCTGACATATCAGTTAAAATTAATTTGCTGACCGCTGTGCTGATCTTGGTAAAAGAATAAAAATTAGTTTAACTCAATTGAGTGTGTCCTTCACTGTACGAATAAGCGTCCTATGCCATATTAAATCCATAAGATCATATAGGACAGTTTTGTAATCTTATATATCTTTGTTATATTAACTTTCATTTGAAATTTAGCTCGGGCTTGAGAGAAAAAAACTGCTGTTTATCGTGATTACATTTGAAAACAATGTACTTCAAGTAACCTTGAGGCTGCATTACCGAAAGAGGGTGAGCTTGATCGATTTTCCATACAAAATGGTCAACTTTGGAGGCTTGGATCTCAGTTATTTGAAGTCTGATTTCAATTAAATTTTCACAGCACGTCAGACATAACTTGTCTTGATTTCAACACATATTTTTGAGTGATTTTTCCTATCATGAGTTCAAATACAATAAGTGAAGTGAAGTTTTTGACATTTTTTTTAATTTACGTGACTCAGTTAAAGGAATAGCGTTATGGTACCTTAAGAAAAGTTGTAGTTTTAGACAAAATGATCAAGTTTGCTGAAGACAGTTTTTGGCAGGGCTTTCCTATTTTCAGGTAAATCGTTTACTTTTTACTTTTGAACTCGCGGTTGGAAAAATCATTTATATGTTGAAATTAATTTTATGTCTGACGTGTTGTGAACATTTCATTCAAATCGATCGATTAATAACTGGTATCAAAGCCTCCAAAGTTGACCATTTTGTATGGAAAATCAAAAAAGTTGGAAATGTTTTGTCCAATACTGTATATCTTGAGGACTGCTGACTCGGTGACATACTCAAAAGCCGCGTGGTGCTGCTTTTGCCTCTTTGCGAGGGAGCGAAAAAATGCTAAGCAAAGAGGCGACGAAAAATGAGCGAGGAAGATGCATCACAAAACACAACAGAGTAATTTTGCATCAAAACAGAGTGCCATCACAACTCCGAGTGTCTTGTTCGAACGGGACCCTCAAGAGTTCTTTTGAAGCGTGAGTAAAGGTGAGCATCGCAGCAAGAGAGAGAGTACCAGAGAAAATCCTCGTATTTTTTTGCACTCTCGCTCGAATCGCTTGAGGATCTGTGTTGAAAATTTTGAGTCAGTTTTTACTCCTCAGAAGAAAAAAAAACGTCGAAATCGCCTCATCTTTGCATCGCCGAGGAGTTTCTATCAAGCCTGCTGAAGACGGATCGAAGCAAGAAGGTACACTTTCGAATTCATTGCACTCGAGGATGCGATTATTAGGTCTGTCGTGCAGAGGAAATGTAATATTAACGCATGGTCGCTTTTTATTGATTTTGCGAACGACACACGCTATGTCTAAACCTGGGAGGGAGGCACCGATACTACACACGAAATTGGATACAATTGTTTTCCAAATTGCAAGATAACTCCAGTTTGCCAACGACAATCAAGGCAGGCTTAGTGAAAATCGCTAGTTTTCATTTGTTGTGTATCTTCGATCTCTCTGGACAAACATTGAAAAAGGGCCACAGTTTTCTATGCGTTTAATTTTCAGTTTTAAAGAAAACAGTAAAAAGAACCTCATTCTAATACGTTACATTCAATTAGAATAAACGGTGCTCTCGTGACGTTACTTTTGAATGTGCATGAATTGATTCTAATTCGATTTTTGCTACTTTTGGTGAAATGCAAAAATATGTATAGGCTAATTACGCGCTTTTATCATGTTTGTCCATTGTTTAAGATCCGGGCTCACAGTGACAGTTCGTGACAGCAAAATCTCGGCTCACTGTGACGTAGAGAAATTTTGTATTGGTTTCTCCATCCCAGGTCTAAACCAGCAGATTATGCAAATCGAATGAACCTCGGATTTGTTTCCGCTAGAGTTCTGTATTTGGGTTATATTTTCTTAATCGGATGAATTTAAAATATTCCAACGGTGAAATTTTTATTTTTTTTCCACTTTTTAGCTATTTTTTTCAAATAAAGACTATGAAAATCAATAAAAATCACGTTTTCCTACACATTTCAGTCCATACAAAATGTATTGGAAAAATTTTACCGATGGAATAGTTTGAAACCTTCCGATTATAAAAATATACAGTCAAACCTCCATGAGTCGATATTGAAGGGACCATCGACTCATGGAAATATCGAGTCATGGAACAGCTATTCTTCAGAAAGCTTTTTGAAGGAACCATCATAGTAACCATGATTTTATATTTTTTGTATGGTTCCATGAGTCGATATCAAGTAATGGAACATCGACTCATGGAGGGTTGACTGTAACCCAAATACTGAACTCTAGCGGAAAAAAATCCGAGGTACATTCGATTTGCATAATCTGCTCGTTTAGACATAGCGTGCGATATCAATCTCATGATCTTAATACCCGGAAAGACCGAAAACCACAGGGCGTTATTATCAGCAGGCAGAATTCCATAAGGCGGAATAAACCGAAAGGCAGAAAACACCAGAAGGTGCAGAAAGTACCGAAAGGTGGAAAACACTGGAAGGCAAAATAAAACCGAAAGGCGGAAAGTACCGAACGGCAGTGGTCTACCTTGTGGTCTTTCCGCCTTGTGGAATTTTCCGCCTTCTGGTAGTCTGCCTTGTAGGTTTCCGCCTTTCTGACGTCGACTCATTGGTATTAATTGCTGGCTGAAAGCCTTCGTGACTCTGGAATAGGCTTACCAGAAGAATATTTCCGAAAGGAAGACATTTTGCTTTCCTGCTTGTGAAAAGGACATTTCCAATAAGTATGACCTTGGAAAACCTTGATTAGGGAGCCGTAACCCATTCATGGCACTTTTGATTCACTTGGGCAGTGGGTTTTTTTGAAAGCTACTGCGCCTATTTTTAGATACCATTTGTGCGTTTTGATGTGCTTTTTATTGTTTCATTCAATTCGGCCGAGAAAAATCCCCCATGCCAAAGTGAATCATGGAAGTGTCCAATTAGCTCTTCACCCTGTTTAATCATTTGTTCGAGAAACAACATAAATAAAAAACGTGTTTCCGCACCGAAAACTTGAATGATGGACTTGTCTATGGCTAATTTAGCCATTTAGCCATTAGCTAATTTAGCCATTTAAAAAGTCACACAATAACCAAAAACACCTTACATTTCTACTTTCTTTGATACTATACTTAAGTTAAGGAAATCCTTAGAAAAAATATTTTGTTTTGCTCTTAGAAATGCAAAGATTTTTGATCTGTGGTTTTTGAACATACGAGTGATTCATTTAATTGTGCTTATTCTGCGCGACGTGTGAGTTGAGACAAATCTTCGCTCGAGTGACGTAAGACGATTTATGTTAATCATATTGGACGATTGTCTCTTCATTCGACTCGTTACACCTCACACGCCGCGCATAATAGGCACGCATAAGATCATTCTTTGATTTACTTTTTGTTAAGAAGTGCGTTTATGGGTAGGGATCTCTTATTTGGTTAATAGTGTTCATATGTTGTAGCTATTTAATAAAGATTCCCATAGGAAATCACTCCAAACAATATTTCCTTCTTTCGAATTTTGGTTAGGGATTGTTAGTTTGGTTGACAACTTTGCTTAGGAATAAGATAATTGTTATATATTTGTAAGTTGCGTGCAAAAAAATATTACTGAAGAAAAAGCACTTTCACCCACTAAAATGACAACAGACAGCATGTAAAAGAAAAGAGTTCATAAAGGATACCTTTATGGGCAAATCAAATATCATTAGTACTAATAATATCCAAAAACAAAACATTTTTTCACCTTTACTCAAGACTAAAAAAATACTGGAGAGTCTAACGTATTAGTAATCAGAAAACTTGGTCCTATAACACTTCCCCGAATACCATTACCCCGAAAACCATCTCCCCGAAAACCAGTACCCCGAAAACCATTACCCCGAATGCAACGTTACCCCGAATGACACATTACCCCGAAAACCATTACCCCGAATGGTAAATTACCCCGAAAACCAGTTCCCCTAATACGACACTTCCCCGAAAATGAGTGATGCACTTCAAGAAATTCTTCAAGGAAGCTCGCGAATTTGAGCCTGAAAGTTTTCGGCTTAGTAACTACAGTTATCTCTCCCTAACTCGATATTGAAAGGATCATCGAGTTAGGGAGGTATCGAGATACAGAACACATTTTTTTCAATTTTCGAAATTTTGATTGTTTCGACAAAGTACATTTAAAATAGTAAATTAAATGTGAAAAATAGTAAATTTTTTGTACATTTGCCAACGTGACACTTTTTGCATAGTCTTCAAAATTTTAATTTTTTATCACCCTGAAATGACTTGTGAACCTTCATTTTACTATCACTATAATCATAATTATCAAATTTATGAAATTTATGAACATTTGGAGAATATTTGGAAATTTCCATGAAAATATCGAGTTAGAGAGGTAAACTTGCATAGGAAACTGAAACAGATCGCATCGAGTTAGGGAACATCGAGTTAGAGAGGTTTCGACTTACAGAGGGATCAAAGTATGCTAGATTGAAGGGACCGCGCATTCCATCGAGTTAGGGGAAATATCGAGATACAGAATATCGAGTAAGGGAGAGTTAAGTTACTACTATTCCTATTGGTGATTTTTTATTCTTTCAAACATCGGCTGTTCTTTCGAGGTTGTATAATGGCAGTGTAAAAATTTAAATCAATGATTTTCTCTTCATTGAGTTATAGGCTGTTCTTTCGAGTTGTACCGTTTGAGTTGAAGTTTGAGCAATAGCGGTAAAAAAATCGACTGACAAAATTGTCTTGAGCGAAATTCAAAGTTGGCAGTGACTTCAAAAAATAAATGAAAATAAGCCCCTGCATTACTTGTCTGTATTACATCTTGTCAGTATTACAATTTCCAAGAAGAGATTTGTCCTTCTTTTAGTTATCGGCTATTCTTTCGGAAGTTGCACTAACAAAGTGATTGTTGGCATCATAATTATTGACGCTTTCAACAGTGATTTTTTTCTTCTTTTATCATAGGCTGTTCTTTAGCGATGTACTTTTGAAATAGTGGTCAGTTTAATATCAGTTAACATTTTCATCTGACATTTTTCAAACCATAGTCTAATGACATTTTAGAATATGTTGAACTCGCATTGCCTCCAGCAATATAAAAATATAATTATACATTAACAAATAATATAACGCTTTTGAAAGAGGGCGGGAAATGTATCTAATATTAACATGTCAGCATTATCATCAGTTCGAAAAATGATTTATTGCCGTGAACACAATCATTCTCACAAAATCAAGTACACGCCTGTGAGTAAAATTTGGGTTCTCACCTGGCTCATGAAGAATAGCTGTTGATTAAAAGAATAATAAATCTTTGATAACATTAAGAACAAAAATTCAAATGATAATCAAAATTCTATGAAATAGGTATATGGGATTCATTTGTCGGATCTTCAATTTTTCGTGCCAAGAAAATTCGGGGTTATGGTCCATTCGGGGAAATGGTATTCGGGGTAACGGACTATTCGGGGTAATGGTTTTCGGGGTATTGGTTTTCGGGGTACTTGACCATTCGGGGTATTGACTTTCGGGGTGATGGTTTTCGGGGTAATGGTATTCGGGGAAATGTTATAGGATCAGAAAACTTATAGATATGAAATTGAATATTCGAAAAATATGAAAAAGGATGACATTTTCAGTCCAAAGGAGGACGGGAGGAACATGATCAAAAAGGAGGACAAAGGATCTGGTAAACCTACTCTGGGTCACAACGAAGTGCATGGCTGCAGGTATAGATAGAGGGGGAATCAGTGGTTTTAGCAATGGCTGACCAGAAAATGTTTCAAACGAAAAAAATGATCCTATAAACAAATACTTCCGAAGGCAGCACAAAGCGCTCCGAAGCGCAGCACATGAAAGAGACAGGCCGGAGAACCATGGTAAACATGCGAATGGTGCGTAGTGCAGAGGCATGAATCACGAATTGTATCAAAAGTACAAAGGAGCGAATGTAATTAATCTCACGAAATAACGGTAACGGGTAACGATCGTATTTTGGACCTCCTAAGGAAGTGATTTTCGTTTTTTGTCCCAATTAATTAATTGCACAGCGTAACCAAGTCAAAGAACATGCCAAAGTGTAGAGGCAAACTTCCTCTACGAGATAAAAATGGTTGTATAATATGCTTGCCCATAGTCTAATCAATCGAAACCGAAGAAATTCTACGCTTTTAGTAGAGAAATTTGAAAAAAGTTCTTGTTTACATTTGGAAAATTTCTGACGGCTTCAATTTCTGTGTGTAACGGTTGCATGGACGAACCGATTAAATTAAATTAATTTCAGATACAATAAACACATTTTCTATGTACGAACGGTTGATGCATGTGCGGAATAGTCATATCTTTCCAACTGGCATGCGAATTGAGTTGGTCTTTCGTTTTAAACTGGGAAATCTGCAGGAAAATGGCCCAGGGAGTCCAAAATATATAGGGGTCCAAAATATATTGGTTACCCTATGCTATCAGTGGAATAATCACCTACAGCGAATTTTAGAAAAAGAGACAACGTAATTGTTAAAATAATATCCAGCAGGGCAAGAGGTGATGACTGAAGGACCCAAAAAACGTGGACTAGTTATGATTTGTAAGGCTTAGATATTAGTTGATGTTGTTTTTCAATGGTCAAATCTATCATTGTTAAATTTTAATCTGCCATTCTGAAAGCATGTAACACAACAATACTCACCATCTTCAAGCGTTGTGTTGAACAGCGGATCGCTCCGGGGTCCTATGCGAGTCTTCGAATACATCGCTATTTGAATTTTGTACGTGACGTACGGTTTCAGTCCAGTTATGCGATGTGATGTGGTTCCCGTAATGTTAAGCGATTCTTCCGGGACTTTGCAGCTTTGATCCCGCGGTGAACTGATGGGACAGTAAATGATACTGTAACCCTCAACGATTGCACTATCTCCACATTCTAGTTTCCACTCCAGATCGATGTAGGTTGACTGCATAGCGGGGATCCAGATGGTTTTCAGCTTGCCGATGTCGTTTTTCTGGGTGGCTGTACACGACGCCCACACCATGCCCGAAGACAGATTACCGGCATTGGCAGCGACAGCAAAATTTAACGTCGAGCTAACGTTGTTCAGTTCATAGCTGTCTCTAGTATTGTCGATTTCATCAAAGTTTATGGAACCATTGCAATCGTTGGGCGAATTACTACTAGAATTACACCAAAATACGGTGTAGGAAGTAATTCTGGATGCGTAATCCGGGACCAGTTTCCAGGATAGCAGATATTTGCCAGCATCCGAGAGTAGCTTCGTTATTTCGGGTTTCGGAGCACGATATCTCCGAGCAGGAATAAAAAGATGACTTGCACCTAGCGAATCTCCCTCGCTGTTGGAACTTCGTATGACGAATGTGTAGTTGCCGTCAGTCATATTCCTGAACTGAATCATAGAGCTTCCATTTCGACCTTCGGTGATATTACTGTGAGAAAAGGAAAATTTATTAATACTGCAGACGAATGTGGTGCATAGCAAAACTTCTACTAAGATAAACACTACCCGTCAAAAGTACGGACTCGTTTGATCCGGTATTTTTTGATATGTAATCACTCCTCGAAAAGTTTAGTATCACCTCTAAACCGATAAATTCACATTGTTATATATCAAAATGCTGATTATCTACAAAGGAACAGTGTATAGTAATGTTCTTCAGAAGGTCGAGTGTCATGTCTACCTATCTCGAGTGATATTCATTATTTTACCTTATGACTCTGGTACCTTTTACTTGTTCGTACCTACGGGATTTCTGAGCTATAAATACTAGCTGCTGTAGGCGCAGAGGGGAGACTTCCCGGACTGTGGAATGATTAACATATTATTTTATTCTTTATTTACAGGATATAAAACAAGGACATTTGCAAAGCAAACTATTTGGTTCGTAATTTTAACCGCCACGGAGCATGTAAAGTTGAACATTTTGAACTACATAGTTCTATTTTGTGAACCAAACGAGATAGAAACTTGGAGTCTTCGACAAAGTTATTCAGTATCAAGGACATTAGAAAGACAAACAATTTAGTTCGAAATAGTAACGCTATGTGTGCGCGTGAGCATAAAAAAGCATTTTCAACTTGTTTCGTCTTATGATTTTGATAAAATTGAAATTTCGAATGTATGAAATATAAATCTCTCCTGATTTTTTTTTTACGCCTAATGTGAATCTGACCTCAATTACTGAAATATAAAGTGGAACATACCCGAATATTTTGAATTTAAGTTGAATGAGACCTGAAGTTAACACGACCTGAATAACTTGAATATGAATTAAATACGTCCTGAATAACCTCAATACTAATGAATATTGTCACATTTAGAGTTGTTCGGTAATCCAATCCACTAGCATTTCTTCCAGAAATAACAGCTCTCCTGGAAATTTCTGTAATTTTTTTCTGAATTTAGTTTTATATTTTCTTCTTTGGATAATTTGCATTCTTCAATAAGTTTAAATACTTTTTTTAGAAATATCGGCCCGATATTTCTTTAGACATTACTCTGGTATTTTTTTTTTCTGGGGCTCAGCCATTAAGTTTACATAAATTTTCCTAATTCGTCCAAATATATCTCTGAGAAACACTCTAAAACACTAATAGTATAGTTTCTCCTAGATAAATTCTAGTTACAATTTATTTGAGTATAATTTGAAAGAATTCCTTTAGAATATCTACATAAATTTCTACCAGAATTCTTTGAAATTTTATTCAGGGGTTTCTCAAGGAGTTCCTTCTAGAAATACTGAAGAAATTCGTTTAGGGGTCGTCCATAAATGACGTAGCATTTTAGGGGGGAGGGGGACTTCGCGAATTTGTGACGAGGGGGAGGGAGGGGTCCCAAGTAATGGACGTAGCATTTTGAATCATGTCGTTGATAAGAGTATGAAAATAAATATTGTGTTGAAAAAAAATACAAACAGATATATTTTTAAACTCTTGTTTTACTTATTAAACTTGGGTTATTCAATGGTGATTCTGCTTGAAAACATTAATATGACAAGATTCAATATTTTCTAATTATTTTAAATTTTCATGATAAGTTAATCGCACATATTTTATAAAGCTTTCAATGGATATATTAATATTCTATTGTATTCAAGTCTTAACTAATTTGTTTAATTTATTTATAAATAAACTAATCATTTAATAAGTTAATTAAAAATCAATGCTCTATCGACATGGAAAACATTGCTTTCCAATTTGTTAACAATAAATAAAATCAACCATTTTTGTTTTATTCGCATAGAATATAGAAATATCGAAGCTTAATTTCTACAAAATAATACAATATGCTCATTTAGACAAATATTAACGTTGCTATAGTAGAACAAGATATTTATGTATTGAATTATACGTTCAATTTTGCAGGAGGTATCTACTCAATGAACACATTGATTTATTTTTGTATATCAATCCTCTTGATGGAATAGCCTCGATAATAATAAGGACACAAAATTTAAGTGTTCTCAAAATTGTCCTATTCAGCTTTCTAAATCACTCGGTAGTTCAGGGAAATGGCTTTTTATTATGTTTTTGTTTTATTATGAGTTGTGTAAGAACATTTCAGAATATTGTTTTAATCATATTCACTGAAATCAGTTTGTTAAGCACGAATAATAAAAAAATAATATAACGAAATTCCGGTTTGATATATTATGAATTATATTTCACTCTTACTCATTACTGTTGGCTTTATCAATCCGCATTAAGGTTTTCACTTTTTTTTTATAAATTGTTTAAACCGTTTTCCAAGAGACTATTGACCGCAACGGTATATCAAACTATTATTCGTCAGATTATCATGAGGTTTTAAGGTTTTAGTCAGTTAATAATATCAATGGATTTTAATGTTTCGGTTTAGCCCAATCACTGAGGAAAACAAAGAAAAAATTAAAAAGAGGTTGGGGGAGGGGTGCTTGATATGCTACGTATTTTTCATGGGGGGGGGGGGGGGTTATCAGAATTTGTGACGAAATGCTACGAGGGGGGAGGGGGGTGTAAAAAATCAGTGAAAAATGCTACGTCATTTATGGACGGCCCCTTATGAACTCCTTCAAAAAAATCTTCCGGATTTTTTTTTCAATATCGCTTGCAGAAACATGGTGGAATCCTAGAAGCACTTTGCAGGGTGACCAGTGAAAAGTCAATTTTAAATTCCCGGTTTTCTCCCGGTTTTTCCCCGGTATTTCAAAAATATTCCCGGTTGAATGATATGCTAAGAAACATTATTTCGATTTTTTTTACCATTTCAAACTTCATTTATGTACGATTTTTTGGTCATAAACCAAAGCATTTAAAGCCCAGTGGTGAATTTTTTGTTTGGCGAAAAGTTTCCACCGACTGGAGCGGGAATCGAACCCACGCCTCATGGCACAATACGGACTGACGCCGCTAACCGCACGGCCAAGAAGCCCACACTAGTTGCTTCATGACACTATATGAAAAACTTTCCCAAGATGTTTCTTCATTAAAAGTTTTTAATTTACTGGATTAGAGCAAGTGGTAACATTTGTATAAAGAATATGTTCTTGACTTTATTGACTAACTTGGGATTCGAATTCAAAAGCATTTGTAAAAATCCACTAAAGTATAGATCGTGCTAGTTAAAACATTACTTGGTATGCAAAATTTTCCCTGTGCCAATTGAAATTCCCGTATATTTCCCGGTTTTCTCCCGGTGATTCGAAATTCCCGGCTTTTTCCCGGTTTTCCCGATTTCCCGGTGCGCTGGCCACCCTGACTTTGTTGAATAATTCATTATGGCGATGATGTTTAAATTCATTCATATATAAATGATAGTAAAGCCTGAAGTTAGCAAAAAAAATCTTCGAAATTATTCCTAATGAATCTTTGGAAGAATTTCTAATTGAATATTTGGACGAATCCTAAGAAAGTCATCATACATTTCTAAAAGAAATCGCAGAAATTATCCCTGGACTTTTCAATACGATACGGTTTAGATGTAGTTTCTGAAATTATATAACAAGTGGTTAAATTTCGAGTTTTGGTGTGTGGCGCAGACGCATGAATCACGAGTTGTATCAAGTGTACAAAGATGCGAATACTATCAAGCGTGTAAAATACGGCAGACTTCAGTGGGCTGGTCACTTAGTGCGAATGTCGGAAGAAAGAATTGCGAAAATAATATTCAGCAGGGAACCAGGTAGACGTCGGCTGTACGCAGTGGAAGAGGACCTGGCGACCCTAAACGTTTGGGGCAACTGGAGAAGTTTCGCCCAAGACCGACGAAGATGGAGCTCTACAATACGCCCGGCAATGGCGTGACGCTTCGCTGTAGCCATCAAGGTAAGGTAGGTATGAAGTGAAACTGAGATAGATAGATTTGGATCAACGCAGTATGAAGTAAATTACCGTAAGGACGCCATTCGCCGCTCATTGAGTTATTTTGAAAAATTTGAACTAATTTTCGCTATAAAAGTTATTATCATGTATTGGTATACCACGAAGGGTTGTATCAAAATGAAATTTATATGAATTTATCTTAAACATTTTTTCTAAAAGAATAATTTAAGCTGTTTAAGGCAATAAATATGAGTTCAACAATGGTTTTACTATGGCAGATAAAAAAATCTTTCTTAGCTGCTAATGTTAAATATGTTGTCGTACTACAGTACAACGATAACAACCAGCTAATGAAAGTAAATTGATTCCAAGTAGTGCTGTGCATAGGGCCTCATACTTAGGATTAGCGGTGAATGGCGCCCTAAACCTGTATCAATGTCATACATGTCATTCGGTACCATTATACATTTTTCACATTTCAACTTTTTTCCTACAAAAACAAATGGTTTATCTTGCGTCTAGCGCAAAAAAATATGAAAAACGACTGATTTTTGAATGAATTTAACATGTTGAAAAGCTGTTAAATGAGCCGTGAAATCTGTTCTCAATAACTTGAAAATTAAGTACAGACATCGGACTGTAATCACTTTAATTTGAGGTGAATCAAATCTGCATCACTTGAATATGAATTAATCATACCTTGATAAGAAGTGAATCAGTTCTGAAAAATTTGATTATTAAATGAATCAGACCTGAGTCACTTCAGCTTGAAGTAAAGCAGACCTGAATCACTGGTAAATTAAATGAATCCTACCTTAATCACTTAAATTCGAGTCGAAGCATGAAGTAAAGCATACCTGCATCACTAGAATATGAAGTGAATCAGATCTGAATTACTGCAATTCAAGTGATTCAGTCCTGAGTCCTCATGCCCAAATCTCCAACATTTGAGCTATCTATTTGAATGATAATTTTCCACAAATCTCGCGATTGTTGCAAAATAACGTACCTACACTAAGTTTTTTTACGTCGACGAATATGTCGCTAAAAAAACGCGTAATTTTAACTACAACGTAAAAATCTACTTAAAATACAAGTTTTCATGCTTTTTTTACGTTTTATGACTATGCAAATCATTATGTTCATCCTTTTACATGTAAAAAAATTCGGAAGGTTTTTCACGTCGTTTTTTTAATAACTTGGATTTTTACGCATTTTAATTGTCCATTTGGAAGCCCTAAACCTACATAAAAACTATTCTGACATCAAGATCGCGAAGTATAGCATTATAAATGCACCTGTAGATAGGTGATGCACAACTTTTCAAGCTGATGTGCAATACTTTTTCAAACGAGTTGGTACTTCAACAAACTTATTTTTGTCCGAATGCACAAACCATAGGTAACAAGATGGGAAACGATCTTATGTTTGTAAGTGACATTTACCTGATTGGGATTCCATTCCTAGTGATTTCAGATATTTTGTAACGAAAACCGGTCGCCGAATTGTGCTTACTCCTAGGAATTTCCCTCCAGTACACGAATATGTCGTTGTACGCGTTGATTTCGAAGCCTCCAATGACGACCTCTGGGGGATTGTCCGGTCTTCGAGGTAATGTCTTAAACAAACAGCTGGAGTAGTTTGACCACATTTCCTCGGTATTTTCCGCCGTTGCAGTTTGCATCCTTATCCTGACATCATAAGTCGTATCGGCAAATTCCAAATCCTCTATTGGGAGTGTGTAGTTCGTCAACGACTTGGCAATATTGGTAATGCTGATAGGCTTCCAAATTGAGTTATCGAAACTCGAAAGAATTTTGATTTGGAAAATGAAGTCCCGTTTGAAGGTCTGCAACTTGTACGAGATTGCCCAATGCAGAATTGCACTTTTGGACGTGATATTAGTGGCTTGGCATACCATGGGCGCTTCCGGTATGACATTGTCGTAGTTATTGATGGTGAAATATTCGACGTTGCGCCCCAGTGTGTTGTTCGACACTAATACAAAATAATAAAATTCATAGGACTGCCGATACGACGATTCCAAATCGATCAGACATGACCACGAGTCGGATTTCCCTTCCAATGGACAATTGTAGTCTACAAATGATGTTTCCCGATCAAATTTGAAGTTGAGCTTGTAATCGGTGGGAATCGGATTTTGCTTTTGTATGAACGAACAGTTCATATTTTGCCAGTTTTCCGAACGACATTTAAAGTTAGTCACATTATACGGTTTATAGCCAACGTAAACGCTTCGCATACCGACACCCTTTGTGTGGTTTAGCTTACATATACATTGGAACTTTCCCGCTGATGCATTATGGACGCTTAGCTGAATAGTTGTCTCATTTACAATCTGTAAGGAGTTCAACAAAATATATTTTTCTTTGCGTAATTAAATTAATATTAAAAAAGCCTACCTTCACATGTTCCCGCTGCATGTGTTCGTGCTGCATATGTTTGTGTTGTGTAGTTGTGTCGTTCATTATGTAAAACATAAGATCATTGCTGGTGAACTTTTCGGTATCTGGATCTGACCGATTCAATGTGCATGTTATGTCGTAGGATTGATTTACTAACCGCACGATGGGTTTCTCCGGCAGAACCCCTGCGAAAAAAAATATATTTGAGTATTTGACATGTGTACATTGATCCATACTATAGTTGTCCATAAAGGGTGCATTCACAAATTTCATAACGCCAAAAAATGGCCAATTTCGGCCACCCCCTCGTAATGCATTTTGTGGATATTTTGTAAATTTTGTATGAGCTGTATCATCTTAAGAACATTCACCCACCCCCTTCAGCGTTATAAAATTTGTGAATAGATCCAAAATATTATACTTACATCCCAATCCAAGTATCGAATAGATACAACACTGTAATGTTAAATATAATAATACTTGTCTCTGTACCATAGTTGCTCTGGAAAGAATGAAAAAAATATTAAAGATCACTTTACGAAATTGATAAACAGTAGAGTATCTTGAAGGGCAAGGCGGGGTAAGATGGGTCACCTAAGAAATGGACCTCTGTAACTTCCTGAACACCATCAGAGTACCAGTAACCGCTCATGCCACTATTTTTTCACTCACTAGGTACAAAATGATTTTCCGTGTAAAAATATAATCTTTTCCTACTTCCGGCAACATCATTTGCTTTTAGAATAAGCCGTCCGACATGATTTTCATATGTTAAGCGGCTATTGGATCAATATAAACTACAGTTAGCCTCAGGCAATATTCATTTAGGGTAGAATTACCAATTATCGCTAAAGAAGCAATTATGACAACAGTGGGTACAAACAGAAATCAACGTAATTGTTCCACTAGAATATAGCGGCTAATAATAATATACACAGGAATAATAAAAGCTATTTGTTTCTGATCATAATTAGGCCTTGATAAGGACATTCGTGCTATCACTTTTCGAAAAACGAACATTTCGAAACATTGCATTACGCACATAACTCCTTTTTAGCCGTTTGCTAAGGAACACCCGTGCGGAAACCGAATAGATAGATAGATATCTTTATTTAAGGGATTTGCAGCCCGATGCTACCTGGAAACCTAATTTTTCGTCCAATAAACTATTTCAATCGATAAAAATAAGCCTTCTGAGAACAAATTAACATACCTAACTAACCTAGAAAAGTTTTTTCTTGCTTATCTAATAGAGGGGAATCACTTTTACCTATTAGAGCACTTGAAACCCATTAATAATCAGATTTTCACTAAATTCCACGAAAATGTTCATTTTGCCTCGATACCTTTTTACCAACCTTGTTTTTGACTTAATTTTTTATCTTGTTTTTCTAACATTTGATATGTTTTTTTCCCGTCATGAATGAATGCAATGCAGCACAATGTACTGATTAAGAACTTGGAAACGGATCATTCAGGATCGAATTCTCAAATATTTTCTTTCCGTCTTACCGGATTATATTAAGATCTAATGGAGATTGCAATTCATTATGGATAGATACATTTGATCATGAGGGTGAAAAATCGTCCGTCCCGCAAGTAACTACTGAGTAACTACTGAGCCCTGGCGGTCCCTCCGTACGAAGAATAACTGATAATATGCAGAAACATACTAACAGATCCTCAGCCTGAAAGCAGCCATTTCATGATAAATCATGAACCCTTAGAGGTGTGCAAAAGTATTGGGAAGGTGATATGCTTTACAGACGGACATTATTTTATGGTGCGCCTTCACTTTGGCACCGTCATTCCCCATGGTCCAGACCAGGGAGCAACTGAAAAATATTGCCATTTTACGGTCTTAAAACAACAATTTGCTTAATGTGTCGAAGCTACATTGTTTGACATAAAGTCATTTGGCATAAAGTTGTTTGGCATAAATATCATTTCGCATAATGGTCATTTGTCATAATGGACGTTTAACATAAAACACAGACAATTGGAAAAATAAATAGTGCTACGTAAAAGAACAGCTTGTGTTCGAAAGAAGGGAAAATCATCGATGGCAATGTTAGCAGTTGTAATGCCAACAATTTTATTAGAACAAAAAGGAAAATTATCAATTTTCATTAGTTAGTAGTTACAATGCAAACCACTAGTTGAATAACGTTATTAGAAAGAACTGCCTATGATCAAAAAACGGGTAAATCACGTATGTAAATGTTACATTATAATGCCAAAACATAGCAGCATTGCCAGATTTTCAATGGTGCGCACAAACCACCAAATTGCGGTAATGGGAAAGTGGGTAGTATAAAAAAACTTGCTCAACTCAATTTTCAATGTTTATGCCAAACGACCGTTATGCTAAATTATTATGCCAAGCGGCTTTATACCAAATGACTTTATGCCAAATGACGTTCCCCCATTAAAATACAGTTTTAACTGTTGTATGTTCGATTTCCGATAGGTGTACAATTACATTGCGGAACAAGCCCTGCCCTTGGGTGATGGGATTGACGGTGATTTATCAAGTGAATACATATTGTTGATATTGTGAAATTACTCTAATGCTAATATATTGATCGCGAAAATTAATCGTAATTATAACTTATAAAATGTAAGCTAGTCTAATTGTTTTAAGTTATATAATGACATGTGTTTCAATGCTTCAATATATTTTACACTTGATTTATCACACCTTCAGCATGAGTTTAGTTACTGTCGCATGATCTAACACCAGATAACTACGTGTAATGCTGGAGGGACCGGCAGGGCCTACTACCAGTCTCTACTAACACTCAAATCACTAACAAGACTGGGAAACCAACGATCACCTTCATCAGTAGCACTATTTCTAATAGTATTATTAGTTCAATATACATCTTTTTCAGTAGACCATGAGGTGCAAGAGTGGGTGCGGGTGGTCTCTGCGTCTTACAGGTCATTGAAAATAGACTTTTATGTTAGGTTTACTAACAATGTAGTAATTATTACCTTAGTAATACCGTAAGGTACCGTAATTCAGCGCATCGCCTAAATCCGCGTGTTTGGTCCGACATTTGTCGAAATTTAAGAAAAATTTTGAAATTTTCTCATACTGCTATTTGTATATGATGGTAATGCATCATAATTCCAATTAAAATTTTCATTAATAATAATTTACGATTTTTGAGAAATATTCCAAAATGTGAATTACGGCATTCTACGGTATTGCGTTATCTAGTAAGGTAGGTTGTAGCGGTATTAGAGATAGTTTAGAAGTGTTATTGATATATGTTCTTCTTCTTTCTGGCATAACGTCCCCACTGAGACAGAGCCTGCTTCTCAGCTTAGTGTTCTTATGAGCACTTCCACAGTTATTAACTGAGAGCTTGCTGTGCCAATGACCATTTTTGCATGCGTATATCGTGTGGCAGGTACGAAGATACTCACACTCAATTTTCGTTTCTCAGTTCGGTAATTTATTTTACGGTTCTCGACTGTAAAATGTAAAGTTTACCGACTTATCAGCTTATTTTGTTGAAGTTTACTGTTATTCAGTACACATTTTCAACTTTTACTGAATACAGTAATTGAAATTGCTGAGTGTATCGTAAATGTTTGAATTTACTGGAACTCATCAGTAAAAAGAAAAAGTCAGTAAAAATAATTACTGAATTATCGGTTCAGGATATGCTTTTACTGAACAGTCCGCTAAACGAAATAAAAACATTATCGAGCGCATGCATAGAAATGTCAAAAACGATTCGGTGACTTTATCGCAAATTTCAACGGATTCCTAGTGTCGCTTCCTGAATGGAAATCGTTTTTGATTATTAATGCTGTGCTTGGTTTACTCATGGTAGGTACATTGTAAGATTATTAAGCTCCCGATTATCATTTATTACAGAAAATGAGAATCGTTTTGCGCTCGAACAAATGATTGGATTTCACTCAAATGATCAAATCGTTGCAAATTAATTTCGTCGCTGGTGAAAAGCAGGAGCGAATCTTTCCGTTACCAATTGTTATGTTTCCTGTAAGTCCTTCTCAAATTCCATCGCGATCCAACACATTCATAGAAATAATCGAGCGAACGAATCTTTTTGAGATTCTGCGATCGTCAGTAATCCTGTTCTGCTACGCAAACCAAATTTTTGGTGCCTTTTTCAACACCCACCATGAGGAGCTGGCATACGTATTTGTTGTTGCAAAGATCCGCCAAGAAAGTGCTTGGATGGAATTTATGGTTGATGAAATGCACAATTCAATAAATCTAAGAGGCAAAACGATTATTAGGCATACTGGGTTTCATTTAATAAGCCGAGAAACTCAGCAAATTATTGTAAACAAACCAATTTCACCGAAAAAGACAGCATTGTATGTGCAGCAAAAACTACTGACAAAATCAGCATTGTTTGACAGCGCATGAATCTATAGCTTTACGGAGTTTTCGGTAGCAATAATTTTTACTGAGTTAACTCTGCTGTTCAAAAACCCAGTAAAATTTTACCGACTTCGGTAATAAAATCTAAGTGTGCTCTATGCCCAGGGAAGTCGAGAAAATTTCCAATCCGAAAAGATCCTCGACCGGTGGGATTCGAACCCACGACCCTCAGCTTGGTCTTGCTGAATAGCTGCGCGTTTACCGCTACGGCTATCTGGGCCCCAGATTGATATATGTATAATAATTAGAAAACTGATGACGCTGTTGTTACTGAAATGTTTAATTTTTTACTGTCTTTTATAATATGATATAATATTGTTGAACAAAATGCTGTAATTTATAACTTATTTAATTCTCTAAAAATTTTTGCACTACTTTGCATTTATCACACCAACACTGGCGACATTATCGTTCTTTGGGAAGTATTTCTGTTATGTAGTAGTAACCTCTATCGTTTTTATTCTAACGATCATAACATAATTATTGTGGAAATAACATAGAAGTAGCTTTTGTATTTGTAGTTAAGGTATTATGGTATTAGTTGAGATATGACACTTTGTTAGTGTCTATGAATATACCGCTTTGATGATATCACACATATTTTCTAATTCTCTATTTCTCGGTACACCGGGCACGGGGAACGTCCCTCGGACTCAACGGACCAGCGATGGACCGCATCTCAAGCTAAGTAGAAAAATTATACTGCATACTATTTTTGTTGATACTGAAACCACAACTTAACGGTCCCTACATATTCACCCGCCCGATAATACAGCCTTTCCAATCTGGAAACTAACTTGAGACATTATTCAATTGAAAATTTTGAGAAGACCTCTGAACAATAACAATACGACGAACATAAAACACATCGCTGACCATACCGAACACATTTACAGTACATTTCGATTTGATACTTCTTCTCATAATTATCTATAACTTGGAATGGGTACTACAAGTTGTCAACATAGATAGTCATCTCTCCTAGAAATTGTAATAATTAGCATTCCAGCGCGACCTTTGGAAGATAAGACTTTTTAACTTGACTCATATTTTGGAATCGATCAGAACAATAGATTGGATTAGATTGGAACACATCATTGTCATTGTTTCAGACTAGTAGCATAAACAACTAAAATACACGAGAATACATGACATACAAGACCTGAAAAATTACGAGACACTTCAGATAGTTCTTGTTCGCGTATAGATGGAAGCACATTTCATGTTTTTCACTTCTATAACGTTCATTCGGGAAAACGGATCTTCCATCAAATCGCTATCATTTTAAATTCGACCGCAACCTATATAATTAACAATCTCTGTATATCATTGTCAAAAGATGCTTGGAGATGACATTTGGGCTGCAATTTATCAACATAGACTACAACATAGCTCTGTATGTTATTACCAAGAAGTGCATTCATTTACAACATATATTTTCATGTCGCTTCTCCATGCGTAAACAAGAATCCGAATTGCTCAGGACTAAAAGCTGACTATACAAACACGACAACGGGAGGGAAACTGAAGCAAAAACAATTTAATAAAACTACTTCTGCACAATATTCAAACAAAATAGTGTTAAAGCGGGCAACATAGCCTATTCCGTCTAAAGCTAAGTATGCTGTTTAGCTCAAGAAAAGTAAAGAAATTCCTTGACTGAATGGGTCAAGAAATTTCCTACAAAGAGCCCCCTTTGAAGTGACATTTCTTTTCAACTGCGTACTGCGATCAGAAAAATGTGATTTTCTTGACCATTTCTTGGAAGAAATTTTCCACGCATCGAGATAGGCGAAAAAAAAATTACATTGCGGAACAAGTTTTTGTCTCAAGCACCAAAATACAAAATAATACTATTTTAGTCAACTTGCATGCAAGTTTGCCAGCTTGTAAGGCAATTTATTTGCATAATTTGCCACAGAACTCAAACTTTATATGTATAACAATACTTATCAACAAAGTTTACAATACTTTCGATGCGAAAAAGTTATATTTTGGTGGTTTAAAAAAGTATTGTTTTTTTTTGTAAGAGAAACGAAACATTTTGTATGGAGACCGCAAGCATGTTGAAAAAATCGGTGTAACCTAAATTTAATCGAGCAATTTCAACCAAATTATTTCTAAAATGAAAGTTTGAGTCCTATTATACATGCTTAGTGGATTAGATCACAAAAAAGTTTGAAAAATTATACTTCAGATTTAATGTAGATATCAATAAAACCAGTGTTTTATGCAACTTTGGCACATGTAGCTAGAAATTGTGACGTGCTGGAATATTTCTGAGAATGGCATAAGATTCAGCAACCTCAATTTTACTAGAGACACATAATTTGATCCTTGAGACACACAAACATGTCATTTTTGTTACGCTGTGTTATTTTTCAAAAGTTCTCAAAACCAAAAATTCGTGTGCTCTTCTGAATTCAAATCACATAAAAAGAGAAACTTGGGGCCCAGATAGCCGTAGCGGTAAACGCGCAGCTATTCAGCATGACCAAGCTGAGGGTCGTGGGTTCGAATCCCGCTGGTCGAGGATCTTTTCGTAAAGGAAATTTTCTCGATTCCCAGGGCATAGAGTATCTTCGTACCTGCCACACGATATACGCATGCAAAAATGGTCATTTGCACAGTAAGCTCTCAGTTAATAACTGTGGAAGTGCTCATAAGAACACTAAGCTGAGAAGCAGGCTCCGTCCCAGTTGGGACGTAACGCCAGAAAGAAGAAGAAAAAGAGAAACTTCAAAATTTGAGCTAAACATAATATGACCATTTAGAGGTGGCGCAAACGATTTGAAGGTGAATTTCCAAGTTATAAAAATGACCTTCAGAGAAATATACTTAACTTTGTTAATTTTTAACCAATTTTTGCATCATTCTCTTCAAAATCAAATGTATGGAAACTTCTAGAACACTAAATTAGTTTAAAATCAAACCTAGTCTCATTTAAAAATAGTTTACTCAAAATTTTTCCTCATTTTATTAAATCAATCATTTTTGTTTGACCATAACTTCATAAATACGCAACCGATTCCAAAACTTTTTACATGCTTTTGAAGCTAATTTAGTTGTCTTTAAATATTCTACTAAAAATTGTTTTTACCATGTAATTTTGCAAAAACTGCACAAAAACATGTTTTCTAACGAAAAATGCAAGCTTTTTTTCCTCGCCAGGTAAACATTATTTCTAAAGCTGAAACTAGTTTTTTCTAATTTGTTTAACCTTTGGAAAGGTCTGTGCAACAATTTTTAAAAAAATATGTGTTATTTTAACTCGTATTCAAAATAAAATGCATTATAAAATTTATGCTTATGGCAAAATGCTATTTCCGGCAGAAAACCTTAAATAAGCATTGAAAGAAATCATGTTTTTGAGTAGTTTTTGTTGAACAACTAAGTCAAATCCATTTTGTAGTAAAATGTGTTGTATACACAGCTTTAAAACAACAAATTTAGCTTCGAAAGAATGTAAAAAGATTTGGGATCATTTGAAAAATAAGCCACAATTTGGTTTACAAATATGAAATTGGGGTAATTTTAGTTACAAAAACAATACTTTTCATTATTCCAAAGATGAAAGTACAGTACAAAAGCCTCTCCACATCTCGATAGGGATTATCGAGATAAAGAGAGATCGAGACGAAGAACAATAATTTTATGAACACTAGATTGAAAATCACTCCGTTAAGCTAAGTATGCTGTTCCGCTCAAAAAAAGTAAAGAAATTCCTTGACTGAATGGGTCAAGAAATTTCCTACAGTGAGTTCCATTTGAAATGACATTTCTTCTCAACTACGTACTGCGGTCAGAAAAATGTGATTTTCTGGACCATTTCTGGGAAGAAATTTTCCACGCATCGAGATAGGCGATTCCTTTTCTTGTCAGTAGCAAACCTGCCTTTACTAGGAAAATAATAAACAGACAAACTTCATTTCGAGTTTCCAGGTTGTTCTGAATCGCTTAAATCTGGTCTAGTAACCTTTGATTATGTTCATATCGACATATCCGTCTTTGCATTTGTTTACATCGGTGGAGGACCGGTGCTAACACAGGCCTGTCATATTCATAGAAGAAATGTCAAAGTGCTTCCCGATCAGCTGATTTGAGACGTCATGTGAATAGGCCTATGCCAGTAAAAGCAGTGGCGTCGCGTCCACATGTGCAACATGTGCACTGCACAGGTGGCAAATCGTTCAACATAACAACCTACAATTTATACTATTATTGAAGTACGATTCTTTAATTCTCTCAATAAAATTTTGCATATTTCAATTATCTTTATCATTGATCATCCCAATTTTCACCTTTCAAATTATTTGTTATATTTTTGCTATTCAAATTACATAAATGCAAAAGCTGTTTGGTGCGGCGCGAGATCTGTGCCCTAATTTTCCCTACGCGCTCAGTGCGATGCATGCTACGCAACACTTTGTTCCACGATACACGTTGCTGCTGTGACGATGAAACCCAACGTGAGCACTCTCATCGGGAGACGCGTTGCCTTTCGTTGTACACACAATTCTGTATATGTGGTAGAATGTTTTTTGCACTACAAATGCCAGTGTGTAAGTAGCCAAAGCGTCAACTCTGGCCGGTGCACAGTCTTGCCACATCAATCTGTGCGAGCGTGCGGTAGGGAGACAAGAGACAAATAAATACACGAGAGAGATCCTTTTTGCTTGCTCTCTTTTTTCCTTCGCGCTTTCAACATCACCACGCTTGTGATGTGGAGTACTGGCGTGATTTTTTAGACGGCTGACGGTAAGAAGTTTCTGTAGGTTTGAGACTCAGGGCCCGCGCGTTTTTTTTTTGTACAATACTGGTTAAGAACCTCGCTTCCAGCATACAGTATTAGCGCGGTGGTACTTGTGATGGTCAATCAGAAGACAATCAGAAAATGAATTCAAAAGCGGTCGTGCCCTCCGTACCGTCATCGTCAGTATAACGCTTGTGGTGTGGTTCAAAGCGAGCAATTTTTTTGATGCGTACACCAAGTACACGAAGCGAACGATCTTGTATAAATTCTATGAAAAAATATGGGGGTTATCATCACTAACTCTATATTGCAATATTAGTTAGAATCCAGTGCTATATAAATCGAAACTGATGACTCGCATAATTTGAATTATTTTTATATTATTATATTATTTCGTATTATTTTCATATTTTTTCAATTTTACAAATTCCCCATAATGATAACTAATCGTTAAAATTGAAAAAGTGAAAAAATAAAACTTAACAACCCGATTAGCATCTGCAATCATAAATGTTTTTAATCAACTGAAAGACTAGAAAAAATATATATTTGAAAACGAAGGTTAGTAAAGTTTGATTATACATTTTATTACCTTATAAAAAAAATGGTTTGAATCCAAGATGTACCTAATAATGACATATATAAAATTACACTAATGTTGTTTCCGTTTTTAGGAAGTGGGTCGGTTATCAACACATAAATAAACCAACGTCAAGCAAATTGTTGTTCGGTCGAACTTGAATCGGATTGGGGTTAAAACTGTGGTTCAGAACAGGTTGCGCCAGTACCAACCTAGGTCAAAAACGAATTCGACATAATTTAGAAGTGCACAGGTTGATAATTAGGCCACGCGACGCCTCTGAGCAAAAGTGAAAGGCCTATAGAGAAAATTGGAAACAAAAAATCAACAAGAACACATCGAGATATGGAGATATCGAGATAAGGAGGATATCGAGATATGGAGAGAGAAATCGTGTGCAGAATAAAGGGACCGAAGCAATCATCGACATAGGGAGAGATATCGAGATGTGGAGAGTCGACTCTAAATGGAAACAGTTTATGATTGTCGAACAAGAGATGACACCTTAGGTAACGTCAATAACTTGGACATGCATATAATTTGGACAAGCTAGTCTTTTTTTTTTGATATTTAAACGTTTATTCAACAGGCTCAAGCACCTTTAGGCATAACGGAGCCGAATTCAATTGATTAATAATTGCTTCTTAGTAATGTATGTTAATTTTTGAGAACTGTAAAACTCGCGGTTGCCCAACGATAATAAAACAGTTCAAGGAGAGGATAGGGTTTAGGTTTACACGTTGACGTTTAGCAAAATAGTTAGTAGCGTTGTTGCTGCAGGTCAACAACCGTAGAGTGGACATAACGACAATCTGTAACGGTACAAACAAACGTATTCCGAGGGGACAAGGTGCACAAACAGAGCCAAAAAGAGGACGAGATGGACAATCAAATAGCGAGAGTGGAAAATCAAGCAATGACATCAATTTGATTCAAGAATTTGGTGGAATGCCATCCTTTTGCTTGAATTTTTAACGATTTTCTAACATGTCTTTTCCAACTACAACGAAAGCTTTCTCAACGATGTTTAAGACTAGGTTCAAATGCAATTTTAAACATCTGCAGATCAAGTAGCAGGACTTAATTATTTAATTATTTATTTTGAAAATTATTCTATGCAGGCCTGGTTGCGTTTAAGTGCCTTGAATATAGGAACTTTTGAGAACTCTAGTTTGAAAAAATGAACAAAAAGGGGATCAGACAGAAACCAAGAAGGGACCAAAAATGGTTCAAACAGGAAACAGAAAACCAAAATGTAACCTAAAATGATCCATAAGAAAAGAGAATCAGGCCAGACATTTCTATTTTTTTGTAATTCTTCATGACGACATTACGATAGTGTTACTGCTCGTATTACTGTATGTAGTATTTCACGATTTTTTTTTTCTAGGAATTTCGTGAGAATTTATTTATTTTCCAAAGTTTCTGAGATAGATCCGAAGATACCTGTGTAATTTCTCCAAGAATGTTTCGGATATCTCAAGAGTATAGCCTGGATTTTGACGAGGATAACTATAGAATTATAGAAATTACCCAGGAATTCCTCCAAAGACTCTTTTAGATATTATCCAAGGAAAGCCTAGTCCTCCATGATTGTATCAGGTGATTATTCTATAGATTTCCCTAGTAATAACTGTAATTCCTTAATAATTCCTGAGGAAATAACTGAAGGTGAATCGTTGGACTGCTCAAGGTTTTCTTGGAGAAAGTCCTCTAAGCATCCTTTGCAAAATCACTGGAAGAATTTCTGTGAGTATTGCTAAAAGAATCTGTAGAAAAAAAAGTTAGGGGAATCCCAGTATGAGTCCCCGAAAGTATTCCAGATGGAATCTCTGGAAAAATCATGAGACGTACATGATTGGTTTGAGATTTCACAGAATTATCTGATGTTTTGAGTGAGTATTTCATTGATTTTGAATAGTTTTCAGATTTTTCCGCCAAATTTTCCTGATTGCTCTTCAAAGAATATAAGATTACGATTCTAATGACACATTGATTCAAAATTAAGGTGAAGATGAATCGAAGCCAAAGTTCAAATTTTATCAATCACTAGCTGGTAGTGACCAATCGATTAGGTTTTCAGAACAAACGGATGTTTGGTTCTCTAGATCCGTGCTCTTGAAAATTTGAACTTTGGCTTCGATTCATCTTCACCTTAAAGTCTACCTAATACTGAGAAAATCAACCATTTTTCCAGTGTGTTTTACGAAAAATGTCACAATATTGAGTAAAAATTTTGCATACAAAATTCATTAAATGTCTTTGGAAAAATACCTACGAAGTAAGAATAACTCATTGCCTTTCGAATGCACCATAGAGAACTTCAATTAAACGTGTATTCAATGAGTTATGGACAAAACAATTTTGCATGTTTTTAAAAGGGTGAATTCAAACTTTTTCAGGGGAGTGCATATCTAAAATTAAGGTGGCACGGAAAACCGTGTTATTTTCCCTATCTTTTGTCTCACACTAACAATTATCATCAAAACTTTGCAGAAGCAAAGCAATGAAGCTGAAAATTGAATGGGTTGTGTACTACATTATAGAATTTTAGTGATAAAATTTTCGCATCGATATATGGAGTGGTTTTTCAGATTTGCTTCTTCAAGTGGATAGGATGATTATGATGACGTCCCATGCGGCCTTTAAGCTTTGTTTATCTGAATTCCAAAATAGATTGTGTTTTTTTTTTGCAGTAGATATAATTTGGCCATCTGATGAAACACACTGGAATGTTACATGCATGCATACTTGCGGGCGTATTTCGTGTGGGAAGTATGCACTTCAACAGAAAATTAAACTATAGGGATTTGAATTCTAAACTTGTAATCAACTCAGTTATTGGGTCACCAAGTGGTTCGGTAGCTTAGTTGGTAAAGCGCTCGTCTAGCATACAAGAGTCCTGGGTTCAAATCCCAGCCGAGCACGTAGATTTTTTTCATAATTTCACCCATAATTTGTCCATCTTTACCACGCGTAATGAGTTAATTAATTTAATAACTATGCGGATTGGATTACCGAACAGCTCAATATAAGTGTCAATTTAGAAAATTAAACGCCTATCTTGATGCATGGAAAGTTTATTGTAAGAAATGTTCATGAAAATCACATTTCTTTGATTGCAGTAGTAGAAGCATTATTATTTCTATTATCGCAGTACGCAGTTGAGAAGAAATGTCATGGGGCTCTCTGTAGGAAATACTTGACACGTTCAGTCAAGCAGTTTCATTACCTTTCTTGAGCGATATAGCATACTTCGTTTAAGAAATGGTCAGTGAGCTAGTGAGCTCCATTTGAATTGACGTTTCTTTTCAATTAAGTACCGCGATCAAAGAAAAACGCTTTTCTTGAGCATTTCTTGCAAGAAATTTCACGCACCGAGATAGGCGATCAGGTGCATAGTCTCCATGTCATAATGCTGTACTTTATAAGCATTTTACCCTTAGAAACTCATAGAACAGTCAACAATTAAGCTTAGTAGTAACATTACGTAACAATATACTAACACTAAGCTCTTACGGTCAATTTCCCCGTAATCTCAACAGCTGAACAGTTCGGTGAAATAAAACACCATAATTCCGTCGAAATTTTACGGATTCTAGTGATTTTTCACCGAATACTGTAAAAATTTACCGCACTCCGTTAATTTGTTTCACCGAACTGTTCAGCTGTTGAGATTTTACAGGAATCCGTAAAATAATATAAGTGTGTAATATCTTATGTAGTAAATCGATCGCCGTTCCCAGATTTATCCTTAGCCTGTCCAAAATATACGATTTGATAAAGTGTTTAGAAGTAAATATATTGTTGTTTCTTGTTTTCAAACAGTAATTCAAAAAATAAATCACTTGTTTTTGCATTGACCTGAAAAATGGGTATCGTTGCTACTAAATAAATTACAATTTGATGCTTTTTTAGCAACTTGATGTGAAAGCAGTACCCTGCATGATACTGAATTTAAAACACTGTATTGGAGAACTATAGTAGATAACATTTTTTAGTAATTTCTCGTTAGAAGTAGTTGTTGACTCGATAAAGCGCTAGTAAGGTCGAGGGCATCACTGCTCTATTTATAGCAACTCATCTATAGGTATATTAGGAATATTGAAATCCACCCTCCATGCATGTTTTAATTAACATATTTTGAAAATCTGGCACGAACGATCTCTGTATCAATAATTCAATATTTGAATTTGATGGTCAATGCACCGCCACAAAGTCACAAACGATAGTGATAGATTCATTCCATTCATTCACGAAGATAACATACACATTTTTTGGTAAACAAACCTATCGGTATACAAAATCCCAAACCAACATAAACTAACACATACAAAAAGGCACTTACCGTGTTGAATTCCAGGAATTAGAAAATAAAGTTTGAGATCATTTTGACGAATTTAAGAGTAGTCGGCCTTGTTTATGGATTCCAAAGCAACGATGTTTCCTAGAATATGAACATAAAACTTCTTATCCACACGCTGAAAATCGAATAAAATATTCATCAAATTTCGTCGAATTCCAGGAAACCGAACCTACCGAGAGCAGAAGGTGGACCCTTGCCGTTCCGAATAAGCGGAATTTCAATCCGGAATGAGCACTTTTATCACATCAACCGTAGCTATTTAACTTGTCCACTTTATGGTTTACAATTTAGGCACTAGCAGCGTAGAAATACTCATAAAACATTTTCAAAATAAAACTAAAATTTGCTCCTCATCAAAAATCTATGTCGTTGTCGACGCTGATGGGCTGCTTTTATTTTCTCCTCTGCCCAGCTGAACAGTGCTGCCAGAGTGTTAGGAAACAGAATGGCTAGGGGTGTTCAATTAAATTCGAATAGCGATACTTTTTTACATTGTATCGAAAAGAGACATGAGCCCACACGGAGAAACAAAAGTAAATATTCAAAAGAAAACAAAAGTATGAGCCATTTTACGAAGCTGGTCAAATGCCAAGAGACCTGGGATTAAAGTTTATCTTTCCAATTCGTGATCAAACGTCAACATCCCACCGCAAAATCGCTAGTGTTTGGAGGTGATTTTAACCTCCAAATTGCCAAATAACCTCAAAATCATCACCTCCAAGTTAGTTCTAATAACCTCCGTTACATGAAATATGGTGGCGCGTCGATCGTCGCAAGTTTATCGTTAAACAGTCAATAATCGTCATCAGTTTCTGCGATGACTTGACGATGGTTGATGACTGTGCGCATTTCTAGCGAAGCTTTTCACACAAGCGAAAACTTAAATGGAGAATAATAATTAAAATATTTGTGATCACAAAAGTGCCTTTTTGTGTGAAACATGGGTAACAAAGAGGTAGCTGATACAATAATTAGGTGTAACAAACATTTTTGGATCTCTTTTTTGTAATTTTCTATCCAGCTTTTTACGAGCGCTAATGGCTGCCGCAAACAGGCTCGCTTTCTGGTAGGGACATTCCGATTTGACGTTTAGCTTGGGTCCGTTCAATAGAAAATGACCCAAGCCAAACGTCAATTCGACATGTCCCTACCAGAAAACGAGCCTGTTTGCGGCAGCCATTATCGCTTTTAAAAACCTGGATATGTCCCCGTTTGGTAAGATGAGGCATTGTTGAAAATCACGCTGGATTTTATCAAAACAAAATCCCAGGTCTCCTGTCAATTGACGCCGCAGTGACGATCGGCTGTTCCGTAACGTCTCGTAAAATGGCTTATACTCAAGGATTATTTATTGCGTATTCAACTGAAACTCAGAAAACAGGGCACTCGTCGGAAAGCAACCTTACCACACGCGACGAACACGTTATAAAAACTTAGTCATTTTGGGTAGAAGAGGGAAAAAAATAAGTGTATCTAAACTGCCAAAAATATTATAGAACTTGTTTTTTAAAGTTGTAGGAATATTTTCTTGTTTTGTTTATTTGCAAATCACAGAAAGAAACACTTTTTAGAGTTAAACTAACAACTTTCATTTTTTTATCGGCTGGGTAAGTATTATTTTAGGTCGCGTGAAATACAATTAGCGTGCATATGTTTATACAGTCGAATTTCGTTCGTTGCACTACGTTTAATTGCACTTCGTTTTAATCGGGCTCCCGTTAAGTGGGCTATAGCCCACCTAAAACGAAAACAAGCGTCACATTCTGACATAAACCGCAAATTGTCAATGTTGGTAGCCCCGAATTTCTATTGTAATCGGTGTTTTGACAGCTCAAATCTTAGCCCAATTAGTGAAAGTCTTTCACTAATCGAACCACGGGTTTAGTGCAACGAACGAAAGTTGACTGTACACTGAAACAAGCGTCGCAGTAATGAGAACCTGAGAGAGACTCGCGAAGAGGAAAAATATCAACGTCATATGCAGTCCAGATTCCACTGTCACGAAACGTCAAATGCAGCCCATAATTTCTATGGCTGAAAAAGTGAAAAGTATTGTATTCAAAATAAACTATTTTTAAAAAACTCAGTCAGCCGAGCAGTTTTTTCCAAAGATGCTGATAAATCTAAACACAAGACTAGTTAATTATAATGTCTGCTACGTTTGCTGACATGAAATTTCACTCAAATGCCGTTTTTGCTTCTGTGTGATGCAAACGCAATATTTTTTTGCTGAGATGGTCATGTGAGAGCTTGAACGGTTTGCGCAAAATTGATGTACGCACTGAGTGGAATAAGAAAAAACTCAGCAATCGCAGAAAAAGAAGACCGTCTCCGCGAGTCTCGTCTCAGATGAGAACCATGAACGTGTTTTTAATTTTACTATTCCAACCACGATTCAGCTATCATGAACGCTTTTTATTTGCGTTTTGTTCCCTCTCAATCCAACCGCGTCGATAGCCGAGCGGCTAGCGTTCGCGCTTGATAATCGCCAGATCCTCGGTTCGATTCTGGTCTGCTGCAAGTTTTTAACCATGATATAGTAATTTTTACTATACAAATGATGCCATGGTAAAATTGAATGCACAAAGTATTCTAAATAAATGCGAATTTAGTCTGCACAAATCAAGTGGCGTTGTGTATTTAATTTAACCCTCTGATATAGTATTTTCAACCGCAACGCTGTTCTCAGTGTACACACGTCACTCACAAAATTGGATGTTGTTTGTTGACCTTACAGTGAACTGTCCAAAATAGTATATTGTACTGTAATTGTATTGTTATTTTACAATATACAGTGTATCTCCAATGTTTTGAATGGTACTGTTACAATACTTTGAATTGCTTTTGTATTGTATTTATTATCCTAGCAGTCGTATTCCAGCCAGCGAATTCCCGCTGTATCTTGAAATAAAGTGCGGAATTAAGTCGATTGGTGTCTTTGCCGCATTTATTCATCATCTCATGCTGAACAAGTGCGGGAAAGACACTAGATCAATCCGACGTAGTCCCCCACTTTTATTCGCAATCTCACACCTTTAACCGTGCGTCATTTTCATATTATAGCATACAATCAAGCAAAAATGCTATGGATATCCATTGTTTTCCCTTATGTTTATTTGCCACAAGAAATCGGTAAGTATTTCATTGATTTACCTTATGAATTGATCTGAATCATGCCAATGTGGTGTCTTGCTTATTTCATAAAACAGCCTTATAAACATTATTATGGTAATTTATGAGTTTTTTCTTTCAGTAGTATAAACTACATTACTTTCTATAACATTAATTATTATTTCTTTATACGTTTTTTATTTCTCTTGGACAATACATTTCACTCTGAATATTTGCAGAATTTCCAATACGCTCATTTACGTAATGTTAGGTTTTGACTACCCAAGTGACAACCAAACGTATAGAAATCAAATTTCCACCTACTTTGTCGTGTTGCTGCTTGATTCACAATAATAATATGCATATTTATATTGCTTCATCTTCAACTTGGAAGTTGCACAGACTGTTAAAATTCACTTAATCCTATTCTTATAAATTAATTTACTAATATTAAAGTCGAACACATTACACACTTGATTAAACAGTCGACAACATATATCAAAGGGATTATTCAGTCCGTAAAGAGTGCTATGGCCAGGAATCCACAACAGTTGGCGGTTTCGAAGCTGACGAATGGGCACGTGTAGTTTGACATTCTGCAGTAAAGTACTATTACATATCGAGCTGTGACGCGGCGAAGAATGAAAATTCAATTTTTAAAGCCATTTCTAAAGCAAAATAGATATTAATTGAATTGAACCATTACTCTCTTTTTTATTAATCTGTATCTCTGTATCTGTATATCTTCTAAAAAAGTTGACTGCAGTATGTGGGATGTCAATAGTAGCGGTAATTTCATGCTGCTCTCCAGTCGAATGACGATTCTGTCTATGAAATTCTATCTGAAAATTAAATTCCGTATTAATTTCAAATCATCTGAAAAATGATAAACATATTACCTTTGAAAATATTCGAACAAATTGATGAAGCTTCCGTAAATCAATCAGCGTTGAATTATGCTTCCATTTGCAAATTTTCATAACAACAATCTTATGAGTTTTTCACACTAGTGACGGCTATGTGCTTCATAAGGTGTGTTGCAATTGCAACGAAAACAGAGACTTGTTTTCCGGTTCCTTGAACGTTTATTTTTGCCCAACGTTAAAAAATCCCTATCGGTGAAAATCATAGGGAAATTAATGTAATTTATGTTGTACATAATGTAATTTGTGTTATACATAACAATTTTCCGTTTTTGTGTGTTTCATGTTACAATATTAGTTTTCAGTGTTTTCTTGAGGAATGAGATTCCAATTCATAAGGCCGGTTTGCTACTGACAAGAAAAGGAATCGCCTATCTCGATGCGTGGAAAATTTCTCCCAAGAAATGGTCAAGAAAATAACTTTTTTCTGATCGCAGTACGCAGTTGAGAAGAAATGTCACTTCAAAGGGGGCTCTCTGTAGGAAATTTCTTGACCCTTTCAGTCAAGGAATTTCTTTACCTTTCTTGAGCGAAACAGCATACTTAGCTATAGGGAATAACATCTCAAAAAAAAATATTTATATATATATATATATATATATATATATATATATATATATATATATATATATATATATATATATATATATATATATATATATATATATATATATATATATATATATATATATATATATATATATATATATATATAATTCTATAAAGAAGCATTCTAATTAGAAAACTGATAGACTTACGTTTAGTGTCTCATTTGTGTTTGTGCGTTTATAAGTTCACAATATTTCAATGTACATTTTACCTGTTCACAATGTCTTGTCTTAGATATAATTCAGTTTTTGCATGTTCCCGTAGTTTCTTAGGATAGTAGCTGTTGTTTTTATATTAGGAATTCCATTAGATTAAGGCATGATTTTAATACTGCATGTGCATGAAACTAACCTACTTTTAAGACCGTACTAACTTTTCTGTTTTAGCACGTTTTAACTATTGTTTTTCAATCAATGTTTTGACTCACGCACGTAACTAACATTTAAAGGCTAAGGCATAAACTCAATTTTAAAATTAATCGAAAATTTTAATAATTTAATAAATAAATTTGTTCAATTTACCGAAGCACACTTTACCACAGCTTTTCTGTTTTGCACCTTCTATTTTTATCTGACGTCTTCCCTACCTACTGTCATTCTTATTTTGACGTTGACGCACAGCGGCGCTTCGGTATGAAAACGATGATACCCTATAACGCAAGTCTGGATAACGGCGATTGGATGTGTAGGTGCGACGCAATGAATGTTGCGACACTCCCCCCAGTGCTCGGACTTACTGGTCCGACGTACTTACAGTTGCACCGACGTCCAATACTGCCAGCTTCACGGCTGGTCTCTCAAGGAGCGCTGTTGCTGTTTTTACGACAGCTCGACGAACCTGACCATCCTTCGATCGGATAGTGCGAACGACACGGCCTTTCGGCCAACAGTTCCTCGGTAATGTCTCGTCTACGATGACCACGATGTCTCCTTCCGCTATGGGCTTGACACGGGTGAACCACTTCGTCCTTCTGGTTAGGGTTGGCAGGTACTCGGATACCCAGCGTCGCCAGAATCGGTTGGCGTAGACCTGAGACGTTTTCCAGGTATGCTTGAGGGCGTAGCTACTGTCATCAAACGCGATCGGGGGCTTTGAACCGTCTGACGACCCGAGCAAAAAATGGTTCGGTGTGAGTGACTGTGCGTGCTCGTCGTCCAAGGGCAGTTCTGTCAAAGGACGTGAGTTGACAATCAGTTCTATCTCGGTCAACATGTTTCGCAGTATTTCGTCTGTGGGTGTGCGTGTGAGTTGGGTTTGCTTTAGGGCCTTCTTCACCGTCTGGACTAAGCGTTCCCACGATCCGCCAAAGTGCGGGGATGCAGGTAGGTTGAAGGACCACTTAGTGTCTGCGGTGACGAAATGCTGCATCAGCTTGTCTTGATTAACTTGCTGCAGTGCTTCCTTCAGCTCCCAGCTGGCTCCGACAAAGTTAGTACCTCGATCCAGTGGGGTACCTCTTCTGGCGATAAAGTTACGTAGGGCGAGGATACACGAGTCCGTAGTGAGGCTACTGGCGACCTCGATGTGCACGGCTCGCACGGTGAGGCAGGTGATCAAAACTCCCCAACGTTTCTCGATCCTCCGGCCGACAACCACGTTCATCGGCCCAAAGTAGTCGATACCAATGTAGGAGAACGGCCGGCAGAAGGCTTTCAACCGTGCAGGTGGGAGGGCAGACATTTCCGGCGCAGCTGGCTTCGCGAGGCGGTTTTTACAGTGTTGACATCGATTTCGTACACGATTGTACGTGGAGCGGAGTTGAGGCACGTAGAATCTTCGTCGGATGTCGTTTAGGGCAGTCTGGTGGTTCATATGACAATACCGTTGGTGAACTCCGGCAATGATCAAATCTGTTACCGCGTGGCGCTTGGGCAGCAGTATCGGGTGCTTCATACACTCGTCTACGACTTCACAGGCGTCTATACGGCCTTTCATACGCAGTAATCCATCTCCGTCCAGATATGGACTCAGCTTGTACAGCGAGCTATTTGTCGGCAACGGCTTACTTCTCGGTGAAAGTTTCGACTTCTCTAATAGACCGATCTCGGGGGCGAACTCAGCATCCTGCACCATCTTGAAAATCAACAATTCTGCTGCGTTAGCGGACCGGTGACGATTGAGTTTTTCGCCAGCTTCTTACGCAAATTCGCCGGATATCGTCGCACGTATGCCATACGACGTAGCAGATCACTCCAATTTGAAAAATCTTCCCAACGAAGAAGCGCAGGCTGCGCAAAGTGATGGAGCGCCCGCGGCCGCATTTCTTCTGCGGTCTCTTCGAACTTTGACGGTGGGGAAGGCCACTGCTCTCTCGGCTTCCACAGGAAATCTGGAGCGTGAAACCACCGATTTGTAGGCGATAGATCTGGTGATTTTTGCCACTTTGTAGCATCATCGGCGACGTTCAATTTAGTCGAAATCCAGTTCCACTCATTCGTCTCCGTCAGCTCCAGCAACTCACTTACACGCATTCCTACAAACTGGCTGTATTTTCGGTGGTCTGAATTAAGCCAGCAAAGTACGTCACGAGAATCTGACCAGAAAAACCTTTTTACTGGCTTCAGCTTGTGGGTTTCCATGACATCGTTCGCCAAACGAGCTCCGGTTATCGCAGCCTGAAGTTCTAGCTTAGGGATCGACACGAATCGCAATGGAGCTACTCGTGCCTTCGCGCCGACAAGCGCGCATTCCATCACGTCGTTTTCTTCGAATCGCAAATACGCTACCGCCGCATACCCGTTTTCCGACGCATCTACAAACGTATGAAGTTGTATTGTGTTCTGCTGTCCGATGCTGGTCTTCAGTCGGTAACACCTAGGCACGCTAACGTTCTCCACCTGAGGCAGAACTCGCAGCCACCTCCCCCATTTCTGGAACTGTTCGTCTTCGATCTGGTCGTCCCAGCCGACGCGACTTCGCCAAATCTCCTGCAGCAGCATTTTCAGAAACATGAGGAAGTTTGCAAGAAGTCCCAGTGGATCATAGATCATCATCAGCGTGCTTAAGATCTGACGTTTAGTCGGCACTATGCGACCCTGGAGTAAATCCGCACTAATCCTTGGCGATACTTTGAAGGTGAACGTATCGGTGGCGGTACACCACCACATGCCGAGAACTTTCTCTGTTCCCAACTCGTTGGAAAGGTTCAAGCTTTTCTCGCCAGGTTTCGCTTCCAGTTCTAGCAGCACGCGTTTCGAGTTCGACAGCCAGTTGCGAATTTCGAATCCAGCCTCCCCGTGAACGAAACAAACATCCTTCGCCAGCTTCACAGCATCTTCTTCGGTCTCCTCGCTAGAAAGCATGTCGTCGACGTAATGTTCGTCGACTATGGCCTCTGCCGCCCTCGGAAACTGCTCCATGAATCTTCGCGCGTTGTGGTTTTTTACGTACTGCGCGCAGCTTGGCGAACACGTAGCCCCGAACGTCATGACTTTCATCGCGTAGACATCTGGACCTCGGTCATTTTCGCCGTCACGCCATAGGAATCGCTGGCATTGCTGGTCGTCTTTATTCACCATCACTTGGTGGAACATTTCCCGAATATCGCCGGTGACGGCAATCCGGTACTCTCGGAAGCGACGTAATACCGATGGAAGGGAAGTGAGTTGATCTGGACCGGTCAGTAGGAAAGAGTTCAATGACGTTCCCGCCACTTTTGCTGCGGCATCCCACACGATACGTAATAGACCATTTCCGTCAGACCTTACCCCCTGTTTTTATATTTTTCTTCGAAAGACGATTATTTTTAATGATTATTGTCGCTTTCAGATCTAATTTATATACACTCCCGATTTTATTATGATTTTTTGAAAACTTGAGAATTCACCACATTTTGAGTAGTGCGGCACAGTTGTTTCAACCCTGTGGGTGAACAAAGTGGAGATTTTTCCACAACTTTCAATCTCACCCCTGCGTTGAGTGTTTGTAGACATAACGAAATGTCAATGTCTAATCAAGCACGCGACGACCAAGGTTCTGGATTTACTCAGGTGGCACAGATCATTGATGCGTGCCACTCGTTCTCTCTTTTACACTCCCGCTGTTCTTATGCAGAGCAAATAGTGACGTCACTATTTGCGCTGCATAAGAACAGCGGGAGAATAAAAGAGAGAACTAGTGGCACGCATCAATAATCTGTGCCATCTGAGTAAAATCTATAACATTGCATGACAAAACGGAGAAACCTGACACAACGGATAGGGATGGTACACAAATTATGTCACGCTAAATTTCAACTTTTTCGACTCCCTCTCCCCCCTTTGTCACACTTTTTGTATGAGTCCTCTGAAAATTTTGCAAGACTTGTCACGCTTGGCTCGAAACCTCCCCCCCCCTTGGAGCGTGACGTAATTTGTGCATGACCCCATAGCAAATGAGCCTCTGTACGTGCCATCAATTATTTTGTTCTTATGACTTTTACTGTGCGCCGTGTGTTGGTGCTGTCTCACTCTCTCTCACGGGCAACTTGAAAACAGGGCGCACAGTAAAAGTCAAACGTTTTATGGCATGCATAGGCTCATACCGTTTGATATCTACTGCTTGTGTCGTCTAACTGTTCCGAAACCATATGGCCAATGGAGTATACATGCTTCCCCTTTTCACTACTCTAATAAATCTCCCCGGAAAATCCTCCACGACCACCACAAATATCCCCTTCATCTTCCCGCCGGAAGCCTCTGCCGTGCTCTGCTATAGTCTTCGAAAAAGGTTCTGCTCCCGGTGGCAAACTGGGCCGGTGGCAAACCGGTGGCCGGTGGTGGAACCGCAGTTAAAAACATTGCCGACCAGCAGCAGCACCAAGATGGTTTCCGGGATGGTTTTGATGATTTCAGCCACGGTAGAAGTGGCGGATGAAAACATAAATAAAGGGAACTGTCATGATTGATTAGAAACAGCTGATCAAATATTCACCACAACGTGGAGACAAAAATCATAGGAGAAAAAGGGGTCCGATAAGAATCGGAGAGAAATAAATTGTAGGGAACCGTGGGGTGTACTGTCGTGCCGCCAGTTTTTCATTGTTTTTCAATAGTTAGAGTCTTCAAAACATATGGGTTCCTTGGGAAAGTTTGTTCAGTAAATTAATAGAAAGCATATAAGCCATTAAAAAAAATTCACGGAAATGGTCTATTTTCCCGGCTTGTTAGGATTCACCACTGGGAAGATGGGAAGGTACCACACGCGTGAGAAATGCTCTGACAGTTGGCTCTCCGTTAGCTTCACGATATACCCGTTCCGCTCGTAGTCCCGGATTTTCTCCTTCAGCGCTTCAGCCAGTTGCGGTTCACGTTGCATCCGCTTCTCCCAGCATACCAGTCGCCGCATTGCCATTGACTTGCTGTCCGGAAGTCGCACATCATCGTACCGCCACAGCAAAGGGCTTATTCGCAAATTTCATAACGCCAAAAATGGCTATTTTCGACACCCACCCACCCCTTCGTAACGTTTTTTGTATGAATATTCTACAAATTTTGTACGAGCCGTAACATCATGGGGACACCCACCCACCCCCTTCAGCGTTATGAAATTTGTGAATGGGCCCAAACCTGTTTCGTACCGCTTCTCCTTCAAGTGCGTCAGCGATACCAGTAGTCGTTCAGCTCGCTCGTCTTCTTTCGATAACAGCGGTTTGATAGGGCTCGTTATACCTTGGCTCTCCAGCGTAAAATAGGCTTTTACGGCGTTATGCAGTTCGATATCCTTCTGCTCACTGCACTGACACAAGTGGAAGCTGTGGTGCCCAGTGAAATCCGTCACCGCTTGGACTGCTGTAGAGCAAGGACCGAACACTATCCAGCCTAGACGAGTTCTGGTGGCGATCGGTTCGTTGATTCCTCCTTTTCTGCTATCAAGCGCATGACCCAGGCGAATATTGTCCATTCCTATGAGTATTCGTGGCCGGACGTTTCGGTAAGAATCAGCCGACAAATCTTTCAGGTGGTGATACTGCCGCACTAATTCTTCCATCGCGAGAGTTTGTCGTGGTAGAGAGAGACTTTTCACGGTGTGTACCTTGGGGATCCAGTAGGTATTCGATTCGTGCACCCCGGAAATCGCCAGTGCCAGCATCATGGAATTCATTTCTTGACGCTGATGGTCCGCGGTCCATTCTAAACACAAGGGGTACGATTCGCCTTCAAGTTCCAGCTCTTTCAGTAAACTGTGTTCCATCATCGTTGCTGATGAGCCGTCGTCCAAAAAGGCGAAGGTACGTACGGACTTTCCTCTTCCGTGAAGCAGCACCGGAACGTAACGGAAAAGAACTTGGCTAACTTTGCTTACGTGGGTGTTACACGTCTCGGTATGCGATTCCGCAGTGGATTGGGTAGTCGACGATTGAGAGCTCTCTTGTCGCTGGTATCTGGAGTCATCATGTAGCAGCTCATGATGCATGTACGTGCAACCGTTCCTTCCGCAAGCTTGCTTCACTGTACAAGCTCCAAAATGTTTCACTAGACACTTCCGGCACAGCTTGTTGTGCTTGAGCGCAGTCCAACTCCCACTAACACTCATATCTCGAAACGCTTTGCACGATTCTACGCTACTGCAGCCTCCTTGGCAAATAACGCACTGCTTACTGGTCGGCTTCTGCGCAATCTTCGCAATACTTGCTGGAGCTGACGTCTGGCAAGAGCTGGCCTCGTGATGAAAGTGCAATTCCTCCTTCCGACCACGCTTTTCCTGCTTGCCCACGTTTGCAATGATGGATGATGGGACTGTTACTACGCATGCTGCCTCCACAAGCGTACCCAACCAGGTACTGAAGTCCGATAGTGTAACCGCTTGCAGCGTTTGCCGATGCTTCGCCCAATCAAGCTTTATAGTAGGCGGAAACCTGTCCACTAGCTCTTGAAGAAGCGCCACGTTGCACAGATGCTCGTTCAAACCGCAGGCTACGATTGTCGCACACATGTTCTGGACCGCTACACCAAAATCGATCAGAGTTCCAAGTTTCTCCGTCTTCGGCGCAGGCATCTCCCGAATCTTGCTAACTAGCGAGTGGACGATCACTTCTGGACGACCGAACAGGGTACGTAGTGTACCAATCACTCCTCCAAGCCCAGCTGGGTACAACAGTCTACTCCGAGCCTCGAGAGCCTTTCCTTTCAGACTCCGCTGAAGCCGAAGAAGGTTCTCCTCGTCGCTGAAACCGCACATTCTTGTAGTGCTGTCATAGGTGGCAATAAACAGCGGCCACTCCTCGGGATTGCCGGTGAAGATGGGAAGCTCTTTCGCCACTGCTTGTCGCGCAGCAAGCTGACTTCTGCTAAGCTCGTGTGTACCACTCATCGATGAAAGGCCAGAATGATGATTCGAAACAAATGCATGCGCGTTAACGTTCAGGTCGCTGGAATTTGCCTCCGCTCGATCGCTGGAATGTGTTCCCGCTTGGTCGCTGTTGCCAATCTCCATCGCTCTCAATCGTCCTTCAAGACGCTTCGTCTCCAGTTCCTGCTTATTCGCCATCTCTTGAAGCTGCTGTTCAATCCGCTCGATCACCTTGCTCACATCTGTCGCTGAACGGTTTCCTCCTAACGTTGTAGAATTTGCACTAGGAGGAGCCACAGTTATTGGAGCAAACAGTTCGGATCGGATTTCTGCCTCTCTCATCTCTAGACGGCGTTGAAACTGGTGCTGCAAATCATTCACCGCGTTCTTCATCTCCTGGTCCTTCTGCGCGAGCAGTTTCTCATATGACTGCTGTTGCTCCTGGAAACTATGCTGCATCTGCTCCAACCGCTTTTGGAACGCTGCGAGTTGTTTGTTCTGCAGTTCCTGGTCGCTGATCGATGTCTTGGTTGTCCCACCATGTGAAGGAACCGTCAGATGGGTCGGAGTGCCCTGAGCTGCCCGCCTTGCTTCGCACGATGTACAGCTCCAGTCAACTTCCTCGATCCCTTCATCGACGCCCACGCACTTAAAGTGGAACCATCCACCACAGTCATCACAGCACACCATCCGGCTATCATCCGGTTCTTTGCACACACCACAACTCACATCGACCCTTGGCACATTATCTCGACGATTTGACATTTTTGCAGCCTTCCCGATCGCGAAATAAACGGATTTTATAAAATGTTGCAATTGCAACGAAAACAGAGACTTGTTTTCCGGTTCCTTGAACGTTTATTTTTGCCCAACGTTAAAAAATCCCTATCGGTGAAAATCATAGGGAAATTAATGTAATTTATGTTGTACATAATGTAATTTGTGTTATACATAACAATTTTCCGTTTTTGTGTGTTTCATGTTACAATATTAGTTTTCAGTGTTTTCTTGAGGAATGAGATTCCAATTCATAGGGAATAACATCTCAAATATATATATATATATATATATATATATATATATATATATATATATATATATATATATATATATATATATATATATATATATATATATATATATATATATATATATATATATATATATATATATATATATATATATATATATATATAATTCTATAAAGAAGCATTCTAATTAGAAAACTGATAGACTTACGTTTAGTGTCTCATTTGTGTTTGTGCGTTTATAAGTTCACAATATTTCAATGTACATTTTACCTGTTCACAATGTCTTGTCTTAGATATAATTCAGTTTTTGCATGTTCCCGTAGTTTCTTAGGATAGTAGCTGTTGTTGTATAATTTTATATTAGGAATTCCATTAGATTAAGGCATGATTTTAATACTGCATGTGCATGAAACTAACCTACTTTTAAGACCGTACTAACTTTTCTGTTTTAGCACGTTTTAACTATTGTTTTTCAATCAATGTTTTGACTCACGCACGTAACTAACATTTAAAGGCTAAGGCATAAACTCAATTTTAAAATTAATCGAAAATTTTAATAATTTAATAAATAAATTTGTTCAATTTACCGAAGCACACTTTACCACAGCTTTTCTGTTTTGCACCTTCTATTTTTATCTGACGTCTTCCCTACCTACACGGAGAAAATGAAGTACCCAAAAGTGAGTTCATTCCACTCAATTCGTGGGGTTCGTGCGTTAACCTAATTTTGAGTTGATGGGGTAGAAGTTGTTTTCATTTGCAGCCGTGCAAAAAAATACCTACTGGCTATGTTCTTTTCACTCAACCGGCAGATCAAATAACTCAACTTCCAGTACTGTGCCACTTACTCAAATTTGAGGTAACGCACAAAGGTTCGGTTTTTGGGTTGTTTTGCTCTTCGCTCTCTGACAACAATAGAAGGAGCGAATGAAATAGGGAGAGAAAAATAACTCAAAAATAAGTTAAAATATACTCAAATATGGGTTTTTCGTTTTCTCCGTGTACTGTCATTCTTATTTTGACGTTGACGCACAGCGGCGCTTCGGTATGAAAACGATGATACCCTATAACGCAAGTCTGGATAACGGCGATTGGATGTGTAGGTGCGACGCAATGAATGTTGCGACAAGGTGGCTGAATGAAATTGATACACGTTAATGAGGTATAATATGCCTCGCAATTATGGTTTTCATTGAACTAATATGAAATCCATAATAGCCTTATGAAAGATGGTATCATTAAGGAAATGACTAACAACAGCAATGGAAATCATAAGGCGCGCAATGAAATTCGGGAACGTTCATTATAATTAACTATTTTATCAATTATGATTATCATTTCAACGGTATGAAATCCATATAAGCCTTCTGAAATTGGTTTTGAAGACTAGGATCCGGATTTCAAATAAAACACTTCGAATAATGGTTGACAACGTGTTTATAAACCGATCGTGTTCGTACTTTTTCTACAACTGACCTAAGCTACCGATGGAATGATGAGCCTACGTTCAACTCTACACTGACTTCTACACTCTTGACCATACACTCTCAATTTAAACAACGCAAAATATGATTTCGCTCCACTGGCAAGTTTACAGCTCGGCCATCCTGCACACATCATTCATCTGAAAGAGATTATTCGTATTCATCCTCTAAATATTCAACATCTTCATATTCAACATCTGTATCCTCTTCTTCCAAATATTCCACATCCTGATACTCTTCTTCGTTCATCAAACTTCTTTCCTTATCATCTTCTAGATATTCCACACCTTGATGCTGTTCGTCGTTTAATACATTTCCTTCATTTTCTTTGCCCTTAGCTTTCTGATATAGTCGCATGTTTAACGGATCAAACACCCCCTCAAATCTGGTACGAGTCACTTGGAAATTGTCCAAATCACCTACAATATATCGGTTTTTTATCGAGAACCTTTTTCACCATGTAAGGTCCTCGGAATTTTTTTTTCAACTTGCTCCGCTCTCCCGGTACGTTGACTCTTCTCAGCATCACCAAATCTCCTGCAGAATAGCTTGTGTTTCTTCGGCAGTGCTTATCATACATCCGCTTATTGTATTCCTGCTGACGCTGGTTTTGCTTTGAAGCCACCTCCCGAATTTTTTGAAGTTCTCGCATATCGGCTTCCTCGTTAAGTTCCAAAAGATACTGTGTCAGGTCATAATCAATTCGCCTACGCTGCTCTACTCCGAATAGCAATATGGCAGGGGTGGTCGCGGTTGCCCGATTGACAGTATTGTTGAGCAAGTACTCTGCATCGGTGATGACCGAATCCCAGCTATTTCCTGTCTCTTCTACGAGTTTGCTGAGTAGTGGCATCATCGTTCGATTATATCTCTCAATCTGTCCGTTAGCCCTAGGACATGCGGTCGCTACCTTTATATGACGAATGCCATGATCCTCCGTAAATTTATTGAACGCGAGTGAAGTAAACGCAGTTCCCCTCCCGGATATAAACGTATCATTCAGTGAATGGAATAAACCATTAATGTACAATATAACGTATTGGATACAATACAGCGTATTGTAATTGAATGTTGAAGCAATATTATTCTTGTTTGGATATACAATTCAAAAACAATATAATATATTGTAACAGAACATTGTATTGTTTTTAATTGGTTTTATACCTTACAATTTTGGTCAAATTCCTATTTTCGCATAAAACAACTGTTGCTTTTTTCTATGTAGCTTTGCTGAAAGAAATAAACAAAACAAGTTCAGAAAGCAAGAAATGTTGGGTAAAAAATATTCGAAAAGTAAAAATAAGTAGTTTTTTAGAAGTCACTTGACATTAGCTGTAACAACGAATGCAACCATGATACAGTTCGTTGAAATTGTTTTTGTATTGTACAACAATACACGAATTGCTCATAAAGACAATACATGAACAATATATCGTATTGTATTTTCAAAATGTTTGTATGAGAAAATATCTATATTTGTATTGTTACGATACTTAACCACCCATACATTATATTGCAAAAATCTCATATACCATACAGTGAACTGTTCAAAACAATATATTGTACTGTAATTGTATTGTCATTTTACAATATACTGTATTATATTTCCAATATATTGAATGGTACTGTTTCAATACGTTATATTGTTTTTGTATTGTATTTTTTATCCGGGCTATCTGATATCAAAACCTTAGGTGTTGAATAAGCGTGAAAATAGTTCCGAAGAGATTTCATCACCTCTGTCGTTTTTGTTGTCTTTGTAGGGTAGAGCTTAATGAATTTCGTGCAGGCATCTACTACAGCTAGTTTGTACTCATTTTTTCCTTTTCCTCTCTCCAATGGACCGAGATGATCAATATGCAGAACTTCAAAAGGTGCTTTTGGTTTCTCTACATTGAACAGTACTCCGTCGTAGCGTTTGTTTCGTGGATTGTAAGCAATGCATGTAATACAAGACTTCGTATGAGCTTGTACCTGTTCTCGCATTCGGGGAAACCAATAAGTCCTCTTGATCAGGTTACAAACTTTATCTACACCAAAGTGTCCCATTTCGTTGTGGAACTTATTGATTACTGAAGGTACCATTTGCTCTGGTACATATAGCAAGGATTTGTTTCCAATTCTCTTATACAGAACCTCATCTCGAACCTCATACACACTTAGATTTTATTACCGAAGTCGGTAAAATTTTACTGGGTTTTTGAACAGCAGAGTTAACTCAGTAAAAATTATTGCTACCGAAAACTCCGTAAAGCTATAGATTCATGCGCTGTCAAACAATGCTGATTTTGTCAGTAGTTTTTGCTGCACATACAATGCTGTCTTTTTCGGTGAAATTGGTTTGTTTACAATAATTTGCTGAGTTTTCTCGGCTTATTAAATGAAACCCAGTATGCCTAATAATCGTTTTGCCTCTTAGATTTATTGAATTGTGCATTTCATCAACCATAAATTCCATCCAAGCACTTTCTTGGCGGATCTTTGCAACAACAAATACGTATGCCAGCTCCTCATGGTGGGTGTTGAAAAAGGCACCAAAAATTTGGTTTGCGTAGCAGAACAGGATTACTGACGATCGCAGAATCTCAAAAAGATTCGTTCGCTCGATTATTTCTATGAATGTGTTGGATCGCGATGGAATTTGAGAAGGACTTACAGGAAACATAACAATTGGTAACGGAAAGATTCGCTCCTGCTTTTCACCAGCGACGAAATTAATTTGCAACGATTTGATCATTTGAGTGAAATCCAATCATTTGTTCGAGCGCAAAACGATTCTCATTTTCTGTAATAAATGATAATCGGGAGCTTAATAATCTTACAATGTACCTACCATGAGTAAACCAAGCACAGCATTAATAATCAAAAACGATTTCCATTCAGGAAGCGACACTAGGAATCCGTTGAAATTTGCGATAAAGTCACCGAATCGTTTTTGACATTTCTATGCATGCGCTCGATAATGTTTTTATTTCGTTTAGCGGACTGTTCAGTAAAAGCATATCCTGAACCGATAATTCAGTAATTATTTTTACTGACTTTTTCTTTTTACTGATGAGTTCCAGTAAATTCAAACATTTACGATACACTCAGCAATTTCAATTACTGTATTCAGTAAAAGTTGAAAATGTGTACTGAATAACAGTAAACTTCAACAAAATAAGCTGATAAGTCGGTAAACTTTACATTTTACAGTCGAGAACCGTAAAATAAATTACCGAACTGAGAAACGAAAATTGAGTGTGTAATCCTTCATAGAACCCAGGTTCACAGCCTGTTTCAAACTAGTTACCCCTGAATCTTGCAACTGAGCTACATAAAGAGCATTCTCGAAAACCGAAGATTCAATTCGGTTCTCCTCTTCGATGAGATGCACATTCACTCGTGACAGAGCGTCTGCATGCTGCATTTTTGATCCGGACCGATGACAGATTTCAAAATCAAATTGTTCGAGGTACATGGCCCAACGAGCGATTTTAGGATTAATATCCCTTTTTTTCCAACGTTTGTTTCAGTGAGTTGCAGTCAGTCACAATTTTAAAGTGCAAACCAAATAAGTAAACACGAAATCTTTGAAGACAATATACTATCGCCAAGGTCTCTAGCTCGAAACTGTGTAGTTTCGACTCAGTTGGCGACGTTTTCTTGCTGAAATACATAACCGGATGCATTAATCCATCGTCCGTCTGCCGTTGTAGCAGTACACCACCGTATCCCGCCGAAGAAGCATCTGTATGCAGCTCCGTCTCCGCAGTAGGTGAATAGATTCGAAGAACTGGTTTAGAAATAAGTGCTTGCTTCAACTTTTCCACCGACTTGAGGTGATCTGACGTCAATATAAATTCTCGATCTTCTTTCAGTAAGTCATACAAAGGAGCTGCCAGAATATTAAACCCACTTATAAACTTTCTGAAGTAATTAACGAGTCCGAGAAACCTTTGAAGACTTTTTCGATCAATGGGGACCGGGAAATCACGGATGGATTGAATGTGCCTATCGCTAGGTTGGATACAGTTGAACCTCACGTCGTACCCAAGGTATTCCGTATGGGTTTTCAGGAACCGACACTTGGAAAACTGAAGCTCTAAATGGTTGTCTGAAAGAACTTCCAAAACCTCACTTAACGTTTGAAGATGTTCTTCAGCATTTTCCGAAGCAATCATCATGTCATCTATGAACACCACTATTCTCCCGTCCTGAATAAAAGGTTCGAGCACCTTTGATAAATACTTTACGAAAATTGCTGGAGAATTTGCGTACCCAAATGGCAGACGGTTAAATTCGTATTGCCCACTGTTAGTGACAAAAGAAGTGTACTGTTTACTTTCCTCGGTTAGTTCAACATGGTAGAATCCATTTTTTAGATCCAGCGTTGAAAAGTATCGCTTCCCTTGAAGTTTCAAAATTTGATCTTCGATTATAGGCATGGGAAAGCGATTCCTCTCAACTATTCTGTTCAATGGTTTGTAATTCACACACATACGATAACTATTGTTCTTCTTCTTCGTTAAGACCACCCGAGAAGTATACGGCGAATCACTTTCGCGTATGACACCCTGTTCCAACAGATCCACGATAATTTTATCGAGCTCGTTCTTTTCAAATACACTTAGCCTTTGAGGTGTTGCCGAGAAGATTTTGTTTTCCTTTAGTCGTATTTTCGCTTGGTACTTCACTGAAGGAGTTTCCGGGCGCTGTCGATCGAAATAGCTTACTTTCAAAATATCTTCGAGCTTACGTCGGAAAGAATACGTTTCACTGTTATCACCCACATCCAAATCCAAATAATCTTCTTCCAAATTATACGAAAAATGCATATCCTCAAACATGGACCACTCAGAAAGCTTCGACAAATTATCAGATGATTCGGGAATATCGCTCATTTGAAATCGTATAAACTGAATCTCATTATCTTTGAGGAAACTTCTACCTAATATCAACCCTACCTGCATTGTGTCTTCTGAGACGACCAAAAACCGAACATTATATTTGATGTGGTCGATATAAACAAAGGTTTTCCACTCACCAACAACATTTACCTTGATACTATTTATACCGACTATCTCTTCTCTAGTATTTCTGATTGGAATAGTAGGGGGTAACAAACTATATTTTATAAGACTAGCATAACTACCTGAGTCCACGAGGGCCAAGGCTCGAATGCGGTCCTCGGCGACATCCAATTCTACCATCGCTTGTGAAGATTCGTCCACCGATACTGCATTTCTCTGATCACTCGGGAATACCGCGTTCGTTGCGCTCCGTCCAGTCGCATTCGTACCCAGCTGAAATGGTTGCTTCTGCTTAGGATGATACGCCGCTGCCGAACACTTGTCAGTCGCGTGTCCAACCTTCAAACACCGACCGCATCGTTCCTTACGTGGAGGCTTCGGACAATCGATTGATTTGTGACCAGACTCACGACAGTTAAAGCAGGTTAAAGGGCTTGCTGATTCAGATGCGTTGAAAGCAACGGTTTTCTCGAATCGTGTTGACGTTTGAGGAATCATGTTCAAATTCGATGCAACCCACTTGATATGACGTAACAATTCCAACGTCGACTTGTATTGCACTGACAATAAACTTGCAAACACTTTATCATAGCGGAGTCCTTTGATGATATACTTCAGAGTCGCTGAAGTGCTGAAGTCACCCTTTTGTGCCAGAGCGTCAACACGATATACATACGATTCGTATGACTCGTTCTTCTCAAGCTTGACAGCTTCCAGTTGTCGATGGATGTCTGCTTCGTCAAAGGTTTCCGGAAATGCCAAGATCAGCTGATCCTTGAACTGCGGCCAGTTGAAAATTTGCTCCTCTTGCCTTCTGTACCAATTAGCCGCTGCGCCGCTCAGACGAGTTGAAGCATACAGCAAACACACTTGTTCCGTCCAACCGTACAGAACACGAAAATGATCGATTCGACGTAACCATTTTACCACCCCGTCACCTTCAGAATATTCCGGAATTAATTTGCCAACGTCGTGTGGGTGAAGAGCAAAGCTGTGCGTTTGTGTTGGTAATTGCGCTTGTGTGTCTCCTTTGCTGCCGTCGGTCTGGTCGTCGTCCATCCCATCGCTTGCAACATCGTAGAACGGCTCGTCTTCCAACTGCTCACGCTTCGTTTTCGCCGCCATTTTCCTCGTCACTGGCATCGTGAAAAAAGATCCTTCGTCGCACCTCAAAACATTCGGAGTTACGTTTCCGATCTTCCGCTATACACTGCCGGTACATCCGGTGGTATCCCACTTCTGAATCTGAAGACTAGGATCCGGATTTCAAATAAAACACTTCGAATAATGGTTGACAACGTGTTTATAAACCGATCGTGTTCGTACTTTTTCTACAACTGACCTAAGCTACCGATGGAATGATGAGCCTACGTTCAACTCTACACTGACTTCTACACTCTTGACCATACACTCTCAATTTAAACAACGCAAAATATGATTTCGCTCCACTGGCAAGTTTACAGTTTTTATAGATTTTTCAACGCTTTATAAGGGAAAATTTGTGAAATTCGTTAATTTATTTGCCTGAGTGTATAAATTAAAAAAAAAATATTTTGCAGTGATTTTCTATAGATTTTCAGTGGGTATAATAAATATCAAATTTCCCTTTTTTCTCGACACCGTGTTATATCGATAAAAATGTTCACGATTTTGACAGCTTGGCAAACGCTGATGAGAGAAAGCGAGACGAATAGTGGAGCAATGCGTTTGTTATCGATGCGTTGACAATTTAGCTGGAGTATTTGCGTGGGAGTGAGTAGTAATACGTTATCTTTGTGCTCTCAGTCGATGTCGTTTTCGATGAAGACAGATTCTATCCGCGAGCGACCAGTCTCACTCATCTACTCACCAGCCACTCTTCTGAAAATCTAGTGTTTGTGCGTTTATTTGTGCTATATTTATTAAAAATTGATCCCTGTAAACATTTTATCGTTAATCACAATCAACTTTCAAAGACCATGGCCATGGCGGACGATCTTTGGCGTGAATGCGCCGCCTGGCTGACTCGGTGCAAAATCATCCCAGCGGATCACAAAGCGAACCAGTCGGATTCCGAAATCAAAACCCTGGCTGGAATCCTGCGGGATGGCGTTTTGCTGTGCAATCTGCTGAACTTTCTGGACTCCAGTGCATTCGAGACGCGAGATTTCAACCGGAAACCCCAAATGGCCCATGTGAGTACAGATTATGGATCGAAAATTTTGTACATAACTGGGCAGCTAAGGATTTTTTTTTCTGCTGTCCCTCCAGAGTGTTATTCCATATTTTAAGCGCAACATTCGATAAGATCCTACAAATTTTCTTGAACGAGAAGTCGCACTGGGAATACATGTAAAAATTGTTTTATAGATTCCCCAAGTACAAGTATTAAATTGTTCAATATATTTTCATGAGTTAAAAGCATAGAAAACATACTCTTTTTTTGCGTAACAAAAACCACACTATTTTTATTTATTTACCGTAAAATGGGATCTTGAGGGATGAAAAAAGTTCAACTAAAATTTCGAGCAACTTTAAGTCTATTTTTTAAATTCCTTTATTAGTATCATTTCAAACAATAAATTGTGTGTAAGATAACACGGTAACACTGTACCGTGAGGGCCCCTAACTCTGCGCACTTTTACCAAAATCCACCAAAATCTGGTAAAATACTTAAATTTTTGTTTACAATTTTTTTTTTCATATATTGCTACAATAATAATAAAAAAGTACGCGAAGAACTTTCTTGACAAATTTACGTTTATTACTTTAATAGAAAATAAAATAGCTTTAAAAATATTGAAAAACGTCCAAATTGACTGCCCGTTAGCAAAAATGCTAAAAGAGTACCTCATCACTTAAGTCATTTGAAGCAAATTAAAGATAATATATGTCAGATTTTTAGTACGTAGGCACTAGTTTATTTATCGAGCAATCATCACTGGTAAAGTGCAACTTTTTTTTATTCATTTTCTTATTCTTCTTAAGTGCGCATAGTAAGGAACCATTTTTTCAACTATGTTCCTTACTATGCGCAGCAGTTATAAAACGTTATTTTCAACAAACAATCAACCCTCCAGAGGTCGATATTGAAGGGAACCATCGACTTGTCGACACCATCGTGATATGGAATAGAAATGCTTTGGAAAATGGTTTGAGGGGACCATCATAGTAAGGGAAGATTAAAAAATGACGCCCATCATATTTTAAGGATTTCTACATTCCGTCCCCTCAATCCATGTCGCGATTTTTTTACAGTACCTAATGCATGTATTGTCACATTTTCATAGACTCTTCCTACCCTCAATGATGGACGTAATTTTGAATGCTCCCTAACCATGCAATAAAAAATTTAATTATTTCATAATTTGGATTTTTTGTATAGTTCTATGAGTCAATATCGAGTAATGGAACATCGAGGTTTAATCGTATTTGCTATATAGAAACGCCCATAAAGTACTGTTATTGATCTGTGATAGGAATTGTTCATAAATCGGACCCGAACCGAACCAAAGAAAATTTGGTTTTTATATTTTCTAGTGAGAATACATAAACAGTCCAAGCTAATTTTCCTTTACACGCCTAGGGTGAACGAAAAAAAGACGTAGTTTGTACCCTTTTTGTATGTTGGTTTAGATTTTAGAAAACTAAGTTAATTACATGTTTTGGAAATCATATACACCCCCATTCTTGTTTACGTTCGAATGCGCTTTTGATCGAAAATTTCGCATTCTCGTTTACGCTAGCAAAATCAAATGGGCCATGGATTCGATCGAAAGTTGGATCCACCGTAAACAAGAATAAGGGTGATAATGATTTCGATTATTTTGAGAGTTGCACTTAATGGCATTCATTAACAGTAATTATCATGGATTGAATTATAGATAAAATTCACTTAATGTTAGAAACATTCCACGCTCCACTAAGGACGTAATGCCGGATAAAGTAAGAAAATGAAGATTAATTCAGAGTTCAACTGCTAGTAATGCTTTTAGTAAAATACTTTAACTGTTATAAAGAATTTATCGAGTGAGCAGATTTAGGAACCTAAATGCGCAGAATAAGGAGCATTGCAAAAATGAGTGCGCAGAGTTAGGAACACGGACACCATTAAGAAAAAATAAATATTTGCTCCCAAAATTTCAGACTATTGTGTTTAGTTTTCAATTAATTACAGCTGTTTGAAATTTGAAAAGCCTTAACTGTGCAGAGTATGGGGCCTTCACGGTAGTTTTCATATATATTTAAATCCAATTTTTCCTCTCATGACGTTTGCGTGATCAGCATAGACAATTCAGCCATCATCGGCTTTGGATTGACTTGCGCTCTTATTGCCCCACAAACGGTGCAAAATGAAAATGTACAAGCTTTTTTTTCATATGTAGAGTAGACTGATGCAAATTTTGAAGTTTTTGCTCCCCTATGTTTAAACGATGTCAATTATAATGAAAATGATCCTCCCAAAATTTGAAGTGATTCGGAAGAAATTTGGTTGTGAACACGCTATTTGAAGTTTGTATGGAAATTACTATAGAAAAGGCAAACATAAAAGAACAGCAACGATCAATCTTTGCAGACTCATGCAAAATGGCACAGCCCAAGTGGCGCTAGTTCCAGAACCCTACTTTCGTAGAGGGAACTTCTATGTAGGTAACCTTGTGGACCCAGTTTTTGCGACTTTCAGCAAACTTGAAATGATAAACTCACGCTCCATGCCCCGCGCATGCGTGCTCGTTAATAAAGCAATCGTTGCTACACTCATTTCTGAGTTAACTACCAGAGATGTATGTGCTGTCACAATCGATGTTTCTGTTGGTGACATCAACAGGAAATACATTTATTGTTCGGTATATTTACTAAGGTACCGCGGGGCAAGTGAGAATACGGGGTAAGTGGGGCGTTTCGTCATACCTCAACTAGGAAAAGTTTTTCATGGGGGTATTCTTCTAGAAAGTTGAAGATACAATGACAAGGAATGTATTTAACACTAAACATATTGTTATTTTTATTACCATGTGGTTCATGTAACAGTTGTCAGTTCAGCGCCATTTTCAACTTGCATGACAAATTGTGACACGTTCCACGTCTTGCATTGACTCGCAAAAAATAAATGTGTTTTAAATCGAATTTCCATCAGTATGCTATGATTTTGAGTATTATTACAAGCTGCTAACGATAAACCAGTATTTTGTTTTCATTTCATATGAAATTTTCGATGGTCTATCTTACCCCAGAATATATTTGTACCTGGGGTAAGTGGGACCTATCAAAACAAAAACCAGAATCAAAACTTTTCGTACACGTTTCATACATTCTCCTAGAGAGTAGCACTAAAACATTGAAACAAATGATTTTTATCAAAAAAGATCAACCTCAAATTTCGTAATTGGATAGGAGGGAGAAGAAAAGTGTTGTTATTCTTTATTTTTAAATTTATTTTTTATTTTTGAAATACGACTTCAAAATTGAACAAACACACAGCTGAAATTTGAAATGCATCATGAGAACGATTACTTTTCTATTTTATTTGAACTTTATTTGTTATTTCTACCAAATTAAGTAGAGAGAGAAAACAATTCCACCCCATAAGGTGGTTTTCTGCCATGCATATAAATAATAACAAAACATATTTATAATTTCGTCAATTATCAATTGTTTATGTTCTACATTTTAATTAACAACTTATAAATGATATATTTTGAACATGTTAAACACCTTTTTACGCTTTTATTGAGGAATTTTCAGTTCATATTAAATGTGAGGTGACATACTATGAAATAAAGGGTTTCTTCCTAAAACGTAACGTATTTTATGGTTGATCCCTTATGTACATCAAATATGTACTTAAAATTAAAAATCTATGAATTATCAATCCTATTATTGTAATGGTTGACTTACTGATGTGGATTGACGCATGAAACTGGATGTGTCCCACTTGCCCCGCTTAGCGAGACAAGTGGGACCATTGGCTCATTCTAAAACTTTCTTCCAAGGTTTTCACAATTTCGAAATTATTCGATTAGTTTCATGCACACACCAGCAAATATGTTGCCAAAACGTGATTGTGTTGTTGGATTTGAAAAATATTGACATTTGAAAATTTGATTGAACAATTTGTTTGAACTATCGTTTTTTTCGTTCCCACTTGCCCCGCGGTACCTTACTTGATGAACCATCCCCAACAGATGATTTCAAACGAGTTGTCGTACACTGCGTAACAAAGGCCTTCCGCAGATTATGGACAGTGATACCAATGCTCATCACATCATCAGGGGCAGCTCAGATATCAATTTGAGAGGAATCAGACTTATGGAATACTTAAATAGTACAACTCTTGGATTACTTAACATAGGCAATCGCCCAACCTATCTAGTAGAGAAGAAGTGTTAGACATAACGCTCTGCTTGAATAGAATCAGTCACGTGTTGACGAATTGGCATGTATCAGATGAGGAATCATTACTCATTTGCCAGGACCCGCCTACCCTCCTTTCACCGGACAAGATTCACGTGTATTCAGCATGCAGCATTCTAATCAAGCAATATATCTAATGAGGACCATTTCCAACTTTCTTTCCAGTTTTTATGCATTCAAAACATCAAGCTTTTCTTGGAAATATGTAAAACCAACTTCGGCCTTAAGGATTCGGATCTGTTCGATCCCACCATGCTGTATGATCTCACCAATTTCCATCGTGTGCTAATAACATTATCTAAACTTTCCCAATCTCGTAAAGCCCAGTTGGCGCATAATATCGTGTAAGTTTGCGTCGATTTCTGGAAGAAAATGTTCAAAGATTTATACATATCTATTTTTACAGCGGCTTTAACTATCAAATATCTCAGTCGGATAAGAGTCATTCTGATGAGGACATCTATAAAGACCTACACGGATCGTGAGTACCAGTTATAATTTTTTTGTGAAAATGCGATTCTTTGATTAGGTAGTTGTTTGTAACCGGGGTAGATTTCTCCTAATAGGATATTCACAAAGATGCAACATGAAAGTGATACGCTCTTGTCAAAAGCGAGAAATGCGGTTCACTTTAAGATCCAGAAATCCATCATCAAAAACGAGTATTTTCGTCTAATTTCAAATAAATGTCTATGAAAACCATTTTAGTGCATTCAAAATGTTTAGTGTAGCGCAATGAAAAATTTTTATGAACATTGCTTCGATTTTGAGCAAAAAAAACTAGATTGAAAAATTCGTAAAGATCAATTTGCTTTTAATGAAATTTAGTGGACAAAGAGAAGCTGTTTGTAACTTTTAGATACACATTTTACATTATGGCTACCATCCACGAAGCATTTAGATTTAAGGAGATTTCCAAAAAATAGAGATTCAATGTTTATTACAACGCCCTTTTCTCGTACTTCCTCCAAAATTTCAACACAAGATGAAACCTCCATATGAAGCTTTTCATTGACATTAGCAACACTTCAATGTTACCTCGTAGCTATGAAAACAATACAGATAATTTTTAATGCTATTGGTCAACCAAAGTAAACCCAAAAATAAATCGTCTGATGTTCTTCAAATCTAATAAGTGTTACATATTGACACTTCTCAGTTGGAGTTAGGGACAAACATCAAAACCTGATTCTTTTTTTAATTTGGAAACATTTTCTTAAGCGCTAGCCTGGAGCTGCAAAAAATAAGTTTTGAAAAATGCTTCGCATATTTTTGATTTCATATAGAAAAAAAAACTCAAGACTTGAAGGGGCTTTGAGATCTCAAATAAACGTTGTTACTGGGGTGAAAAGTTTAAGCGATTCCACTTTAATTCCTAATCCATTCAACATCCCGTACTATACCCAGAAGGGTAATTAATTACTAAAAAAATACAATTTACTATCGAATGGGTAATGCTTCTCAGCACTTCTACTTTAATGAGCATTTCCAAAGTTGTTGACTGAGTTTCTTTGCCTTCTTTGACTACTCAGACTAGTCCCCGCCAGTCTACTCTGAAACCGGTACCACGATGGTGATCGTCAGGTGCCAAGGTCAGCCTTGCGATTCCGAGTGGAGGATGACTTCCGGTCCGTAAGTTCCCTGCCGACGCATTACCGATTCTACGTTACGCACGTTCATCTCGGTTTAGTTCCAATACACCGATCAGTCTCTAGCCTCTCTCTGGTCTTCACACCATCTCTTTTTAAGCAACGATGTAATCTGCTTACCGTACACCTACGTAGTCTTTCATGCCGGCACATTTCCAGAACGATGTTGTCCGGGTTTACAACGCCCACGCTTCCTAACTACATTTTGCTTGCCCTAAAGGGCAGTAGAATAACACGTGCTCTGGTGTTTCCTCCATAATCCTCTGCAGCCGACTCTGCACGAAACTATGCAGGTACTGCCTATAGCAACCATGTCTTGACATAAACTGCGTCAGGTGGAAGTTCACTTCCCCATGGTTTCTACCATACCAATCTGACACATTTGGTATTAGCCGATAGGTCCATCTACCTTTAGTGGAGTTATCCCATTCCTGCTGCCAGCTTCTGAGTGCTTCATCTTTACACGTTTCGCGGACTCCTCTGGTACCCTTTGGTTGAAGCATTGAACATCTTCCTTGATGATGAGCCCGATGGGCATCATCCCGGCTATGACACACGGTCTTTTTATATACCGTCCGGTATGCACTTACGACTCTTAGCACTTGATCCTGTACGTACTTTCCAATCTCTTTAGGTTTCTGCTCGTTCTAAGCGCTTTTGACCAGATTTGTCCTTCATACCTTAGTATGGATAGCGCCACGCTTGCTAGTAGCATGCGTTTGCTGGCAATTACAGCAGAGCTGTTAGACATCATCCTCGAAAGCGCCGCTATAGCCGTAGATGCCTTTTTACAGGCATATTCAACGTGGCAAGCGAAGCTGAGCTTGTCATCGATCATTACCCCAAGATGCCTAAGGGATCGCTTGGACTCTATGGTGCAATCACCTACCGAGATATGCGCCCGTTGCTCGGACTTGCGGTTGTTGACCAGCACCACCTCAGTCTTGTAACGGGCCAGTCCTAGTTTACTAGACTTCATCCATTCCTCAACTATGGAAATAGAGTGCGCTGCTGTCAACTCTACTTCCTCCATCGATTCACCATAGATCACTAGAGTGATATCGAAGCCAATAATCTTAACACCCGTCGGAAGGGGCAGCCTCAGTACGTCATCGTACATCGCATTCCATAACAGCGGGCCCAGGATTGAACCTTGAGGTACTCCCGCGGTAATTCGAACGCTTTTCTGCTCCTCTTCTGTGTCATACAGTAGAATCTTACCATCAAAATAGCTTTCTAGAAGCTTACACAACTGCACCGGTACCTTAAGAAGTGAAGCGCGTGTGCTATTGCTTCCCAGCTTGCGCTGTTGAACGCCGTCTTCACATCCAAAGTGACAACCGTTCAGTAACGGATGCCGCTCCTTTTATGCTCGATTGCCACCTCAGCAGTCTGAACGACCGACTGGATGGCGTCCAGAGTAGATTTACCTTTTCTGAATCCAAACTGATTGTTGGACAGGCCGTCCGCACTCTCCGTATACGGTACTAGCGTGTTGAGAATCAACCTCTCCAATAACTTGCCCGTCGTATCTAGTAGACAGATAGGTCTATACGCCGACGGGCCTTTGGTAGTAGCACCAATTTCTATCGCTTCCATACATCCGGGAATGCATCGTGGTTCTGAGCATGTCTGGATCCGCGTTCACTGCCGCTTTTAAGGCAACATTCGGGATACCATCGGGTCCCAGTGCTTTGTTTGACGCTAATGATTTTACGACTTCTGCCAGCTCTTCGTTCGTCCCTCTCGCCACTTCTTCTCCTTCATCTGCCGCATACGGCGCTGGGGGCCATGGGCTCATAGGATGGTGCGGGAAGTGTACATCGATTATCGATCGAAGCAACTGGGACGACTTCTCTTGGGGCGCTATGGCTCCTTTAGTCTTAGGCGTCACCCCATGTACTAGAATTGGCACTTTCGCATAGACTATTAAAGCATGCCCGTTTTCGAATATTGATTTCCTTTTTTGAGAGCCAACTTTGCCTCTCTGAATGCTGCACCGCGTTCTTCTTTTTGTGCTTCTGTGCGTGCGCGTTGCATTCTTCGTCTAGCCCGAAGGCAGATTGCTCGAAGATTTGCAATTGATTCGCACCACCAGTACACCGGCAGCCTGTTCTCTCTAGGAGGGGCTTTTCTCGACATGGAAGCATCTCACGCTCGTGATATCACAGCAACTAGCTCTTGACCGTTAAGGTCCAGAGTGTTCCGTTCGCGCCAGATCAGAACAGGCATAGAAGTAGTCAGATATCGCATTACCGCCTTGATGAAGAGGACTCGACAGCATAGGAAAGATTACAGCCATGATATGAATCCAGCTGTTGCACCCAGACGTTCCATTTTGGCTAGCAAAATACTATGATCAACCCGACCAAAAGCTGATTTTAAATCGCTATAAATAGTACTTACCTGACCTCCAGCCTCCATAAGTTTTATAGTTTGCGATGTAAATTCCACTAGGTTCGTGATGATTGACCTTCTCCAGGAAAGAATCTGTGTTGTTCCGTTGCAATGTAATTCCTCATTCCGGAAAACAGTACCTGACTTACAATAGTTTCTAACAATTTAGATCCGGCACATAACGAAGTTACTCCTCTATAGTTTTGTATGTTTCCTTTGTCACCTTTTTTGAAGGCCGGGAACATGACTGATAGCTTCCAACTTTCAGGAACTTTCCCATAGCTAAAGATTTATTGCAAATTATGCGGAGAGGCTGGCACAGCGAGGTAGCGCATCGTAGGTGGAATTCCATCTGGCCCAGCTGTAGTTGACGGTTTCAGTTTGTTGATTGTAGTGAGAATATCATCATCGGAAAATTATTGCAAGTTCAGGGAAACTACATCAGTAAGAACGTTTCTTAGTGCATTATGCACCGTTTAAGCATGGACCGTTTTTGCTGGAAAGCCTCAGCGAAATGTTTAGCAAAAAGGTTGCAGCTCACTTGCAAGGAATTTGCCTCTTGCGATCCCAGAAACATGCCACGTGGAAGTTCACTTTGCTTCCGTTTGCTGTTGACAAATGACCAAAATTGTCGAGGATTCCGCTTCAAGTTTGATTGCGTTCTTCTAACGTGACTGTTATAAAGTTTTCGATTTGTAATTTATACTTCTTGTTAGCTGACACAAATGATAGTTTCGTTTGGTCTTTTTGGTTGTTTAAATAACGACGCAGAGCAGCAGCACGTTTTCGCTTTAAAAGACGAAGGTGGCTATTGGACCATAGAGGTTGATGGCGGGGCCTAAAAACGAAACATATCGATAAGTATTCTAATAAAAGTGGCTACAGCAACATCCAAATCATGGATAGTTTGTCGTAGAGACCAGTCAACATTTTGCAGTGCTGAATTCAGAGCTAGGAAATCAGCCTTTCGAAAGTTGAACTCTCCTGTGTTGTCAGGTTCCTTGAATCTCACAGGAGGCGAGCAGTCTAACAGAGAAATACACGTTGGATGAAATGCATCAACTTTAACTAACGGCTTAGGAGCTGGAAGTATTTTACAAGACGCATATTTATCGCCAGCTATGAACGCCAGATCCAGAGTACGGTCAATAGAATTTGTTATGACATGAGAATCTAAAGATATTTTTGGCCGCTAATCTATATGGAAACTACCCATAGTGGCATGGAAGCATCACACGTTCGTGATATCACAGCAACTAGCTCTTCATCGTTTAGGTCCAGAGTGTTTCGTTCGCTCCTCAGGGCCTCTGTGAATACTAGAGATGGTCTGGTCTCGGGATTTCAAACCCGGTTTGAAAATTTTGAAATTTTTGGGGTTCGGGCTCGGGCCGGTTTTGAAAGGCTACCAAATTATCGGGTACAGGTCGGGGCCGGGTTTAGTTATCATTATGAACAGAGCAACAACCTGAAAGCATCCTTATTCGTAAAAAACGATGAATTTACCATTTTTTCAAACTCGGGTTTTATTCGGGTTTTTCACACAAAATTTTTCGGGTTTCGAAACGGATTCCGGTTTGAACTACGAAACTTTTTCGGGTTCGGGCTTAGATTAAATTATTTACTCGGGTCCGGGTTTTTGAAAAAATAAGATAAGTCGGGGGTTCGGGTTTGTAAAACATGAAATCCCACCATCTCTAGTGAAAGCCCGTAACGATATATAGCTCCTGGAGTTAGTTGCTGCAAGTGCTCATGTGTTCACTCTAAATATCTGCCTTAGTACCATCAGTGCACCAGTACCCGCTCATGTTCCAGTAGCCCGCTCACACAGAAATCAGATAACACAAATAAGTTTACACAAAGTAAATTTGAAAACTATAGCCGCTATACTGTTCAAATCGACAAATTGAATCATACTGTGGACATTTTTTTGTGTATTTACTCAACATACCTTTTAGCTGTTTAGTGGAATACCTATAAAAAGAAAAAAAAACGAATTTAGTACTAAACCATTTAATTCCACTATAGAGTTTGTATCCTTTAACAGATACGCGTATTTCGACCTCAACTGTAAGGCCGTACGGGTATCTGTCAAAGGATACAAACTCTAGTGTAATTAAATGGTATAATACTAAATTCGTTTTTTTCATCTACTCAAATTACCTTACCGTTTAAATTCGTAAGCGGGCTACTGGAACATGAGCGGTACTGGTACGTTGACGGTAGGTATTTTTTGGCTCGTCGAAGCAAAGTCTTTGCTTACATCTTCACATCTTATTCAACTGTGCCATTTTGGATTGCAGATCTAACATTTATACTACTACTAAACCGGAAGTTAGGGATGTTGTCGAAACAAATAACGTAAACCAGTCTTATGGAGTGACGTGGACCGAAGACCATCATTCTTACTTTGGTAATCGAGCAAACACTTTTAGGAATGTCTTCCTACTAATAAGATTGTTGTTCTTACTTGTCATCGCGATAGATTACGAAGGGGGTGCCTACGACAACATCGCCAATAATTGCGAGAAAATATATGAAGACCTATGCTACGTTACTTTTTCTTCGTCTACTACACTGCAGGTTAATAGTTGAAAATCATGGTTTCCGTATTGTAGATGCTTGTACTGTATATGAATCGTATTTTTTGCTTTTTAGATTATTAGATTATTTAATTTTCATCATATTGATTAATTGAAGCATTGTTTCTTACATGCATTGTGTTACTTGATTTCACTTATTTTGTAGGCATTTTGCCATCGTAGAGTAATTCAATTAACGTTCCTGGCATTCGCTTTTTTATAGTTTCTCTTTTTGTATATGGAAAAATTTGGAACTACCGAATCTTTTCAAGGGTTCATTTCATTCATTTAGTTAACATCTAAACAGATAACACTGAATCAATAATTTCACGCCACAATACTCGATTCGTGGCCGCATCTCTCCATCCATCCATCGGTTCTGCTCCACTCTCGCCAAATCGATACGCACTTGATCCGCCCACCTAGCTCGCTGCACTCCACGCCTTCTTTTACCAACCGGATCCAAAGCGAACACCATCTTTGCAGAGTTGCTGTCCGGCATTCTTGCAACATGCCCTGCCATCGTGTCCTTCCAGCTTTGGCCACCTTTTGGATACTGGGTTCGCCGTAGAGTTGAGCGAGTTCGTGGTTCATCCTTCGTTCGACGTTCGAAGACTCCAAGTGCTTGCATGTCCTCCTCGAGCATCGTCCACGTTTCATGCCCGTAGAGGACTACCGGCCTTATGAGAGTTTTGTACATGATACATTTGGTGGGGGTGTGAATCGTGGTGTGACCGCAGCTTCTTGTGGAGGCCATAGTAGGCCCGACTTCCACTGATGATGCGCCTCAGTATTTCACGGCTAACGTTGTTGTCAGCCGTCAGCAAGGATCCAAGGTAGACGAACTCGTCGACCACCTCGAACGTATCCCCGTCTATCGTAACACTGTTACCTAGGCGAGCCCTGTCGCACTCGGCCCCACCAGCTAGCACATGCTTGTCTTGATTGCATTCACCACCAGTCCAACTTTTGCTGCCTCGCGTTTCAGGCGGGTGTACAGGTCTGACACCTTTTCAAACAATGTCCATATCATCCGCGAAGCAAACAAATTGACTGGATCTCGTAAAAATCATAACACCTTCTAGCGCAATATTGAACAACAGGCACGAAAGTCCATCACCTTGTCGTAGTCCTCGGCGGGATCCAAACGAACTGAAATGTTCGCCTGAAACCTTCACACAATTTTGCACACTCTCCATCGTCGCTCTTATCAGTCTCGTGAGCTTCCCGGGAAAGCTGTTCTCGTCCATGATTTTCCATAGCTCTACGCGGTTGATACTATCGTATGCCGCATTGAAATCGATGAAAAGGTGATGCGTTGGGACCTGGTATTCACGACATTTTTGGAGGATTTGCCATACAGTAAAGATCTGGTCTGTTGACGATCGGCCGTCAACGATGCCGGCTTGATAACTTCCCACGAACTCACTTACTATAGGTGACAGAGGACGGAAGATGATCTGGGATAATACTTTGTAGGCCGCATTTAGAATGGTGATCGAATGCTGTGTTCTCACAATCTAACTTATCGCCTTTCTTTTTTTTTACTTGTTCATTTATTTACAAGGCTCAAGCGCCAGCAGGCATAACGGAGCCGAATTCATTTGAAATCTTTTTTACATTTCGTTTTGATTCTTAATATCTAAGGTTAGCTTCGGGGAACCGTAAACTCGCGGTTTAGTCGAGGTTAAGGAGAACAATATTTTAGGGAAGGATAGGATTGAGGGATCATTCCGTTGACTTTCAGCAGCGTGGTATTCTGGCATCTTTGCTGCTCGTCAAACTTCGAGTGGACAAACCGAAAACCTGTAACGACACAACAAGCGAGTTTCGAGGGGGCACAAGGTGGAGGAACAAACGACAAGACGGAGGAATCAAATATGGATTTCGGCTTGCTTCAAAAAATTGTACACAAGCTCCATATACACAAGGTCCTGCTTACCCAACACATCTCTAATGTCTTCCTTTTCTGGTTTCCCTTGGGCTCTGAGAGATGCACTAAGAACAGATCTGACAAAGTCGTATTCAGGGCATTCCCACACCACGTGATTAATATCTTGATAGCCTGCATCACAGCTACAGTGATTGCTATTGGTGAGCCCTATTCGATGGAGATGCGAGCCTAGAGCGTAGTGATTGGACATCAGTCGACACATGACCTTGATAAAGTCTCGACTGAAGTCCAACCCTTTAAACCATGGTTTCTTTGATACCTGTGGGAGAATGGAATGTAACCATCGGCCTAATTCTCCTGCATCCCATTTTTGTTGCCAACTGATCAAGGCTTGCTGACGAGCAATTGAGAAAAATTCGTTGAAAGCGATTTGTCTGTCATAAATATCGCCTTCCATAGCGCCCACCTTAGCAAGTGAGTCCGCTTTCTCATTGCCCGGAACGGAGCAATGAGAAGGGACCCAAACCAAGGTGATGGTATATAATTGATTAGATAGAGCACTCAGTTTAGATCGTATTTCGCGGAGGAAATACGTGGAGTGCTTTACCGGCCTCATTGATCGAATAGCCTCTATGGAGCTGAGACTATCCGTAAAAATGAAGTATTGATCAGAGGGAAGAGAGGCAATTCGCTCTAATGCATAATGTATAGCCGCTAGTTCTGCGACGTATACGGAGCAAGGATTTTGAAGTTTATGGGTGGCGCTATGAAATTCATTAAATACACCAAATCCAGTGGAATCATTTGTTTTTGACCCATCAGTGTAAAACGTTCTGTCGCAATTGACGTGACCGAACTTGCTTGCAAAAATTTTGGGAATGTGCTCCGATCGGAGCTGATCTGGAATTCCACGGATTTCATGCCTCATGGTCAGATCAAAAACTACAGCAGAATCAGAGAAGTTGGAGAAGCAACCATGATAGGGGACATTCCAAGAAGGGTTAACCTCCAGAGCCATGTACGAATAGTACAGTGTCATAAACTTTGTTTGAGGATTTCGTTCGATTAGCTTTTCAAAATTGCCAATTACCAAAGGATTTTGCACCTCACAACGGATGAGGAACCTAAACGACAGTTCCACGAAACGATCTGATAAAGGCAGTATACCTGCTAATATCTCTAAACTCATTGTGTGAGTCGAGTTCATGCAGCCTAACGCGATCCGAAGACATCGATACTGGATACGCTCCAGCTTCAGGATATGAGTTCTCGCGGCGGATTGAAAGCAAAAGCTACCGTATTCCAAAACCGATAGTATTGTCGTTCGATATAGCTTTATCAGATCTTCCGGGTGGGCTCCCCACCATGTTCCGGTGAGTGTACGCATGAAGTTGATTCTCTGTTGGCACTTCTGATACAGATACCTAATGTGCTTTCCCCAGGTGCACTTGGAGTCAAACCAGACCCTAGATACATATGCGATAAACCCTGAGTGAGTGCCTTACCCGTAAATTGCAGCTCTAGTTCTGCTGGATTACGCTTCCTAGAAAAGACAACTAGCTCAGTTTTCTCCGGAGAGAATTCGATACCCAGCTTTACAGCCCATGCAGACAAATTGTCCAGAGTATCTTGCAAAGGTCCTTGCAGGTCGTGCGCCTCTGGTCCTGTAACAGAAACAACGGCGTCATCTGCAAGCTGTCTTAGCGAGCAATTTTCCATGAGACAATCGTCTATGTCTCTAACGTAAAAGTTGTAAAGCAGAGGGCTTAAGCATGAGCCCTGGGGGAGACCCATGTAACTTATTCGTGAAGTTGTTGAGTTTCCATGAGAAAAGTTCATGTGTTTCTCAGACAACAAATTGTACAAGAAGTAGTTGTTCAAAATCGGGGAGAGTCCACACTCGTGGAGTTTGTCTGAAAGGACATCCATACAAACTGCATCAAAAGCCCCCTTAATATCCAAGAATACTGAGCCCATTTGTTCTTTTTGAGCATAGGCCAGTTGAATTTCTGTAGAAAGCAACGCAAGACAATCGCTCGTCCCCTTACCTCTGCGGAAACCAAATTGCGTATCTGATAGAAGGCCATTCGATTCAACCCATTTGTCGAGCCGATGTAGGATCATCTTCTCGAAAAGCTTCCGTAGGCACGACCGCATTGCAATCGGACGATACGAGTTGTGGTCCGACGCGGGTTTTCCAGGCTTTTGAATGGCAATAACCCTCACTTGTCTCCATTCATCCGGAACGGTTGTCCGACATTTCGCGGTTAACCATTTCGCGGTCAACAAGTTCGCGGTGTACCATTTCGCGGTGTGTATCATTTTGCGGTTTACCGTTTCGCGATTAGTACCATTTCGCGGTATGCCATTTCGCGGTCTATACCATTTCGCGGTGTGGTTTTTCCTACGAGTTGCACTGAAAATTGTTGGCATTATCATCAATAATATTTTCATCGGAGATTTACCCTTCTTTTGAATACTTGCAGTTCTTCTAATTGCTCTGTTAAGATATATGAAACATTTCGGTACAAACCGCGAAACAGTACACCGCGAAATGGTACTGACCGCGAAATGACATACCGCCAAATGGTACTAACCGCGAAATGTCGTGCCGCGAAATGACAAACCGCGAAATGGTACACCGCGAAGTGGATTACCGCAAAATGTTATACAATCATCCGGAACAATGTTGCTTTCCAAGAATGCATTGAATAAGTTCATTATGCGCCTCTTCGCGACGTCTGGGAGGTTTTTCAGCAAATTGAATTTTATTCCATCCATTCCTGGAGCTGAATTGTTACATGAAAGGAGAGCGAGTGAGAATTCTACCATTGAAAAGCGTGAATCCATTTCAGTTCTTTCATTTGAATATTCACGAAATAACGCCTGTACTTGAACGGAATCCGGACAGACTTTCTTCGAGAAATCGAAAATCCATCGAGGCGAGCTTTCTCTGTCCTCGTTAACTGACGACGCGTTGCGCATTCTTTTACCAACCGTCCAGAGCGTTCGCATAGAAGTCTCCCGTGATAATCCGTTGACGAATTTTCTCCAATAACCGCGTTTTTTCGCCTTCACTAGACTCTTGAACTTACGATCGAGTAAGGTGTACCGCTCGTAATTATCTCGTACGCCGCGTTTTCGGTATGCTTTAAACGCGGTGGATCTTTCTCGGTAAACTCCGGTACATTCGTCGTCCCACCACGGAGTGGGCGGCCGCCGACGTATTGATGCTCCCGGTATTGCGCGACGCTGAGTTTGAAGAGCACTGTTAATGATCAACCCGGATAAGAATCGATATTCTTCCAACGGAGAAAGATCCTCGACCGACTGCACGCCATCGGTGATCAACTCGGCGTATTTTCCCCAGTCAATATGTTTCGTGAGGTCATAAGCGAGGTCGATCTGGCGAGCTTGACACGAACTATTGGTAATTGAAATTTTGATTGGCAGGTGATCACTACCATGGGGATCCTGAATCACTTTCCACGTGCAATCCAATGATAGTGAATTCGAACAGATTGAGAGGTCTAACATACTTGGAGGATCTGGAGGTTTTATTCTCGTTGCTTCCCCTGAGTTCAAAATTGTCAAGTTGAAATAGTCGCAGAGGTCATACAACATAGTTGCGCGATTGTCGTCCTTCGGTGACCCCCAGGCTGTACCGTGAGAATTAAAATCTCCTAGGATCAACCACGGCGCTGGCATAGCGCAGCATATAGCCGAAAGGTCTCGGCGAGATACTTTTGCACTCGGCGGTATGTATACACTGGCTATGCTAATACTTTTACTTCGGATTGTAAAATGACATGCAACTATTTCAATGCCTGTCATCGGGGGGAAATCAATTCTATAAAAGGAGTGAAGCTTGTTGATCCCCAAGAGTACTCCTCCATACCCATCCCCTCGATCCAGGCGGATAATGTTAAAATCGTGGAAAGAGATGTCTTTATCTGAAGTGAGCCATGTTTCACAAAGAGCAAATATGTCGCAGCGGCTGCTGTGAACTAAAAATTTGAACGCGTCAATATTTTTGATAATGCTTCTGCAATTCCACTGTAGTACTTCGATCATATCCCCGACCTCGTTGGTTAAATTATCCATCGAAAGATATGAACGAGTCAAGAATCGGCCAACTTGAAGCCAATCGCTTCAGAAGAGGTTTCACATAAGGAAGAATCATATTGATAAGACTTCTAATGGTGGGTGAGACTTCCAACGTTTCGAAGATGATATCCACTAACCCAGAAAGAGTCATTTTTCCAGAAGCCTCGGCCTGATTTGGCCGATTTCCCCGGAAGGTTTGTTGGTTTTCTGAGCGAAAAATTGGGGCATCTGGGGTTTTTGATGCTCCCGGAAGTGACGGGAAGTCTCCAGACGAGAATGTGAAGCCTGGAGGTGAAGTCTTTTTGGTATTTCCGGCACTTCTTGATTTTTCCAGAGGATTTTGATGCGTTTGTTGAACAACAGGTACGTTCTTAGAAGCCTGCTGTTGCAAGTGCCGCTTTGTAGCAGCACGTTTCCTTTTCGAACCTGTTCCAATTATTGTGTACACTTCGCAATCCTCAGAGCCAGAGCCTTGATCATTATCCGGCAGAGATGCGAAGATGTTGTTGCTAGTGTTTGAAGAGGCTGATGGTGCAGCAGTCGGAGAGATCTTTTTCAAAATATCTGCATAAGATCGCTTCGACCGCTGTTTCAAAGAGCGCAGGGTATGTCGCTCTTTTTCAATGTACCTCGGGCATGCCGCGAGCTCATGTGGAGCCTGCCCACAACACACACACTTTGGATCCTTGGTACAAGAACCCTCGATGTGTTGCTCGCCACACTTGTTGCAACGTGGTTTATTGCAACAGTACAATGAGGTGTGACCCAGCTGTTGGCACTTTTCGCAGTGCATCACCGTCGGAACATAAAGACGCACAGGTAATCGAAGTAAACCAATCACGAGAACATCCGGGAGAGCTGACCCAGAGAAAGTAATTCGAAATGAATTTGACGGCTTTTTTGAGCCATCCGGTGACACGTGATTCATTTGGATCGCATCAAGTATTTGAACCGGAGGAACGGCACGATTTTTAAACCCCCCAGTTCCAGACATGATGTCGGAACGTGTCAAAAAGGGTTCGGTGACAACACCTATGCATTCTACCGTAGCGCTCGGGATGTAAACATGGTACTCCATCAAAAACAGCTCAAAGGCAGCAATCTTGTTAGCCTGTTCGCGATCACTCACTGTGATGCGCAATTTGTCACGGCTGGGAGAAGCGACCTCGATTATGCCTCGGAACGACTTTGTCAGATCCTTTTCAATTTGTAGTTTGTTTAACGGTTTTCCTTTGGGCCGAAAAAAACCAGAAAGGGACCCTTAGATCCAGGTGGATAAGCTCGGCGGCGGGGGGTCGCTTGCGCAGTACCAGAAGTTGAAGGGGAGACGGATGTAAGATTAGCGGTGGAGGCAGATTCGAGCGATTCTGTTTGGCTACATGTCAAATGGTTTACTGCGCTATGGACCAATGCACGAGTTCACTTATTTGACGTTTGAGCGGTGCCGAGTTCAGTGGTCTCCATGGTCACATAAATAACACGGCACCGTTCAAACGTCAACGAGTGAACTCGTGCATGGATCCATTCAGCGGAGCGGATATCCACTAACCCAGAAAGAGTCATTTTTCCAGAAGCCTCGGCCTGATTTGGCCGATTTCCCCGGAAGGTTTGTTGGTTTTCTGAGCGAAAAATTGGGGCATCTGGGGTTTTTGATGCTCCCGGAAGTGACGGGAAGTCTCCAGACGAGAATGTGAAGCCTGGAGGTGAAGTCTTTTTGGTATTTCCGGCACTTCTTGATTTTTCCAGAGGATTTTGATGCGTTTGTTGAACAACAGGTACGTTCTTAGAAGCCTGCTGTTGCAAGTGCCGCTTTGTAGCAGCACGTTTCCTTTTCGAACCTGTTTCAATTATTGTGTACACTTCGCAATCCTCAGAGCCAGAGCCTTGATCATTATCCGGCAGAGATGCGAAGATGTTGTTGCTAGTGTTTGAAGAGGCTGATGGTGCAGCAGTCGGAGAGATCTTTTTCAAAATATCTGCATAAGATCGCTTCGACCGCTGTTTCAAAGAGCGCAGGGTATGTCGCTCTTTTTCAATGTACCTCGGGCATGCCGCGAGCTCATGTGGAGCCTGCCCACAGCACACACACTTTGGATCCTTGGTACAAGAACCCTCGATGTGTTGCTCGCCACACTTGTTGCAACGTGGTTTATTGCAACAGTACAATGAGGTGTGACCCAGCTGTTGGCACTTTTCGCAGTGCATCACCGTCGGAACATAAAGACGCACAGGTAATCGAAGTAAACCAATCACGAGAACATCCGGGAGAGCTGACCCAGAGAAAGTAATTCGAAATGAATTTGACGGCTTTTTTGAGCCATCCGGTGACACGTGATTCATTTGGATCGCATCAAGTATTTGAACCGGAGGAACGGCACGATTTTTAAACCCCCCAGTTCCAGACATGATGTCGGAACGTGTCAAAAAGGGTTCGGTGACAACACCTATGCATTCTACCGTAGCGCTCGGGATGTAAACATGGTACTCCATCAAAAACAGCTCAAAGGCAGCAATCTTGTTAGCCTGTTCGCGATCACTCACTGTGATGCGCAATTTGTCACGGCTGGGAGAAGCGACCTCGATTATGCCTCGGAACGACTTTGTCAGATCCTTTTCAATTTGTAGTTTGTTTAACGGTTTTCCTTTGGGCCGAAAAAAACCAGAAAGGGACCCTTAGATCCAGGTGGATAAGCTCGGCGGCGGGGGGTCGCTTGCGCAGTACCAGAAGTTGAAGGGGAGACGGATGTAAGATTAGCGGTGGAGGCAGATTCGAGCGATTCTGTTTGGCTACATGTCAAATGGTTTACTGCGCTATGGACCAATGCACGAGTTCACTTATTTGACGTTTGAGCGGTGCCGAGTTCAGTGGTCTCCATGGTCACATAAATAACACGGCACCGTTCAAACGTCAACGAGTGAACTCGTGCATGGATCCATTCAGCGGAGCGGATTTTTCATTTTCGTCCGTTCCCATGGTATTCACATCCTCAGATAACAAAACTTGTTCGAATGGAAGGATAGGAGGAGTAATTTCATCATCCGAAATAAAGAATTGCGATGGGCCCCCGCCCTCATCAGAATCTTCCATCGTGGGATTTCCACTCCACACGAATGGTGATAGAAAAAACTATTCCTAATGGCGCTTAAAAAAAAAAAAAATAAAAAATAAAAAAAAACACAAAGTCGGTACAAAGTTCTAAAAGGAAGAATTGGTTTGCACTTTATGTGAATTAATCACTTTTCAAAATAATAATTCAGAAAAAAAAATTGAGAAAAAAATAGTTGGTATTAAATGGGTTAATTAATCAGCGGAGAAGAAGGCTCGAAAAATGCGAAAATTTGTTTACCTCAACTACGGTACCACTGCTTTCAGTCCATACACCCGAAACAATGAGCGACTGGATGGATGGCCTTGGAGCGTAGGTACGGTAAATCGCTCGCCGGCGATACCGTCGGTGATGTATGCTTTGCTGCTAGCTCTCAGCAGCTATCGTCGAAAATGATGATTTGATGACGATACTGGTGCCGGTTTTTGGATGTAATGCCGGCTCGCGTGGGTAAAGTTGCACAGTCCTACCGGTGTGGGGAACTGCTTTGGCTTGTCCACCGTCACAGGTAAGCTGCTTCCTTCGGAATGCGCGTCACCTGAGCACTATCACTGCGCGATTCAGCGATTAATAATCGCAAAAAAAAAACCCTTAAGTGGGCGAAAAAATGTACGATTACGTGCCGTATGACTGAGATAGGAACTTTGTCGACCTACTCGTAAGAGCGCACAACAAGGAATGATCGCCTTTCTTGTAGATGGGACATATTAACCCTTCCTATCACTCTTCCGGTACTGTTCTGTTTCCCAGATTATGCCTATTAGCCGGTGTAGACAAATGGCCAGCCTCTCCGGGCCCATCTTTATGAGTCCAACTCCGATACCATCCTTACCAGCAGCTTTATTGTTCTTGAGTAGGTGAATGGCATCCTTAACCTCCCTTAAAGTGGGGTTTCCATCCTCCGCAGTGCCAACGAAAGCATTTCCTCCGTTGTCCTAACCTTCATTACCTGTGCTGTTAGCGCCATTCAGATGTTCACCGAAGTGCTGCTTCCACCTTTCGATCACCTCACGCACGTCCGTCAAAATGCTCCCATCCTTATTCCTGCACATCTCGGCTCGCGGATCGAAGCCGTTGCGGGATGCGTTGATCTTCTGATAGAACTTGCGTGTTTCTTGAGACCGGCAAAGCTGTTCCATCTCCTCACACTCCGTCTCCTCCAGGCGGCGTTTTTTTCTCCCGAAAGAGGCGGGTCTGCTGTTGCCGTTTCCGTCTATAACGCTCCACGTTCTCCTCCAGAATCTGCCTACATTCCTCGTCGAACCAATCGTTCCGTCGACTCCGTCCCACGTACCCGACGTTGCTCTCAGCTGCATTGGCTGCCTTCACTGTTCTCCAGCAGTCCACAAGAGGGGCTTCATTCAGCTCACCCTCTTCCGGTAATGCAGCCTCGAGGTGCTACGCGTATGCCGCTGCGACATCCGGTTGCTTGAGCCGCTCTAGGTCGTACCGGGGCGGCCGTCGGTACCGTACGTTATTAACGACGGAGAGTTTTGGGCGCAGTTTAACTATCACCAGATAGTGGTCAGAGTCGATGTTAGCGCCACGATAGGTCCTAATGTCGATAATGTCGCAGAAGTGCCGTCCATCAATCAGAACGTGGTTGATTTGTGATTCTGTCTGCTGCGGTGATCTGCAGGTGTATCGGTATGGAAGGCTGTGCTGGAAGTAGGTGCTACGAATGGCCATATTCTTGGAGGCGGCGAAATCAATTAGTCGTAAGCCGTTTTCGTTCGTCAGCCGGTGGGCGCTGAACTTTCCAATAGTCGGTTTGAACTCCTCCTGGCCAACCTGAGCGTTTAGATCTCCTATGAAGATTTTGACGTCGTGGCTTGGACAGCTGTTGTACTTGCGTTCGAGCTGCGCGTAAAATGCGTCTTTTTCATCATCAGTTCTTCCGGAGAGAGGGCTGTGCACGTTTATTATGCTGAAGTTGAAGAACCGGCCTTTGAGTCTCAACTTGCACATTCTCTCACTGATCGGCCACCACCCGATCACGCGCCTCTGCATATCACCCATAACTATAAAAGCTATTCCCAGCTCGTGTGTGTTGCCGCAACTCTGGTAGATGGTATGGTTACTTCTAAACGTTCGCACCATTGATCCCTTCCAACACACTTCCTGCAACGCTACGATTCCGAATCCACGGTCCTTCAACACGTCGGCGAGTATGCGTGTGCTCCCGATGAAGTTGAGAGATTTACAGTTCCACATACCGAGCTTCCAATCGCTATTCCCTGTACGTCGCTGTGGTCTTCGCCGTTTGTCCCGGTTCGCTTTCTCTCGTTGATTATTCGTTGCTTGATTTTTTTACGGCTGGCGTGCAGGGCCTGACACCAACCCCCTAGATTTCCGGAGGACCATTCCCCCTAAATGTTCGGAGGACCATAGTGCGCAGTTTAGCTTAGAATCCTTCTTTGGCACTCGGACAATGATCAGCCGCCCCTGACATGGGGAACAGACGCTGTTTTGGGCTGCTCCTAGTGCAGACGCTCCAGGTTTGCAGAAGCAAAATCATAAGCAAACCCCCCCTCCCTGTCAACATACGACCAGAGTTCCCACCGGGGTTGGTTACCCGATCTTCCCTAAGGTTACTCGTAACCCGGCCAGTACCGCGAGGAGGTAGGGATAGGAGTTACTGGGCAAGAGGCTATGGACCACACAAAGGGGTCTATTTTATTCCTGCAGGTACGCGAGGTTCCAATGGTACGCCATGCCCAGCCATTTACCAACCATTTTCAAGGGTTAAATAGATTCAATTTTTATTTTTGAATTCCAAGAGAATATTATAATTTTCGAGCCCAATATAATAACGTTCAATATTTCGATTAAAAACCAATAATCATTACAAATTATCTGTAATTTTATAGGACAACCTGCGGTTTTGACTGATAACAAAAATATTGTTTGCATCTAAAATTATCATTATAAATGTAAAGATACAGGGGGTGTCCATTAGTCTGAGACACGTCTGAGACATATGAAAAATTTAGATTCTCTCTCCAGTCCACCTTTTGGATTGCATTTAGGTCCCATAACAACGGTGCAAAATTTCAGCTCGATCGGAGAACCTATACTTTAGCGCCAGCCGTTTAAAGTTTGTATGGGATTTACTATGGGAAAACTTACTTTGGCAAAGAAAAATCGCCAGAGGTCGCCCATTGACCTCTATAAAAACTCTGATCACAAATCTTGATGATATTTCTACGATGAAGAACACTGCAGAAGACCGCACAGTAATCCGATGTTTGCGAAAAAAAGTTATTAAGCATATATGGGGGGGAAAAAATTCTGTGGTAATAATTACTATTGTAGCTGACTACGCCCATTCTTGAAACTACCATGGAATTTTAGACCAATTTACTATGTTTACGGTACATCCCACCATATAACTGGTACATTTGACAGAAATAATTTACAACAATCTGATTTCGACTACAAACATGGTAAAATCAAGCGCATTTCTGGTCTGCTGAAAATTGCCGGTACGAGCGCTTAAGGTGATTATAAAACGAAGCCAAACTTTGAACTTTCAAGTGCACGAGTCGAGAGAATCTGACAACAGTTCGCGTTGAAAAACAATCAAATTGCTTGCTTGCCGGTGGTGACCAATGGGATAGATTTTCTACACGGAGCGCTGTTTCGTTCTCAAGTCTTGTGCTCTTGAAAATTTGAGGTGTGGCTTCGTTCTATAATCACCTTAAGTTAACCCCCTAAAATAGTAGTTCTTACCGCACAATTTTTTTGCGTGTAGACTATTCGGAAACTTTGTCCTATTTTGTTATTACAGTCGACTCTCCACATCTCGATGTTCTACATCTCGATATCTCTTCCTTTGTCAATGATTTTTTCGGTCCCTTCATTCTGCATACATTTTCACTCTCCATATCTCGATATCCTCCTTATCTCGATATCTCCCTATCTCGATGTGATTTTCGTTCCCAATTTTCTCTCCGTATGTCGATATGCCCATTATCAAAGGTTACTAGACTAGATTTTAGAGATTCAAAATAATTTGCGAAGACGAAATGACATCTGTTTGTTTTTGATTTTCCAGGCAACGGAGTGATTTCCAATCTAGTATTCGTTAAACATTTGTTCTATGTCTCGATCTCTCCCTATCTCGATGGTCCCTTCGTCCCTTCGAT